>NC_032009.1:22487449-22495744 GCF_001865875.1 Lupinus angustifolius
GCATACTTCTTGCCATGTTCAACACAGTTCTATTCACCCTTTCAGCTGCTCCATTGTGTTGAGGAGTGTATGGAGCAGTTATCTCATGAGTTATGCCTTCAGCTTCACAATGATTTTGAAACTCATGAGAGATATACTCTCCTCCACCATCACTCCTTAACAGTTTTAGACTATTTCCACACTGCTTTTATGCTGCTGCCTTGAAGCTTTTGAACTTGGCAAACACATCACTCTTTTTCTCTATTGCATAAATCCAAAGCTTCCTTGTGAAATCATCCTTGAAGGTCACAAAATATCTGCTTCCTCCAAGTGATTCTGTTTCCATAGGGCCACATACATCAGTATAGACCACCTCAAGTGGTTTAGTGGTTTTAGTTGGAATTTGTGAGCAGAATCTGTTTCTGGTTTGCTTACTTGCAATGCAGTCATCACATACATCATCTGAGGCTCTGAAAGTTGGTAATCCTAGGACCATTTCACCTTGACTTAGTAATTCAAGACTCTTGAAGTTAAGGTGTCCAAATCTTTGATGCCAAATCCACTTCTCATCTGTCATGGATCCTAGACACTTTTGATTTCCAAGCTGAATGCCAATCTTGAAAGTCCTGTTTTGTGCTAGAGGAGCTTTCAAGACTAACACTCCCTTTTTGTTGAATACTTTGAGCATCTTCTCTTCTAATCTCATCTTGTACCCTTTCTCAAGCAATTGTCCAAGACTTAGAAGATTGCTCTTCATTCTTGGCACATATAGCACACTTGATATGTATGAGGTTGATCCATCTTTCTTCTTGATCATCACTTTACCAATCCCGTCTGCCTTGATAATGCTATCATCTGCAAACTTGATTCTGGTTTCAACTGAATTGTCCAATGTTACAAACCAATCCTTATTCCCTGTCATGTGATTTGAACAACCTGAATCAAGATACCAACTACTTGAATTCTGTTCTTGTTGATTTGTCACCATGAGTAGAGCATCATCTGATTCACTAATTCTTTGACAAGAATCAATGCTTCTGGCCATCAATAGCACCTCTTCCTCTGATTCCTCATCTTTGGCTAGCCTTGCTTCTGCTTCTTTGGTTTGAATAACTCTTCTTTCCTTACATTCTGAGGCAAAGTGTCCCCAATTTCTGCAGTTGAAGCACTGAATCTTGCTCTTGTCCTTCTTGTATATTCCAACCAACTGATTACTCCCTTTCTTGGCTCTACTGACTTCACCACCACTACCCTGATTGCTAGAGTTAGTTCTTTGTTGTGAATTCAGTCCAGGCTTCGAATTGTCAGTCTCAAATCTCCTACCACCTTGCCATTTTGCCTTGTCTCTTCTAAATCTATCATTCTGTCCAGGCCCACCTTTCTTCTTGAACTGTGCACTCAAAGCATGATCTGACTGTCTGTAGATCTGCCTCTCCATGAATCTTTGCTCATGCACTTCTAAGGGCCCTTGCAGTTCATCAATTGTTAGATTATCAAGGTCCTTTGCTTCCTCTATTGCTGCTACAATGTGATCAAACTTGGGATGGAGAGTTCTGAGAATTTTCTCCACTGCATTCTGTTCCCTTAGTGTCTCTCCACACCCCTTCATCTGATTGATCAATCCTCTTAGTCTGTTGAGATACTCAGCTATTGATTCTTGTTCATCCATTTGCATAAGCTCAAACTGTCTTTTGAGTGTTAGCAACCTCACCTTCTTAACTCTCTTTCCACCAGTGTAATTCTTCTCCAAGATTTCCCAAGCCTCCTTTGAACAAGATGCTGCAGAGATCTTCTCAAAGTTGGCTCTGTCCACACATTGGTGGATCAAGAAGATTGCCTTGCAATCTCTCTTGTTTGCTTCCCTATACTCCACTGAATTTTCATCTGCTGTTGGCATTCCTCCTTTGGCATTCCTCCTTTCACTACATCAAGACATTCTTGAAACCCAAAGATTGCCTTCATTTGAATGCTCCAATGTTCATAATTCTTCCCATCTAGAATTGGAAGATTCATTGCAAAGCCATTCGAATTTGTCATGCTTCTACACCTCTGATTTCCCTTCTGGTTTTGCAGCCTTGATCCTCAATCCGTGAGCTTCACTTCTTGAAGCCTCTTGCACCCAATCTTGGCACCACCACAGACCCTGACCGTATAGTTCTTGATACCATTGTTGAAGTTTGAAGAACCAGAAGCACAATTCCTTCTGCTGGTTTTGTTGTAGAAAAACAGAAAAAGAAAGTAATGAAGAAGAATAGGAATTCGTGTATAGAGAAGAGAAGAATTAGAGTTGTTTGTGTGAGAGAATTATTGAAGAGAATGAATGAGAATGAAGAGGGAGTAAATCTTGCAATGAATGATCAAAAACTGAATCATTCCTTTTTTAGAATGCATTAACTACATTTTGAATTACAACCTTCTATTTATAGAAGGATTACAACTAACTCTTCAATTAGCAATGAATTACAATTTAACACCCTTAAATAGGAAGATGCTTGTAAAGAAAGGAAGAAGAGAAGGGGTTTAGGAATAATTTTTTTGAAATGGTTTATGTTTTTATTTGATAAATGGAGATAGAGTTGTTTTTATTTTAGGTTTATCACAATAAAATACGATTCAATTACAATATGTGTTTCTGGGAGGATTTTGCTACTCTCGATTTAAAATCGAAACATCTTATTTATTAATATGCGTATATGGCTTTGCATCACAAGGAAAAAATGCAAAGGATTAGGGAAAATGATTTGGCATGTTATAATTTGGAGTATTTGGGTTTTGTATAATTATGTTATTTTTAGTGTTGGGCATATTAATGCTAGTTATTGATAAAATAAAGCTTTCTATTATGAGTCTCATATATATATATATATATATATATAGCAAATTCAATATGATATTCAAGTTATAACACTCAGCTTTTACATATAATAAAATGATCTTTTAGTTAGACCCTTCTTATATATTTAGATCGATTTGATTATATTGTGTATCTTTTTTATATAATTGTGTGATATTAGATTTTTGTAAAATGTTGATGGGTTAACTTTCTTCTTACTCCATATAATAATATTGTTTGTTATAAAAAGCTAGAATAAATATCTAATTTGGTACTGAAAATTTGTGTACTTAATATTTTGATCTCAGAAACTTAAAAGTGTGCCTATTATAATCAACTTTTAGTCAAATTAGTTATTTTTAATATTTTTATGTTTTTTGTAAGAATTATTTTGATTCATATTTTTAATTTTTAAGTACTAATTTGAACTTTTAGTTCAGGAGTATCATTATTCACTCAAAAAAATCCTACCTTCTACTTTTCTTTGGGTTTATTTAATAATGTATCGTTTGAATGCTTACTTTTTGGTACTAATTTTCAAAGGTGTACTCAATCATTTTCATGTAGACAAATCTCTAAGCTGACCTAAGCAGGTGAGACTAATTTCCTTCTTCCATTACTTTCATACTTTTCAAAACATTTTCTCATCTCTTTCATTACTTCTACCAGTTCACATTAACAATTTAATGACCTAGTTAGGACTCTCTCCCTATCCTCCACCATATCAATTTTTTATCATATTTATTTTTCTCTTTTTCTCTTCATACTAGCCAAGTATGGAGTACCCACAATGAAGATCATATATTCTAAAATTATGTTCCGGACCATTTTCTATGATAATAAAATTTTGACACGATAATAAAAAATTTACATGTCATTTTAATTTTGTTTTTTATTACTCAATTTTTTTAATAAATATCAAAATTTCATTGGATAAGATATGGTTGAAGATATAGTTATGAGGTATGTGATTTTTATTCAGGTATCTAACTCGGTTGTCTCTCTCACCTACCATATACATATACATATATATAGAGCATATATATATCAATCATTTAAAATGACATATAACAATAGAACAAGAATATTAGAATCAGAACAAACACACACTAATTTCATCATGATGCAAAAGCCTTAGATCAATTTTTGCATGCACCCCATGGATGGTATCTTCTCCCTCTCTGAAGCCACTAGAACTGATTTTCTCAGCGCTCTAGTACTGCACTTGTCTGGCTGCGCTTACATTTGTTTGTGGCGATATGATTCCTGTTTAACCAAGTATATATGTTTATGCATACATCAACAAATATATCTATATATATGTTGTGATTAATGTGATTTATATTTGTTTCTGAGGTTTCCATTCAATTACAATTTTATCTGTTTTTTTGTTTGTAAAGTCGTTTGTTGTTCTTGGATGGATTCTACAACGTAAACAATCAACCAAACTCTTCTTTGGCACGTAATAGTGTAGCTGAAGAGCTTTTTAACCTATACCAGAGTTTAACATTCGATGTTAATGTTGAGTAAGACTAACTTACTTTCCTCATCTCTAATCAATATGCTTCTTAATTTTGCATTTAATTCCAGTACTGCTACATGTGAAAATGGTTTTTTTAATTTTCTTCCTAATACTTGTTTTTGCTCTTTTTTTTGTTTCAGCAGTATTCCTGGACTAGCTTTCAGGAACCACAATCCCTACCTAGAGCTGCAACAATTGGATCTTCTAAGACTTGTATCTACAGAAATACAAGTACAATTCTTTAAGGTAATTACTTTACCAATGAAAGGGAATTTATTACAGAATAATGCTATGTTCATGAAGGAAAGCAAGAGCTTATTTTGTATTTTTTCAAAACATTATAATAATAACTATTTCTAGTCTCCTTCTGTTTCTCACAATATATTTATATTTGATGGTTTTCAGGAAGCAAGGATTAAGGTATGTCTTTTGTGGACAAACTGAAAAGACTTTTTACTTTGCTGAACTCATAATTGATCCATAACACCTAACAATTAAGGTCATATCTGTGCCTTATTCACAGACTGCTGTTTTCATGGGGTGCAGTAAAGGTGAAATTGAGCTTGGGTTCACCAATATGTCTCAAGTAAGCAAATTAATGCTAACATGAAATTGTGCAATTTCATCTCATTAACCAAATTAACATGAGTTAATAATATTTTGTGCAAAAACAAGAAATCTGAGTCATTAATATTCAAAATCAATGGTAAAAGAAGTATATATCCTCATCAACATTGGTCCGGGACCATATTCCAATGATTTCTTCTTGTAAACTTGTGTTGTGTAGGTTGACATTGAAGCAGCACTTAGGGGTTTATTTCCAGAAGATTTTTTTAGACAGACCCAAAGAATTAACTATCAGAATCCACATTCATCATCTTCATCCTATTCTATATCATTATCCACTGGTAGCCCAGAATGTTCATCCCTATTAATCAATAATATCCCAGTTACTTCCATGTCTCATCACTTTCCTGAAACCCTTGGATCAATGGTTCCCAAAATGCAACCCATAGAAGCTAGGCCAATACACCAACAAGCCATTCAAGCATTAGGTCAAGTTATTCCATGTCATTTTGCCACACCAGAGGTTGAACATGATGATGCTATAATAAGAGCAATGATTCATGTTATATCTTCTTCAAGTACTTCTGATCACAAACATCGAATACCACAGCAAAATTTGCCTTATACTTCTTCTTCACTGGTTCATCCAGTAAATATTACTGCTTTCAAGAAGTATAGTGCAGATAATAAAGGCCCAGATCCACATATAAGATCCAATCCTCCCAGACAAAGCTTGCTAAAGAAATCATTTGCATGTTCTAGAAGCTTAAATTCATTGAGAATCAGAGAGCGGATTCAAGAAGCTGCTCGTTTCACTAGTACTCAGCAACAACGTATGATGTCAGAGCGAAGAAGGCGTGAGAAACTCAATGAGAATTTTCAGGCACTCAGAGAATTACTTCCTCCCAAAACTAAGGTATACTATATCAAACTTCACATTTCATAGTATCATTTTTATTGCTAGCCATTGTCCTAGGGAATGATTTAGAAAATAAAAAATAGAAATAGATATAAAATGTTTGTTTTCTAATATAAACACTTCGTTTTTGTGTTCCTAATGCAAACCCATTAATATTCCCTTAATTATAATTCTCTTCAATCAACGTTCTTAGTTAAGAAATCAAATCAGGTCTTATTAACTAATGTTATAAGAGCACTTAAAAGTTTGTGATATTGTGACATTGTGATAATGATTAAGGGTATAATTAACACACCTTTTCCGTTTGTTTATATTCTTGATTCATTAACACACTGCCACACTTTTTAGCATTCTCCTAGCTATAATTAATTTAATGCATATATATAGTTGATTATTACAAATCAATGACAAAAAGTTTCATTGAACTTGGGTGGTATAGAAAGACAAAGCATCTATACTTACAGCAGCAAAGGAGAAATTGAAATCTTTGACGGCTGAAATTGAAAAGTTTAACATAAGAAATCAACAGTTGACAACATTTCTGTCAACCATTGAAGCCAACGCTAGTAATAGTAACTTCTCAAATGAGCAATTGAAAATTCGAGTTTCAAATGTACCACAATCGAGCTTATCAGAAGAGAGAATGGTGGACTTGCACGTAACTGTAAGAGGAGAAAGCTCTCAAGTTGATATATCTATTCGCTTATTGGAATTCCTTAAACGGATTCAGAATTTGAGTTTGATTTGCATGGAAGCTAACACACATGTTACAGAAGGGACAACAATTAATCAATTAACCTTCAGGATAGGGATTATTGAGGTATGTACCCCAAACAACAGTTTATAATGGTATGTAGTGTGGGAAACATTGTGATAATCCTAAACTGAATCCAAATAATGAATCAAAATCCTCTTCCTGAGCATCCATATAAGTCAGTTAGTTCATTATAACTTCATAGTACTAGACTCTCCGGTACTGGAGAGGGTCAATAACCCAGATAATATGTTATAAATAAACCCTAAACGCTAACATTTAATGTCTAGTAACTCCCACCAACTCTGAACATTATTTGATTATAAGCACAGCATGTTATATACCCAATAATAGAACACTATATATGTGCATGGGTAAAACCCTAAAGCTAGACGAAACCAAAGTTTTGAATAATGACAAATGTTGACTGGTATAAAGGTTTTAGTTGAGGTAGCCTGCACCCACTATCACTGAAGAATTCATACTCAGATATAACAGCTAGATTAAGAAAAAATAAAATATGAGATACTATATTAAAATAAGAGTCCTAGAATTCTTCATTACTATTATTAGTGTGATGATAAAATCAATTCGTGGTTTGGTAATGTTGGGAGTTGGGAGGTTGAAAGGAAGGAGCTGAGAAAGTGCAGTTGTAACTGTAAGGTGGTTTGTTATACCCTTAGGTGTGCCGACAGATTTGTCACCTTCCACATGAACAAGATATCTCTATTAATAGAAAAACAAATGATTATTTTTATTCATATTTTTAATGATAAAAATATAATTTTATGATAAACAAAAAGATAAATATATCATTACATATTTTGTATGTTATTATGTGATATTTATATTAATGAAGAGGATTCTTACCCCTTCCATATATATATATATAATCCAAACTATATATTCAATCAACATTTTTTCTATAAAAGAAGAAGATGATTCTATCTTTGCAGCCATCAAATAAGAATAAAGGGAAACAAAAAAGGTAAAGATTTTTGTGAAAATAATAATATGTATTTAATTATATATGTGTGCAGGGAAGTGCATGGAACGAGTGTACTTTCGTGGAAGCAGTGAGAAGAATAGTTGCTGACCTACTACATGGACACGTGGGAAAATAACTATACCCACATCACCACTCATTTTTTATTTTTAATTTATGCTCTGGTTACCCTTTTATTAAGACTTAGATTATTATTCATTTTATGTTGAAGAACATTGCTTGTCGATGTGCTTGGAGCTTAATTTTAGTTTAGGTAGTTTATTTTTTACATACTAGCTATGCTAATTCTACATTTATTCTGCTAATGGTTTTTTTGTTGTTGCTTATATTACATGTTTCTTTATGAGAAGATAGGATGTAATGGTCTGATTTTTGTTATTGCTTATATTACATGTTCCTTTATCAGGAGACAGGAAGTAATGTTGCTTATATCCGCTCTCCTTTGTTTTGGTTTATCGATATTTATAATATATAATTAAATTAAAATGTAAAATATTAACAATGTGTAGGTCTAATAATATAAGATCCAATTAGATTATTAGAGAATAATAAAAATGAATTTAATTTATGGGAAGAATATTTGTTAGGAGGAACCGTCACGTACCTTGATGCATAATATATGTAAAATCCAATTTAAAAGCACAAATTACAACATTATTTCCAAATTTTTCCTTGCCGTATTTTGGCAAATTTAGTCCCGTTTTTTTTTTTTTGA
>NC_032009.1:22495844-22539601 GCF_001865875.1 Lupinus angustifolius
AGTGTCTCTCCACACCCCTTCATCTGATTGATCAATCCTCTTAGTCTATTGAGATACTCAGCTATTGATTCTTGTTCATCCATCTGCATAAGCTCAAACTGTCTTTTGAGTGTTAGCAACCTCACCTTCTTTACTCTCTTTCCACCAGTGTAATTCTTCTCCAAGATTTCCCAAGCCTCCTTTGAACAAGATGCTGCAGAGATCTTCTCAAAGTTGGCTCTGTCCACACATTGGTGGATCAAGAAGATTGCCTTGCAATCTCTCTTGTTTGCTTCCCTATACTCCACTGAATTTTCATTTGCTGTTGGCATTCCTCCTTTCACTACATCAAGACATTCTTGAAACCCAAAGATTGCCTTCATTTGAATGCTCCAATGTTCATAATTCTTCCCATCTAGAATTGGAAGATTCATTGCAAAGCCATTCGAATTTGTCATGCTTCTACACCTCTGATTTCCCTTCTGGTTTTGCAGCCTTGATCCTCAATCCGTGAGCTTCACTTCTTGAAGCCTCTTGCACCCAATCTTGGCACCACCACAGACCCTGACCGTATAGTTCTTGATACCATTGTTGAAGTTTGAAGAACCAGAAGCACAATTCCTTCTGCTGGTTTTGTTGCAGAAAAAGAAAGTAATGAAGAAGAAGAGGAATTCGTGTATAGAGAAGAGAAGAATTAGAGTTGTTTGTGTGAGAGAATTATTGAAGAGAATGAATGAGAATGAAGAGGGAGTAAATCTTGCAATGAATGATCAAAAACTGAATCATTCCTTTTTTTAGAATGTATTAACTACATTTTGAATTACAACCTTCTATTTATAGAAGGATTACAACTAACTCTTCAATTAGCAATGAATTACAATTTAACACCCTTAAATAGGAAGATGCTTGTAAAGAAAGGAAGAAGAGAAGGGGTTTAGGAATAATTTTTTTGAAATGGTTTATGTTTTTATTTGATAAATGGAGATAGAGTTGTTTTTATTTTAGGTTTATCACAATAAAATACGATTCAATTACAATATGTGTTTCTGGGAGGATTTTGCTACTCTCGATTTAAAATCGAAACATCTTATTTATTAATATGCGTATATGGCTTTGCATCACAAGGAAAAAATGCAAAGGATTAGGGAAAATGATTTGGCATGTTATAATTTGGAGTATTTGGGTTTTGTATAATTATGTTATTTTTAGTGTTGGGCATATTAATGCTAGTTATTGATAAAATAAAGCTTTCTATTATGAGTCTCATATATATATATATATATATATATAGCAAATTCAATATGATATTCAAGTTATAACACTCAGCTTTTACATATAATAAAATGATCTTTTAGTTAGACCCTTCTTATATATTTAGATCGATTTGATTATATTGTGTATCTTTTTTATATAATTGTGTGATATTAGATTTTTGTAAAATGTTGATGGGTTAACTTTCTTCTTACTCCATATAATAATATTGTTTGTTATAAAAAGCTAGAATAAATATCTAATTTGGTACTGAAAATTTGTGTACTTAATATTTTGATCTCAGAAACTTAAAAGTGTGCCTATTATAATCAACTTTTAGTCAAATTAGTTATTTTTAATATTTTTATGTTTTTTGTAAGAATTATTTTGATTCATATTTTTAATTTTTAAGTACTAATTTGAACTTTTAGTTCAGGAGTATCATTATTCACTCAAAAAAATCCTACCTTCTACTTTTCTTTGGGTTTATTTAATAATGTATCGTTTGAATGCTTACTTTTTGGTACTAATTTTCAAAGGTGTACTCAATCATTTTCATGTAGACAAATCTCTAAGCTGACCTAAGCAGGTGAGACTAATTTCCTTCTTCCATTACTTTCATACTTTTCAAAACATTTTCTCATCTCTTTCATTACTTCTACCAGTTCACATTAACAATTTAATGACCTAGTTAGGACTCTCTCCCTATCCTCCACCATATCAATTTTTTATCATATTTATTTTTCTCTTTTTCTCTTCATACTAGCCAAGTATGGAGTACCCACAATGAAGATCATATATTCTAAAATTATGTTCCGGACCATTTTCTATGATAATAAAATTTTGACACGATAATAAAAAATTTACATGTCATTTTAATTTTGTTTTTTATTACTCAATTTTTTTAATAAATATCAAAATTTCATTGGATAAGATATGGTTGAAGATATAGTTATGAGGTATGTGATTTTTATTCAGGTATCTAACTCGGTTGTCTCTCTCACCTACCATATACATATACATATATATAGAGCATATATATATCAATCATTTAAAATGACATATAACAATAGAACAAGAATATTAGAATCAGAACAAACACACACTAATTTCATCATGATGCAAAAGCCTTAGATCAATTTTTGCATGCACCCCATGGATGGTATCTTCTCCCTCTCTGAAGCCACTAGAACTGATTTTCTCAGCGCTCTAGTACTGCACTTGTCTGGCTGCGCTTACATTTGTTTGTGGCGATATGATTCCTGTTTAACCAAGTATATATGTTTATGCATACATCAACAAATATATCTATATATATGTTGTGATTAATGTGATTTATATTTGTTTCTGAGGTTTCCATTCAATTACAATTTTATCTGTTTTTTTGTTTGTAAAGTCGTTTGTTGTTCTTGGATGGATTCTACAACGTAAACAATCAACCAAACTCTTCTTTGGCACGTAATAGTGTAGCTGAAGAGCTTTTTAACCTATACCAGAGTTTAACATTCGATGTTAATGTTGAGTAAGACTAACTTACTTTCCTCATCTCTAATCAATATGCTTCTTAATTTTGCATTTAATTCCAGTACTGCTACATGTGAAAATGGTTTTTTTAATTTTCTTCCTAATACTTGTTTTTGCTCTTTTTTTTGTTTCAGCAGTATTCCTGGACTAGCTTTCAGGAACCACAATCCCTACCTAGAGCTGCAACAATTGGATCTTCTAAGACTTGTATCTACAGAAATACAAGTACAATTCTTTAAGGTAATTACTTTACCAATGAAAGGGAATTTATTACAGAATAATGCTATGTTCATGAAGGAAAGCAAGAGCTTATTTTGTATTTTTTCAAAACATTATAATAATAACTATTTCTAGTCTCCTTCTGTTTCTCACAATATATTTATATTTGATGGTTTTCAGGAAGCAAGGATTAAGGTATGTCTTTTGTGGACAAACTGAAAAGACTTTTTACTTTGCTGAACTCATAATTGATCCATAACACCTAACAATTAAGGTCATATCTGTGCCTTATTCACAGACTGCTGTTTTCATGGGGTGCAGTAAAGGTGAAATTGAGCTTGGGTTCACCAATATGTCTCAAGTAAGCAAATTAATGCTAACATGAAATTGTGCAATTTCATCTCATTAACCAAATTAACATGAGTTAATAATATTTTGTGCAAAAACAAGAAATCTGAGTCATTAAT
Source organism: Lupinus angustifolius (assembly GCF_001865875.1). Classification (NCBI taxonomy): domain Eukaryota; kingdom Viridiplantae; phylum Streptophyta; class Magnoliopsida; order Fabales; family Fabaceae; genus Lupinus; species Lupinus angustifolius. The sequence goes on from NC_032009.1 coordinate 22,499,285, forward strand.
ATTCAAAATCAATGGTAAAAGAAGTATATATCCTCATCAACATTGGTCCGGGACCATATTCCAATGATTTCTTCTTGTAAACTTGTGTTGTGTAGGTTGACATTGAAGCAGCACTTAGGGGTTTATTTCCAGAAGATTTTTTTAGACAGACCCAAAGAATTAACTATCAGAATCCACATTCATCATCTTCATCCTATTCTATATCATTATCCACTGGTAGCCCAGAATGTTCATCCCTATTAATCAATAATATCCCAGTTACTTCCATGTCTCATCACTTTCCTGAAACCCTTGGATCAATGGTTCCCAAAATGCAACCCATAGAAGCTAGGCCAATACACCAACAAGCCATTCAAGCATTAGGTCAAGTTATTCCATGTCATTTTGCCACACCAGAGGTTGAACATGATGATGCTATAATAAGAGCAATGATTCATGTTATATCTTCTTCAAGTACTTCTGATCACAAACATCGAATACCACAGCAAAATTTGCCTTATACTTCTTCTTCACTGGTTCATCCAGTAAATATTACTGCTTTCAAGAAGTATAGTGCAGATAATAAAGGCCCAGATCCACATATAAGATCCAATCCTCCCAGACAAAGCTTGCTAAAGAAATCATTTGCATGTTCTAGAAGCTTAAATTCATTGAGAATCAGAGAGCGGATTCAAGAAGCTGCTCGTTTCACTAGTACTCAGCAACAACGTATGATGTCAGAGCGAAGAAGGCGTGAGAAACTCAATGAGAATTTTCAGGCACTCAGAGAATTACTTCCTCCCAAAACTAAGGTATACTATATCAAACTTCACATTTCATAGTATCATTTTTATTGCTAGCCATTGTCCTAGGGAATGATTTAGAAAATAAAAAATAGAAATAGATATAAAATGTTTGTTTTCTAATATAAACACTTCGTTTTTGTGTTCCTAATGCAAACCCATTAATATTCCCTTAATTATAATTCTCTTCAATCAACGTTCTTAGTTAAGAAATCAAATCAGGTCTTATTAACTAATGTTATAAGAGCACTTAAAAGTTTGTGATATTGTGACATTGTGATAATGATTAAGGGTATAATTAACACACCTTTTCCGTTTGTTTATATTCTTGATTCATTAACACACTGCCACACTTTTTAGCATTCTCCTAGCTATAATTAATTTAATGCATATATATAGTTGATTATTACAAATCAATGACAAAAAGTTTCATTGAACTTGGGTGGTATAGAAAGACAAAGCATCTATACTTACAGCAGCAAAGGAGAAATTGAAATCTTTGACGGCTGAAATTGAAAAGTTTAACATAAGAAATCAACAGTTGACAACATTTCTGTCAACCATTGAAGCCAACGCTAGTAATAGTAACTTCTCAAATGAGCAATTGAAAATTCGAGTTTCAAATGTACCACAATCGAGCTTATCAGAAGAGAGAATGGTGGACTTGCACGTAACTGTAAGAGGAGAAAGCTCTCAAGTTGATATATCTATTCGCTTATTGGAATTCCTTAAACGGATTCAGAATTTGAGTTTGATTTGCATGGAAGCTAACACACATGTTACAGAAGGGACAACAATTAATCAATTAACCTTCAGGATAGGGATTATTGAGGTATGTACCCCAAACAACAGTTTATAATGGTATGTAGTGTGGGAAACATTGTGATAATCCTAAACTGAATCCAAATAATGAATCAAAATCCTCTTCCTGAGCATCCATATAAGTCAGTTAGTTCATTATAACTTCATAGTACTAGACTCTCCGGTACTGGAGAGGGTCAATAACCCAGATAATATGTTATAAATAAACCCTAAACGCTAACATTTAATGTCTAGTAACTCCCACCAACTCTGAACATTATTTGATTATAAGCACAGCATGTTATATACCCAATAATAGAACACTATATATGTGCATGGGTAAAACCCTAAAGCTAGACGAAACCAAAGTTTTGAATAATGACAAATGTTGACTGGTATAAAGGTTTTAGTTGAGGTAGCCTGCACCCACTATCACTGAAGAATTCATACTCAGATATAACAGCTAGATTAAGAAAAAATAAAATATGAGATACTATATTAAAATAAGAGTCCTAGAATTCTTCATTACTATTATTAGTGTGATGATAAAATCAATTCGTGGTTTGGTAATGTTGGGAGTTGGGAGGTTGAAAGGAAGGAGCTGAGAAAGTGCAGTTGTAACTGTAAGGTGGTTTGTTATACCCTTAGGTGTGCCGACAGATTTGTCACCTTCCACATGAACAAGATATCTCTATTAATAGAAAAACAAATGATTATTTTTATTCATATTTTTAATGATAAAAATATAATTTTATGATAAACAAAAAGATAAATATATCATTACATATTTTGTATGTTATTATGTGATATTTATATTAATGAAGAGGATTCTTACCCCTTCCATATATATATATATAATCCAAACTATATATTCAATCAACATTTTTTCTATAAAAGAAGAAGATGATTCTATCTTTGCAGCCATCAAATAAGAATAAAGGGAAACAAAAAAGGTAAAGATTTTTGTGAAAATAATAATATGTATTTAATTATATATGTGTGCAGGGAAGTGCATGGAACGAGTGTACTTTCGTGGAAGCAGTGAGAAGAATAGTTGCTGACCTACTACATGGACACGTGGGAAAATAACTATACCCACATCACCACTCATTTTTTATTTTTAATTTATGCTCTGGTTACCCTTTTATTAAGACTTAGATTATTATTCATTTTATGTTGAAGAACATTGCTTGTCGATGTGCTTGGAGCTTAATTTTAGTTTAGGTAGTTTATTTTTTACATACTAGCTATGCTAATTCTACATTTATTCTGCTAATGGTTTTTTTGTTGTTGCTTATATTACATGTTTCTTTATGAGAAGATAGGATGTAATGGTCTGATTTTTGTTATTGCTTATATTACATGTTCCTTTATCAGGAGACAGGAAGTAATGTTGCTTATATCCGCTCTCCTTTGTTTTGGTTTATCGATATTTATAATATATAATTAAATTAAAATGTAAAATATTAACAATGTGTAGGTCTAATAATATAAGATCCAATTAGATTATTAGAGAATAATAAAAATGAATTTAATTTATGGGAAGAATATTTGTTAGGAGGAACCGTCACGTACCTTGATGCATAATATATGTAAAATCCAATTTAAAAGCACAAATTACAACATTATTTCCAAATTTTTCCTTGCCGTATTTTGGCAAATTTAGTCCCGTTTTTTTTTTTTTGACAAGAAGTTTCATTAAGTTAAAAACGACAAGATGTTTAAAAACAAGAACTTTCAAAGAACAAACAATGACTAGTCTAAATATTAAGAAACTGGCTCTTGATAAGGATGAGTTCAACTTCTCAAAATTGAATTCTCTTTTGAACTTCTTAGGATTAAGATTAGCACAATCTTTTTGACTTTGTTTGGTTAGAATAGAAAAATAAAAAGATAAAAATAGGGTGAAATCAAATGGAAACAGAGAAGGGATGAGATAGAGAAATAGTGGTATAGAAAATCTTAATGCTAACATGCAAGTAGCAAGAAGGAACGAGATAGAGAAAGAGTGGTATAGAAAATCTTCACTCAAGTTAGTAGTTTAAGTTAAAGCTATTGCTCCGTATTTTTTTATGTATGTGAACTAAAGTTACAATGACTTCAAATTATAACTATCGTCTATTTTATATGTGAATCTACATCTTGACATTTAAGTTACAAACTCATTTTAACATACATTATAATGTCATACTTTCACGTAACTAAATATAATAATTTTATCTAGTAAGATAAAACAATGTCAGTTGCTTAAACAAATCATATTTGAAAAAAAACATTCATAGAATAAGTTAAAGTTCTCTTACACATAATGCACAGGATTAAACTAGTTTCAGATGTTAGCAACACTTAACTACATAAATCTTGCATTAAGTAATACCAATATTTAAAACAATGAAGAGGACTTTAGATTAAAAAAACGTTTTTAATCTATCTATACTTCTATAGATATTAATAAAGAGAATTAACATCAAAATAAATTAATTGTTTTATTTTACCCTTATTAATAAATTTACGTTTCAACTTACATGTCATTATTTCTTTAAAATTAAATTTACTTTTATCTTTACTTTTTTAAAATTTTAGTTTACATAATATTTATTTATAAACCTATCTTTATAAGAAGTTTATATATTGTTATTGTATTACATTAATCATTCATATTAAAAGTGATGGACTGTTATCACATGCATAGGTATTAGTCGATGATGCATGAAAGTATAAAAACGTACGGACATACAAATTATAAATCACAACATCCTCTCAAATATATAACCACACTCTCCAAAAGTATGCAAAATAGGAGAAAGGGGTTTTAAACATGTCAAGAATACAAGTTTAATGGAGGAATATTAAGCACAAAACAAAACCTGATGAAACCAAGTTTTTGAACAGACAATAATATCAAACACCAATTAAAATCCCAGAAACATAAATTAAACTTCTGCAAAAATGAACTTCTACTGCTGCTTGCACTCTGGAGGACGTTCACCCTGTTTACCATCACCAAGCTTCTTAGCTCTTCCACTCTTCTGAAGATTTATGACAAGCATGTATAAGTTTCAGGACCAAGGGAAAATGGACAATGAATGGCAGCACCAACATCATTATGTAAACAATTTAGATTAAGAAAAAGAAAATTCACATATGCAGTGAAACTTAGTTAATGTATCTGGTATCTATCACTGAAGTGAATGGATATGGCTATTTCATTTTAGATCAAAAAATTATAAATTATTACCTTGTGTGCGGATCACTGCATCCAACATTCCAACAAAATTGGCACAGCGGGTAGGTGAGAATCAAAAAATACTTATTTAGATTCAAATCTCAAATGGAAAACAAACCAATGTTTCAGAACTTTGAAGCAATTAAAGTATCACACCTTTTTAGGCTTGCTTTCTTCCTCATCTTCATCATCATCATCCTCTTCATCATCATCCTCGTCATCCTCATCATCATCATCTCCGTCAACATCAGCAAACTCCAGGTCTCCAAACTCATCTTCCTCCACAGCCTCGCCAGTGAACCATGATACAGCATGGGGAATAATCTTGTCCTTTATTGTTGACCTAAACAAGTATAACGATTGATTAATGATACAAGATTACAAAATATCAAAGAGAGTATGCAAGGAAAAGAGTTGACAGTTGTGATTAAACAGCAGGACACACAACATGATACAAACTCACACATGCCACCATTTACACAAAAGGTAATTAGTCTCACCCAATGTCATAGTCTTGTTCTATCTGATTTTGAAGTTCATCGGCCTGTCAAAAAAAAAAGAAGTTATACCAAAAACAGTGGTTCTGTCTATCGTAATAGTATACAAATCTCAGAATAAAATATTTTTAGTTCTAGCCATGTATTCATTTAAAATAACATTAATACCAGATCTTCATCAATTTCTTCATCGTCTTCGGGGACTTCTGGTGGGTTGAAGAAGTTGAAGAAACTCTCACATTTTTCAGTTTTGGTAATCGGTTTAGCATTCTTTGAACCCTTCTTAGGTTTTTTCTTCAGAACCTTCTCTGTCAAGGTTTTTCCCGGATGCCATTGAATTTCAGTACTAAAAGAAAGAAAAAAACAAGAAAAAGACCCCTTTCAGATGACTGGAAACTATTTACACAAACAATGTGATAAAGTGAATGAAGAATGGCTTACCCAATTGCCTTCTCCAATATGGGTTCATCCTCATCAATCATATGATATGTTTTTGTCAAAACAGAATTGGTAAAATAAGGATTAGAATCAAAGTAAAACTCAAGCTTGAATCCTTTGGGGTCTTCTACCCTACTCCACTTGATATCTTTGAGAAAGTTGAGAGCATCTTCATCTCGCTCAGATATCTATTTTTTCACAAGGAAACAATGAGAGAATGATTGAACATGAGGCTACATTGCAAATCATATACAAGCATCAAGAAATAAGTTAACAGGTGAACACAATTGACTGACCTCTTCAGCTAAAATGTCATTGTTTTTCAATGCATTAAGCCAAAAACCAGGCACTCCTTTCTCAACTTTACCCTTTTCGGTCTCAGCTTTTGTTTCATCCGCTGCCCCTTCAACCTCTGTGACACCATTTACTATTTCATAGCGCTGCATCCATTCAAAATAATAAATAAAATTACGTCCATTCTCATAATACAATTCAAAACCATGATTTATTTCTAGTATCTAAAATTGATAAAAGGAAATAGATTGTCGGAACGAGCAGATAATCGAATTGAATTTTGCTACTCATAAAGATATATCTTATAACATCATATGTAACTTGCTAACTTCAATCTCTACAGTTCCTCGTCATACCTTTGTGTACAGTGGTTGGTACAATATTTGGTATTTGGCCTCAAGAGCAGCTCTCTCCTCAAAAAATTTGGCCTCTAATTCATCATATTCTCCCTGTAATATCATAAAACATGAATCAGAAACTAAAAAAACCAATATACAACAACGTCTAAAACTTCATTGATAAATACATTATCAATTTGCATAAAGTATCAACTCCAAAAAATGACAAACAAAAAGGATAAATTATATACTTTCAATTATAAAGAACAATTCTAAAACCTAAATATCATATCATTAAAATTACAAATAACAATACCTGGATTTCTTTGAGAACCTCAACACGCTTTCTAACATTCGGTGACAGAGATTCTAGGAAATCAGTGTGTTGTCCAGCCAAACTCTGAATCTTACTCTGTACATGAATAAAAGCATACCTCAAATAAATCCCAATTCAATAAATAAAAAGTTCATATTCAAATTCAATCAAAGAAATCAAATTTCAAGGTAAAGTTCGTTAAAAAATCAGACCTTGAGAGCATTAACGAGTTCTTCTTTGTTGTCCGCGTTTAGAGCTGCACAAATAAATCAAAATAAACAACAAAAAATTTGAATGAGTGAAACGATGTTAAAGAAGATTAAAACAATGCATAATTAAAATTGAAAAAGATAGAGAAGTAAGACATAATGCGGCACCAGCATTGAGATCGGAGATGTTGAAGGAATCTTTGTTGTTGCTCATTGTGACGAAGCTAAAACCCTAGAATTGAATTGCGAAGATAAAAGAGTGAAGGTTTTGTTTTCTGCCTCCTTTTCTAAAACCCTTCTTCACACCAACCCCTCTAAGATTTAACTATTTATTGACTCAGGCTTTTTTCTTTGAATTTTTTTATCTTTGAATTTTTTTTATCCACAGTAGTTTTATCCTCATTAAATAGAATTGTGTATTGTTATCCACAGTAATTTTATCCTCATTAAATAGAATTGTTTATGTGAATAGAGGATATGTGTGGCGTGTGGATAATCTCCTCCCATATGATTTATGAGTAGATAGAATGTAACATTATTAGATTAATAAATTTTATTGTTGAGTGTAATATTTATTTACAATTGGTGTAAAAATTAATATATATTTAGTATATCATTTATTTGTATTAATTTTATTTAAGAGTTAATAACAATTTAAAATAAATAATACAATAATAATATAGAAAATTGTTATATTGTCCGCGTTATATCTTTTTCTGTTTATTGTTTTGAAATTTTTATATGTAATATATAAATGTAGATGTTTAATAACAATATAATCCATATAATTAGTAAAAGATGAGAGAGTGGAAGTTGTTTTACCTCCGCCGGAAACTCTTTTATCAAAAACATTTGATTTTTGGTGTACCATTTTTTTTATAATACATGATTTAACAAATGGTATTAAATGTGGATTATATATCTCCTTTTTTTAAAATATATATCATCTTCAGTATAATTTTATTTTATATTATATTCATGGGACGGAAAATATCATTTTTCTTTAGGTGTTTGCCAATTTTGTAAGCATCTCATTTAAGGTATTCACTATAAGAAAACAAAATAATTAATATACCTAACCACTTTCTATTCATAAAGATTGTTTTCCTTTTAAAAATTGCCTAGATATAATATTTAAAATATATTTTGATTACTGGTTATTTAGTTCCTTTTTTAACATTAAAATACTATTTAATTGTTTAATTTGCTCATTCATTGCATTATACCTACAAAAAGAAAACAAATTATTGATTGTATCGGAAATAATATTTTTGAATTTTATTTGGTATGGATATAAACTCTTCCTATGTTATACTATTCAATTCTCGACGATGAATTGATTTGATAGCTCAGATATTGTTATTCATGATATTGATCCAATTTGATATCATCGAAATGTAATTTATATCATTTAATTTATCGACAAAGGATTTTTCATCTTTATGGGATCAAATCCACATGGGGACTAGAATATGTAGTAGAAAAATTCATGTTTTTTTCTTTTATAACTTTCCTTTCAAGTTGAAAGAGTTGAGGAAAATATACAATTGTATAATATGTTTTTTTAAAGAAAAAATCAATTTGTTTTAAAAAATAAATGAATAGTTTTTTCATAGAAAAAGAAACTGAAGCTTCAGGCCATTATGGGGAAGGTGAAGAACTATAACATTCAGAGACGAACTAACATTCGGCTTCTCATAAAAGTTTGTCTTCAGATGTTGCTAATAGTTTTTTATAGAGTAAATTACACTCAGTTTTAGTGAAATTACACAAATCATCCTTCACTTTTCTACATCTACACAAACTCCCTCATTTTTATACTTTCGTTACACTAATCACCCCTGCATGAGAAATAAGTGTAATTTTGTGAACAAAAAATGTGATAAATGCAATTAAGTTAAACAAAATATAATATATTGTGAAGACAAGTTCAAATAATATATAAGTCGATACCTCTTTATTATTTTTGGTTCGTTACGATATAGTATAAGAGCGACTTAAACAATATCTTTTAGAATTGTTGATGCATTTTGTAACAAAAAATAATAAAGAGGTATCGACTTATATATTATTTGAACTTGTCTTCACAATATATTATATTTTGTTTAACTTAATTGCATTTATCACATTTTTTGTTCACAAAATTACACTTATTTCTCATGCAGGGTGGTTAGTGTAATGAAAGTAAAAAACTAAGAGAGGTTTGTGTAGGTGTAGAAAAAATGAGGAGTGGTGTGTAATTTAACTAAAACTGAAAAGGTATCAGTGTAATTAACTCTTTTTTATACTATCAAGGATATCCTTTAACTTTTTAGGTAAAGAACTAATTATTTCAGAATACGTGATTATTCCTCCCAACAAATATTAGAAATCGAATCTTAATATTTTTTAAATATAATAGGATCTTAACCTTAGAGTTTAACCAAAGTGTAATTATGATTGATGGACTTTGCCTACCGAATGTTGCATTAGGGTGAATATTGATGGTAATTGTATTCATGGCTCCTCCATTGTTAGCATAGCATAGCATAGCTTTCGACCAATATTAAAACCAGTTTGGAATGATAGTGTTGATATCCAGTACCATATTTGGCTACTATTATTAGAAGCCTATTGCACAATGATATGAGAGATAATCAACTTCTTGACAGAAAACCATGCATCACAAGCCTAAAAAATGACATGAATTTGGGATACAAAAAATCACACCATTCCAACTTTATAATACATATATATTCTCTCCAATCAGGAAGCAAAATGGAGAATTGAACTCTCAACAAATCCAGACTACATGACTAAGGTAGAAAATGAATATAGATTAACATAAAGAACCCACATTCTTCAACGCCGATAAATGCAGCAGCAGCACAAAACTGCAAAAGAAACTTCTACTGCTGCTTGCATTCTGGAGGACGCTCACCTTGTTGTCCATCACCGACCTGTGCTCTTCCACTCTTCTGAAGATTTACAGTAAACATGAAAATCATGCAAGTTAAAAAGCCAGCATAAAAAAGAACGTTATGTAACTGCACACATAATCCAGCATTACTAAGCAAAACTATCCTACCTTACGTATCGATGACTGCAGCAAAAATCCAATGCACCACACAGAAGATGAGAAACAAAAAGGTTCAGTTAGATTCAAAAATCAACTAGAATACCAGGGATGAAACACTACAAGCAATCAAGACCATACCTTCTTTTTACTCTTACTTTCTTCCTCATCTTCATCTTCATCATTGTCATCATCATCTTCTTCATCCTCTTCCTCCTCTTCATCGTCATACTCTTCAACATCATCATCCTCATCATCATCCAGGTCAAACTCCTCTCCTTGAATGGCATCACCTGTAAACCATGATACAGCATGGGGAATGATCTTGTCTCTTATTGTTGACCTGAACAAGTCAAAAATTGATCAAAGAGTAGATTCAGATATCCAAATTAGAAATAACAAAAAAGGGAGCAAAGGCTTTGAAGCATGCGTACATTTTCCAGCCTTAGAAGCACTTAGGGGCACGTGTATGTGTACACTGTGGGCTCATGACATGTAAATATGTGGAGATAACAGAATTAGTTTAATTTCTCACGAGTTCAGCCTGGACATGACTAAGTATGGCTTCTCTATAGCTCACTGAAATATAGCTGAACCTCACAGCCTTACATAAGAATTTCCCAATTGACCGGGCCCTATTGTGTTCTCTCACAACCAAGCTTTGTCCAGGAACCAGTGATTTTTTCGGGTGGCCGATCATATTCAAATTTTTATATTTTCCTGTCATACTTCGCAGTGGAATTCCACAGTTTATTTTGCAGACAGATACACAGGCACAAACATGCATGCGAAACCACACACATATATGATGCATTCATACCCTAGTTACTTGTTACATGACAATTTTAGTACTCAATATACATAATCGAGGGTGGAGGTAAACAAGGATAAATGATCACTTAAACAAAATACTTGCAGCATGTTGCAAACTCAAAAAAGGCCACCACTAATTAATCTCACCCAATGTCATAGTCTTGTTCCATTTGATTCTGAAGTTCCTCGGCCTGTAATAAAAAATGAAATCATTAAAGCAAAAAGATTCAACTGGTTTTCATAGAAACAGTAAAAAAATTCAAGTTCATTGTTATAGCCTTGTGGTTATCTAAAATGAGACTAATACCATTTCTTCATCAATATCATCATCATCTTCGTCAGGGACTTCTGGTGGGTTGAAGAAATTGAAGAAACTCTCACAATTTTCAGTTTTGGTAATTGGCTTAGCATTTTTTGAACCCTTCTTCGGCTTTTTCTTAAGAACCTTTTGTGTCAAGCATTTTCCTGGGAGCCATTGAATTTCAGTCCTGCAAGGAAAATAAAAAAGCCAAAACTAATTTTTAATTTGTCAAAAAAGGCAACCAATCTTCAGATACTGCAAAGAAAGAGAATATGATTGGATGAATAAATAAACTAACCCAATTGCTTTCTCCAATATCGGCTCATCCTCATCAATCATATGATATGTCTTAGTCAAGACAGAATTTGAAAAATAAGGATTTGAATCAAAGAAAAATTCAAGCTTAAATCCTTTGGGGTTTTCTATCCTGCTCCACTTGATATCTTTGAGAAAATTAAGAGCAGCTTCATCACGCTCAGAAATCTAGTTTTCATACACAACAATAGAATTAGTGAGCATGAACTCGGACTAGGTTGCAATAAATATATAAGCCTAAAAAGAAGCTAATAGTTGATCACAACTGACTGACCTCCTCAGCTAAAACTTCATTATTTTTCATTGCAGTAAGCCAAAAACCAGGGACTCCTTTCTCTACACAGAAACTTAGTTATGGCAAGTAACTGGAAAAGTGGAAAAATAAAATATTAAAAACACTGTTAGTGAATAGTACCTGTATCCTCTTCAGCGTCAGCTTTTGTTTCATTCACTGCACCTTCAACTTCTGTAACACCATTTACTATTTCACAACGCTGCATCCAATAACAATAAAAGATGAGAAAACATGAATTATCTAATTCAAAATCACAACTTCAATATTTTAAACATCACAGTTAACATGAACTCTTTGCTCTCTAGAGTAAAAAGACCTAGTGATACCTTAGTGTACAGTGGTTGATACAACTTTTGGTATTTGGCCTCGATAGCTGCTCTTTCCTCGAAAAACTTCGCCTCTATTTCATCATGCTGACCCTGTGTGATCATCAAGATAATGTTTAGAAGCAAATAAAAAGCATCTACAGCGAAGCTCTGCAATCTCATCTGTCTATACATTAGCACAGACGACATTTTTTGAATATGTACAAACTATTTACTTCTACTTATAACATTTTTTGCTCACAAACACTTATATCAAAATTGATAAAGCCATTACAAAATTGATCAGTGAATAAACTATTAGTAATATAGTAAGAGCATTGGTTGAGAATACTAAAAAAATTATACAAATGAATAGCATTGTAACTGTAAAACAAAAAAGTATTATACCTGGATCTCTCTGAGAAACTCAACACGCTTTCTCACAATAGGTGAGAGAGACTCTAGAATATCAGAGTGCTGCCCTGCCAAACTTTGTATCTTGCTCTGCAAATCATAGATAACTCAACCAAATCAACAATTTAAATTCAATTAAGTAACTAAAATCTTAATCCAAAGTTCATAAAAATAATAAAAATAGATAAATAAAAACATGAACAAAATAGATAGTGAATAGAGTAAAGCATAAATGAATATATACCTTGAGAGCGTTGACAATGTCTGCTCTATTCTCCTCGTTCAGAGCTACACCAAGACATCAAAACCAATAAAAAACTAAATTAGTAAATAGTAAAAATAAAAAAGGACAAAAAATGAAGAGAACAATGAGTGAAAAATAGGATATAGTGTAGCACCAGCTGTGAGATCTGAGACATTGAAGGCATTGCTCATTGTGACAGAATGATTGAAACAGAAGAAGCTAAAACCCTAGGAAGGGTTTTGTATGTTGCGAGAAACGTTACTATTTTTGAATCCGCTGCGTCTTTCTCCTTCTCTAAATCCTTCTCCTAACACCATTTATATTGGCTAGGGCTTCCTTTATCTTTTTATTTTCTCTGTTTTCTTCTAATGTTTTTCTTTTTTCCAGGCCCAACCAACTTATTGGCCCATACAAGGTGAGGGAGAAATTGTGGCAAGGGTGCTTAACTTTGATTAGGGTTTGTCTTACACGAGTTCCCTAAAAAAATACATTACTGTAAATATTTTGAAACATATATCAAATGTGAGATAGTATAGTTAAAGCAATTAGTTGTGGTAATATAACAACCAAATTGATATGAAAGTACTAGGAAGTTTGGTGACAAAGGTTTTTTTTAGCATGTTTGGTTATATCTTTTAAAGCAAACCAAAGCATTAAACATAATTCAAGAAGTCAAATTGTATTGAATTGGTTTATCTTCTTTTTGTTGGGTTTTTTTGTATTTTAGAAACAAGGAACTAAGGCAAAAGAGCCAGATTTAGATCAAAATAAGATTCAAATCTATTAGGATTGATATCTAAATTTGATACTGAAGAGTTGAGTAAGAACCTAATTTAACCATAAAATACACACCACTTTATTAGTCTCCCGAATAATAAACTTGATTTTCACACTTGTTATTTTTTTTTGTTTCTCACAGGTATCCTCGCACTGGAGGCAATCCTGTCCGAGCCGGGAATATCCACAGGTAAGTGGGGCTAACTCTCCCAACGGACATTTTTTCCATCCACAAGACTCGAACCCGGGTTCTTGCTTAATGGGAATCAAGCATATACCACTTGAACCAACACTCGTTGGTTCACACTTGTTATTTATAAATACAAAACAAAACTCTTATTTTCTTTTCTATCATGTATCTAATATCAACTGTGTTTTTAAATTATAATATGAGACATTATAAACTGAAAAAACAAATCAATACATCAATCTTGAATGTTTTAATGGTTATTCTTTTTTGTTTATAGTTTTTATTGTAAGCTAAAGTTGTTATCAAATCAGGATAAAGATTTATACACAATCAATATATCATACATTATTTATTTCATTTGTATGGCTTTTTCTTTACTATAATAATTAAAAATAAATGACAGATAATAGATTATCGTATATAAAAATTTTACATTATCCGTGCATATATTTTTTTCTCTAAAATTTTATGGGCCAAACAAATTGGATAAAATGGCTTAATTGTATTGTTTAGTGAAAATTAGGGTTTTCATAAACGGGGTCGTGCATGACCCGATTCTAACATGTCAACTAACAACTAACGGAATCAACCCACGCGCAATTCCCATCTTCATTTAAGCGATTCAGACAACAATTTTGCAATAGAAAAGATATGGAAAGCAAAATATATTGTTTTTTATTGGAACTACATTGAATTGTACGATTCTTACAACATTGGTTATTCTACCAACTTGAGAAAATAATGCATGGAATATAGAATGCAATGACAATGCAGATAAGATCAGTGAAACTTAAAAATGATTCAAACAAGTAAACTCCATCGTCAATGATTACTCAATGGGATACAGGCACAAAAATTTATTGTTGTATAAAATATAAACAAATACAATAACAAAAAAAAAACTTGAATAGATTTGTGAATTTTAAAACAGAAGAGAAATTCGTAATACCTTGAGTAAATCTCTTTGAGAAGCATCATCTTCTGGCACTAAATGTCAATACTAAAAAATCGTAGATAATTTAAAAAAGTCAAACCGTTGTGGTTAGAGAAAATAGACAAATACACAATTAAAAGACCTGGATAAATGTGAGATATGAAATGGAAAAATGGACGAGTACAATACCTTGAGATAGAACTGTATATCTTACTTTCATATGCTCAAACTAACAAAATTTAACAATTCAAAGCTTTACACGACCATGTTCAAATGGAATGAAAAAAACGGGTTCTTTTAAAAAAAATAGTGAAAGTAACAAACAAAATATTTGGTGGGTTATATAGCCTTTTTATTATTGTTGTTTGACATAAATCAAGTGAAAACATCTAGGAAACAAAAAAAAAATAAGAGATGAAATCAATAAAATTTACGACTATTTGCATTTGAATAAAAAAGGGATTTGCATTTGAAGATGAACAAAATGATGATATACATATAAGGGTAATAAGATGGTTATTATCTAACCTATAACAAGCTAGCTCAAATTAGGCTCAAATTTTTTAAAAAATTTCTTCAACTCAACATGGCAGGTTTTTATCATTTAAAAGTTCGATGATTCGATTTTTGTGAACAACATTTGTTGGGATATATAACAATAAATCCCGAAAGTATTAGTTCTTTACCCAAGAAAACAAGGGAACGTCCTTGGCAGTACCAAAAAAACTTAAGATATCGGTCTATTTAATTATATTATATAATAATGTTATAATATATGATAATGTTCATATCAATCGATAAGTAATATTATTATATATACTAGCGTGTCGATAGACACTTTATATCTATCAACCTGCATTCTTATGTAATGATATTAAGTATTAAATTTGTATTTTTTATTTTAGAGAGTTAAAATGTTTTTTTATTGGATGTACTTAATGTTATAATTTTTTTTATAAAAGATAAAATAGGGAAACATAAAATACTTCACGAGTAGTAATTTTATGTTTATTAGTATTAGTATAAATAAACATGAAATTATGAGTTATAAAAGATTAAATAGGAAAACATAAAATACTTCATTGGTAGTTAATTTATGTTTTTCCTTATAAGTATATATAATTTTAATATAAAAATATAATTTAATTGTTAGTGATATATGAATATAGTTAAAAGTAGGTTTATTAGTACTAGTGTATAAATGCATTTCATGTCTGTCGATCAATATTGCATGGTACTACGTATTTAATTTTTTTATATTTAATTTTTTATATTTAGAATATATTTGTTGTATTCGGTGTACTTTATATTGTAATTTTTTTTTTGTCTATGATAATGTTTAGTTTAAATAATGTGAAGGGCAAAATATGAAGTGAAAATTACACCATGGTGAAAGTTATACCATGTTTTGCCTTTATATATAGTATAGAAGTATAGATATAGAGATTGTGGCATATTTGAAGACCATATAGTATAACACATATTTAAATATATTAACAAGTCACACTTTTATATATGTTAGACCTAGGCTTTAATTTTGTTTTAAATAGACAAAGAAGTCATACTAATGCTCCTATATACTATATAAGTTGTGTCGGCAAATTTTAATATAATATATTTTCATTCTTATATACATGTGACAAAAACAATTTTTTGTTGCATAGAGGAGACATTGAGAGAAGTAGGGATGAGATGATCAAGCTCAAATTTAATCTGTTTCATTAAGTCTATAGTCGAATGAGTTATGGTTGTAAAATTATACCTGAATAATATGTTTATCTAAAATTCTTATGCACTTGGATAATTTTCACGAAAAGAAAAATGATTTAATCTCCATGATTGAAGGGTAATTTTGATTAATGCGACAAAATTTTCGAGGAATTTAATAGTATTGTTTGTTAATGAAGATGAAACTACAAAAAAGTTTTGATAGATACGGTTCATATTTGTGCCAATGTTATACATTTTACCTAAAAACCCAACCCACTATTATTAAGGCAACTAGGCAAGGGTCATATATGCCCTTCAATTGTTTCACTCAAGTCCTCAACAGATGACATGCCACGTACGTGGTTACATGCGACTTCAACCACCGTTTCTTTCGTTATTATTTTTTGGTGTTATGCACCGAGCTTTTCCCCATTCCCGCAGCCACGACACGAGGAATGGGTCTTGAACCTATCCATTTCGAGTTAGTGTGCTCATTGGACCAACAACAACACTGTAATAAGGCATGTGAACTGTGAAGTAAAGAGAGGTTAACATGAATTCTATTTTGTGAGTGAAAATTAGATAAACTCGATTAAAGCTGATGTTGTATTAGACGGTTGAATCGGTTGTGACACTAGGCATGCAAGCATGATTTGACTTTTCTCAACAAAAAAAATGTTTAAGATATCATTATTTCTATAATAGTATTTTTGGTGATCATATAAAACTGCATATAACACACTAATTTATCATAACCTAATAAATTTTAATGAATTTACTTCCTCTCTATATTGTACTAATTTCTAAAATTACTTAATTAAAAAATAATTAGAAATTTAGACTTAAAATTTGCTTATATCACAATCTAATATCAAAGATTGAAAATGATTTGAGTAAGATGTTTTTACCAGGTGAAAGATATTAGGAGAGTATATGTCTTTGAGTCAATACATTATGATTTTCGTGTAAAGGTCTAAGACTATATTAGATTTCTACCATAACCAAAGTCATAAATTTAACTCTTTGGAGTTACACTTTTAAAAAAAAACTAACACAAATACAAAATAATTAGTTTCTTACTTAAAATGACATACTCTTTTAATTAAAAAAAAAAACATGGATAGAAATTCTTTGGAACACATTCGGCAAGAGGTGATTGAGAAGAGATGTAGTTTGCGACAAGTGTCAAAACTGGAAAAATACATGAACACGTGGCACCTACCTGAATTCCCCAAATTAGACAGTCACATAGATACGCTATATCCCTCTCTGTGTCGGTCCATTTTTCTTACAAACCAAAAAAAAACAAAAATATTAGTTCCTATATAGTGGTGAGTGATTTCAACATTTTAGTTATCATCCATAAATGGAAAATAATTCCAACATTTCTCCCAACACACACCCTTATCTAAATTCTAAAGTCTGAAAATGATTGTTGGTGGTAGTGAAACGACGTCGTTAGCGAGAGTGAAACGAGAGCAAGCCACGTTATTCAAAGACAACGCTGAAGAAGAAGTTTTCAGCGAAAGTAGAAACTCAGTAGTTACAGAAGAGCGTGTTACTGGTAGTAATAATACTGATATGAGAGAAGGTATTGGTATAAAAGAAGAGGTTATTGATGATATTGGTGTGAATGGTTCATCATCTTCATCGTCGATAAATGAGGTGAGTCCACCACCGTTTTTGAAGAAGACATTTGAAATGGTGGAGGATCCAGAAACTGACACGATTGTAGGGTGGAGTGAAAATCGTGATAGCTTCATTGTTTTTGATTCTCATCACTTCTCAAAACTACTTCTGCCAAAGTATTTCAAGCACAGCAATTTCTCTAGCTTCATTCGCCAGCTCAATACTTATGTTAGTTCCTCCTCTTTTTCTGTTCTATATATATACAATAGAGTTATTAGAACAAACATCATTGTTGTTGTAACTGTACTACTCATCATTTTTCAATTTTAATGCTTATAATGTTAAGTGTTAATATCTTATTTTTCCTCATTCTCACCTCATATCTATTATTAATAGAAAAACTTGTTTCTAAATATATATATATATATATATATATATCGGAGGGATCCACTTACTTCAATAGTAAGTTTTTTAAACTTATTCCGTATCTTAGCCATCAATTTTAGAGAAATCTAATGATTTGAATTAGTGAGTTGATTTAAATCATTAGATTTTCTTAGAATTGATGGCTAGGATATACACATGGAAATTAGATTATATATATAATACATTAAAAATATATATAATATATATATATATATAATACATTAAAAATTAGATTATAATTAAAATTTAGCACCAGAAAAACATAAATAAATTTGTTTCTAAATTAGATATGTTTCGTATGTGTAGACAAGTTTTTCTCTATTTTAACACAGTCTCCAAAATTCATTACTTTGTATATGTTGGGCGTATTTTATTCGAATTATTATATTATTTAAATTATACATAATAACTAATAAGTATCAAAAGATATGAGATATAAAATGGGAACTAAATGATGATATTTACTATTTAGTCAAAATATATTAGTTTTTCCGCTGATAAAACATTGCTTAACTGATTTTATCAATTTGGAAAATCGTATTTCAAGTTTTCAACCACTAAATACTGAGATATAGATCATTATATGTTTACTTTAGATAGCTGGTCTTCAAAGCTGAAGTTCTGTTTATGCAATTGAATTTGTGATTTAAATTTCCTAGCTGAAGTTCTGTTTTTCTTTTGGTTTATGGGCACAGGGCTTTAGGAAGGTTGATTCAGAACGATGGGAGTTTGCAAATGAAGGATTTCAAGGAGGGAAGAAACATTTACTGAAAAACATTAGGAGAAGAAGTAAGTATAACAAACAGCATCATGGAACATTAAGTTCAATGAAACCTGGTCTTGAGGCTGAAGTTGAGAAACTAAAGAAAGACCAAAACATAATGAAACTTGAAATCCTAAAGCTGAGACAACAGCAAGAAAATTCTCACATGCAACTCACAAATGTTCAGGAGAGAATTCACACTGCAGAAGTAAAACATAATCAGATGATAGTTTTTCTCATTAGAATGTGTAGAAAGCCATTTTTTGTTGATCAGTTACTCCACACTGTTAAGAGAAAAAGAGAGCTTGATGGAAATGACATGGTTAAGAAACACAGATTACTTGAAACACAGTGCCCTATGAACTTCCTTAATGCCATGGAGACAAGTTCCCATGATGTTTGTTATAGAGACCAAGGTCATGAACATTTTACTACATTGCAATCTGACATCATTGGACTTTTGTCTGAAAGTGTGAACATCAATAACATGGGTATGGATGATGAATTATGTAGTCATGTGCAAGGATTAAGGGCATATGGTTGTAGGACAAATGGACAGGATGTTTCTTCTGATTATCATGTTGTGTCAGAGAAACTAATGAGGGAAAATTCAGTTGTTGATGAAGAACAACTAGATGTGAATGACTCAAATATCTATCTTGAATTGGAGGATTTGATAAGTAAACCAGCTGAATGGGTTGGATCAGAAAGTGGATTAGTGGGACAAACTAGTTGAAACTCATTACTTAGCCTTTCAATGGTAAAAACTTGCTCTATTTTTTTTTATCAATCTGTTAATTTTGAGTGTAGTATTGTATCTGACTTAATAGTGCAATGTGCATTTGCAGGTTGCAAGGGTGTGTTTAGATCATGAAGAGCAAAATATTATAAGACTCTTCTTCAATCACCAGCTTCAAAAGTGTAGGACCAAGATTCTCCCCCACCCCCTTTTGTGTTTACCTTATTTTGGTGTACCCAGCTTGTAAATATTCCTATATCAGCAGCATGTTCATAGTTCTATGACAGTTTGTAATATGAGAAATATTTAAGACTTCTCTGTTTTCTATTGCCTTTATGTGAGTTAATATGTTATAGAGGGGCACTATGTCACTATATGCGTGCTCAAGTCTTCATATCCAAAAGTCCCCTAAGATATTGAGTTTAAAATCTATTAATCATTTAGCATTGATTTGCATTACTTTTATTTGAGAATCAACTATATTTAATAAATCTGGTAAATGATTTACTGACAGTATAAAAAAAAAACTTATATAATTAGTGTATATTAACTAAGTTATTATTAGCTTATTTAATATCTCCAAGATTACGGGGCTTGTTTTCTTTCTTATAGAAGACATTTGATTAGTTCTCGGTGTATTTTTGTTTTATGCACTTACTCATTACATTAACTTAAGCTACTCTGAGGTCAACAAATTGAACTTGACTCAACAAAGTGACTTAATTTGCCAAATTCTACTTATAAGTATAGATACTAAAAACTTAGGTCCCATAAAAATTCCAAAAATGTTATTTTTTACATTCAAATAATTAATATGTGTAATGAGGGATAGAATCAAATGGTATTATTATTCATTAAGCTTTAACTTCAAATAAGGATGTTGTACCATTTTATTATTACATTCT
Source organism: Lupinus angustifolius (assembly GCF_001865875.1). Taxonomy (NCBI): domain Eukaryota; kingdom Viridiplantae; phylum Streptophyta; class Magnoliopsida; order Fabales; family Fabaceae; genus Lupinus; species Lupinus angustifolius. The sequence continues at coordinate 22,520,001 of NC_032009.1, forward strand.
TTTATCGAAATTGCCACCCAATTTTTAAGCACACACCAAGAATAGCTTTTCTCTTTCTCTAGAATTTATTGTGATGTTGTTACACACTATACGTATTAGTTGAAGATCATATATTCCAAACAGTGTCTCATTTTCTATTCTTAGTAAATTATATATTGATACTTGAATAAATTTTTTTTTTAAAAAAAAAAGCAATGAAATATAGTTATCTAATTGACTTGGAACATAGAGAGATATCATTTGGGACATATGATTTCTATCTGAACTATCCATCCTTTCCTTTACCAATTGGCATATGTAGCCCAATAAATTCAGGATTTTGAGATGGAACTTCCCTATACGGATGTTAACACGTTTTTACATAGGATTCAACGGGAGTTAAATACTAAATAAATAAATAAATATTTAACGTACAGGTCATCCTAATATACTAAATAAAGAAAATATTTATCATAAAAGTTAATGATACTTTGAAATATTAGCAATTTTCTGGATACGTAAATATTAAGAGCACCTATAATTAGAAAAAATATATGTACTAACGATATATAAGTTTTATATAGTATAATGTATTGATTTTATATAAATTTTTATACTAACATCATATATATATATATATATATAATCATTCTTTGCAACACAGAGAAAATTGAACTGAAATTGTTAGGATAAAATCGCACACCAAATAAATTGCACGCCATTTAGTTCGTACGTGTGCTCTGTTACGTTAGTAAGATATATAATTGATTTCAGAGATGCGCTTGCATAGACTTTAAATATTTTACAAAATAAAACTATTTTTGTACCCCAACATAAATCCAAATAAACACATACACTTGATGCTTTTATAAAAAAAAACTATACACCTAACGCTTCACAAGATTCAAGATATATGTCGCTGACTTTTAAGCCATTGCGATGTTCGATGTCGATGATATATAATTGCAACTTGCAACAGATTAATATAAGAATTGAGATAGCTGAACTACTATATATAGTATTAGTATATTGTTTTGAAGATTGTAATTTTTGATTCTGAGGAAGGCTTGTATGTAATAGCCACTATTGCTGAAGTTGAATTACTTCTAAAACTCATTTAAAAAACATACACTTTCTTGTACAAAATTCTTAGTCTTATATGTAATATTTGAATTGATTTTTCAGTCATTGTTCTTGTTTTCTTGTAGTCTTTCGGTCTTATGTTTGAATTTGAAATGGGGGAAGAGATCATGGGTAAGTTTTTCCACATACGGAAATGTTTTTGGATAATCTAAAACCATGTATAATTAGACAATAGTAATGACATCCTCCATGTATCTTTTGTCACCTTGGCTATTGATAAGATCATCCAAAAATGTCTCCATGGATATCCACAAACAAATACATTTCATTTGAAACAAGTACTGGGTTGGTCAAGTACTATGTAATTAGTGGTATCTGCTCATATTTATGATAAGAAACTAATATCTTTTTGAAGACATAATATCTTTTTAGGGTCTATGATTACCTTTGTTTCTACGGAATTTAATATTTAACCTATTAATATAATGGTTAGGGTTTTAGTGCATTTTTATCCACATTAAATTAACTCATCTTATGTATGAGTAAATATTACAAAAAAAAAAAAAAAACTAGTAAAATATTTTTATCTTTATTTATACTAGCGTGTCGATCGGCACTCCATGTCGGTCACCCGCATTCTTATTTTTTGATATAGTATGTATGATATTCATATTATATTATTTAAGAAAAACAATTTAAATAGAAGAGTGCAATATATAAACTCAATAAAGAGTGAATATTTAAGAAGATAATATATAATAGTTGATATGATATACATAAAACTATGTCAATTTCTCATTTTGTGCCTATTGGGTGGAGAAAGATAGAAGACAGAAATAAGAGAATGTGTGGAAGATTAATGATATTAAATTATTAATATAAAAAATGAAAGTAATATGTGGAAGTTTTTAGTATTATTAAAAATATAAAAGAGTAATTTTGGAATATAAAAATTATACCATAAGGTATTTCTTACTTGTTTTGCCTTTATTAATAGTATAGATAATTAAATAATATTTTTGTCATTAAAAATGTAAGTAATATTAAGTATTTATCTAGTTGGAGAGTCATAAGGAGGTTGAGGATGAAGAAGGTTGAAGAGTGATGTTTCACTTATAACAAAAATAGTAATCATTTTCGATAAAAAAATATTTATATAGTTGGTTGACTATTAAAACTGAAACACGAAATCCCAAAATTTAGTAATAATAAAGAATGCATTAGAGTAACAGCAAATCGTGCTTCTCCATGAAACCTCTCAGAAGCTTACTTTCTTTGACCACCATGCCTGTCTGCATTAGTTGTCGTGCTTGTTTATGATATTGCTCCAACAAATTATTATATTACAAACACAACCCTATATATATAAGAGACTTTCCCACAAAACTCAAAACTCATGAGTGAGAATTCAAACCCACCAAACTAAATCTTTGAATTCCTCAAACTAAACGTGGGTCTTGGTTTAGACCTTGGAAAACAAATAAGAGTGACCTTGGAACTTTGTTTTCACCCACCTTTATTTTCCAATTCGAAACTGTCCTCGTAGATTCCTAGTAGTAATTCAAAGTCTGCTCCTTTCTCTTATTTTCCACTTTTGACCACTATTTGTGGAATATTTTTCATCCCAATAGCCTATATATAAGTAAAGCTAGTGTTTGATCTTTCAATCATACTTCAATTCTTTTCAGCAACAATAACATACAACAAAGGTAAATTTTTCTTGGTGGGCTTTCATATATGTTTTTAAGTTGTTTGCTATATTATTCACTAGAGATTAATAGTTTGAAAATAAGTACCTTTTAGCCATGGATTATTATATTTATATGCATTTCAATTTCTTGGATTTGATGGTAGTACAAATTATTTTATGGCTTGGCTAATATATATATTATTACTTGTGCAGATATAAAAAGAGTTCTCTTCAAAGGGTTATCTGCATCTCTATGGGATTATCACTTTCCATACTCCAATCAGCTTGGGAAGAAATTTTGGAACATTCACTCTTTGGTGTGCCTCTAAACATTAGCTTCACTTCAAAAAATGGAGCTTTGATTTTGAGAGCAACAAGCTTCAACAAAAGAGAATCAGAAAGTGCTAATCTTTTGTCAAATGGGTCCACAAAGAATAGCAGTTCAAACAGGTTGAGAGATTTTAGACCTGAAAATGTGATCCCTGAAAGAAATTTTTCATTTGTTCAAGATAATGAGAACATGGATTTGAATTCTCCTGCAAGAAAAAGTGATGAATTCAATAAGAAACCAGTGCCTGTGCTTTCTTTGCCAGAAACAGTGGTTTTCTCTTCACCCAGACCTGTCAGTGAGCTTGATGCTGCTGCAACTAAGCTTCAAAAAGTTTACAAAAGTTACCGGACTAGAAGAAACCTTGCAGATTGTGCAGTGGTGGTAGAAGAGCTATGGTGAGTATCAATGTAAATTAAGCAATGTTTTTTACTACACCTTTGATTGAATTTTGACTTATAAAAAAAGTAGTTTATTTGCTTAAGCATGTTGTAGCTTAATATGTTATTGATTTGTGTGTTTTAAATGATGTAGGTGGAAGGCATTAGATTTTGCTGCTCTTAAAAGGAGCTCTGTGTCATTCTTTGATGTCCAGAAACAAGAAACCGCCATGTCAAGGTGGGCAAGGGCAAGGACAAGAGCAGCTAAGGTATTAATCAATTGATCAATTAGAATTTATGGCATAGTTGTGACACATTTTGTGGAGAATAGCTATTGTTTTTGCTCGCTGGCCCGAACACGGCAAGGGAGCTTGTTCCATTGTTATTGGGTATGGAAAGAATGAAAAGGCACAAGTGAGATCTTGAATCAAAACTTTACGGCTGTTGGGTTTATTCAAGTGTGAAGTCCCACATTGGATATGCAGGGAGGAATGAAAGAGTTTATAAGAAGGAAAGACCCATAGAATTAATGTCTTAAGATTTTGGTTTAAGACGTGGTGGAGTAACTCTTCCCATACCCATGTAACAATGTTCGAATGCAATGTTCAGTTTTCTACAAAATGTTCGAAAACTTAACAGTTTTTATTCAATGTTCAGTTTTCTACAAGTTGAAGCAGCTGAGTCATTATCTTATAATTTATTTGGAGTCTAGTTGGTGCTAACTATAACTTTTTTCATACAGGTTGGAAAGGGTTTGTCCAAGGATGAAAATGGACAGAAACTAGCACTGCAACATTGGCTAGAAGCTGTAAGTCCTTGAACCTGAACCACTTTTAGCCATTATTACATTAAGTTCAATCTTAGCAATGCTAATTCATTCTTGTTTGTTGCACTTGCACAGATTGATCCACGTCATCGATATGGACACAATCTGCACATGTATTATGACATTTGGTTTGAAAGCCAAAGCAACCAACCATTTTTCTATTGGTAATTAAACTCTTGTTCTAATATATCTATTATTTCTCCTTTGTTGTAATTATCAAGAGAAGCTAAGGCTTTTAATGGTTAATTAACCCTTGTTCTTTATTACATGTAGGTTGGATATTGGAGATGGCAAAGAAATAAATCTTGAGAAATGCCCAAGGAGCATTCTACAACGGCAATGCATTAAATATCTTGCACCAGTAAGTTTAGTTATATGTGAACAATCCTACTTTTAGATTTACAACCCTATTACATATCCCGTCACACATCGTATCGTATGCCTCGTTCTCATTTGCATGTTTAAACAACTGTTGGGTTATTCCTCTTATAGCCAATTAGTTTTGCAACGGAACCTTAACATGATATTAGAGCCATATTCCAACTTTTTTCTAATTGTCATAGGCCAAAAAATGCCCTTTAATCATAGGTCAAAGTTAATCGTGTACCTGATTTGGCAAGTTTCTATAGAGCAGACATGTTAGGTAGTAAGTCTCATATTGTCTTTCTTGTTTTCCTGGACATGATTTAAATACATGTTGAACTACTCTTCTTAATTTTAATATTGAACCTTAACCAATTTTTGACCTTGTTGTTTTGCTATAATTGCAGAATGAGAGGGTAGAATATGAAGTAGTTGTTGAAAATGGAAAGCTGGTTTTCAAACAGGGTGGAAGACTTGTGGACACTGATGACAAATCCAAATGGATATTTGTTCTTAGCACCACAAGGGCCTTGTATGTTGGGAGAAAACAAAAGGGTAAATTTCAGCACTCAAGTTTTCTAGCTGGAGGTGCAACCACAGCAGCTGGCAGATTAGTGGCCCATCAAGGTGTTCTTGAGGTACAGTTTCAATAATGCATTTCACACAATCATCATCATAACCAATGTCATTATTATATTATATTTATCTTATATTTCATACATTATGATACATCACATGCTCATGCATAACTATAGCTGTTCTCATAAGCAAAATGTGCTTACAAAGTTTTGTTATATGCACATTATTGCAGGCTATTTGGCCATATAGTGGTCACTACCACCCAACAGAAGAAAACTTCAAAGAATTTATAAGCTTTCTCGAGGAGCACAAAGTAGACCTCTCCAATGTGAAGGTAATAAATTGATTCTTAAATAATTCCCATGCCACTTAATAAAGCAAATTTTACTTACCTCATTCTCCAAGTCACTGTAAGGGAGGATAGTATATTGAAATGAAAATTAGTCGAATTCTTAGAGGAAAAAAAATCATAGAAAAATGATAAAAAATGACTTTTGAGCTTAATACTTAAAAAGGAAGTATTATGACTTTGTTCTATCCATATAATTCACTCCATCTATTTTCATAAAAAAATTGGTTGTTGATGTTATTTGAATTATTTTTATGAAGAACTAGCTGATAGTTATTTTTGCATGTTTGATGCAGAGATATGCAATAGATGGTGACACACCTTCACTTATTGAGACCAATTCATTTACTGCCACTAATGAATCACAACAAATCAAAACTTCAATTACTGTGAATAACAATGTCATTGATAAAGAGGGTGCTGACAAAAAAGTAGAAGTCCCACCAACATTTAACTTGTCCAAGAAGTTATCTCGCAAGTGGTGTAGTGGTGCTGGGCCTCGTATCGGGTGTGTCCGCGACTATCCTGAACACCTTCAAACACGGGCATTGGAGCAAGTCAATTTGTCTCCAAGGCCCACTTCGGCAAAGCTCACTAACTATGGCCCAATTCCTTCACCCAGGCCCAGCCCAAAAGTTAGAATGTCCCCAAGGCTTGCATACATGGGATTACCCAGCCCAAGAAACCTAATTCCAGCTTCAAGTTAAGGGATTCTGGGCCATTTTTATGAACTAAGGTGGGTCTCAGCAGAAGATTTTACATTATGTGACAACAACTAGTAGGTGATGTAATTAGAGGACTAACTATAAATCTTGTATCCGTTACTCGAGTTTGTCTCTTTCTTTTTTGGGAAGGCAAGAATATTCAATTAATTCTTTATATAGAATGCAGAATGTCATTCAAGTTTGATTATCATTTTTTCATAAGCCATTATCATAAATGTAAATCTAACATAAGAAAAGTTTGAGCAGCAATCTTTTTTATCCCAAAGTTTATATAATTTCATATATTATTTCATTATCATTGGTTAGAAGAGAAAATAGAATTTAATATATATTTTCTTACCAATGAGAGTAAATAATGTATTAAATGATTGATTTAATATGTATACATCAAAAGTATAAGTGTTTTTTTACACTATCAACAAATTATCCACTATTGATTTATTAATCATCATTGACTCTTAAATAATACAATCAATAGTGGATGACGTGCTGACAATATAAAAAACTCTTAAATGATATACATGTTGGAATATAAGATGTCATCGGGTAGTTGAAACTTCATGAATCATTAAGAGAATGTTGAAAGTTTACAAGTTAAGTGTTGAATCAAAACTATCTAATAATATTAGCTGGTAAACTATTTAAAATACATAAGATGCCATGAGCTACTAGTCCACTATAGATAGACAACTGTAGCAAATATAAGACTCTCATAATTATTGAAATAAGTTATTGTCATACAATTTAAGTAATTTATCCTTACCTTGAAAATAAACACTTCCACATATTCATATTTACGCATTAATCTATCAATATAAGACTTTATAAGATGTTTAGGAAAACAAAAGAGTCCATAATTAAATTCTTATAAGTTATATTTTTATAATAAAAACAATCACATAACTTGAAAATGATTAATTTATTAACCATAAAGTAGAATATATATGCGATAGTAGAAGAAAAACTCAAGAGCTAAACAAAATTAGAATTATATTATTTTTGGTATTGTTAGAGTATTCTAATCCGGACATGTCAGCATGTGCTGTCACTATGGATACTAGATGGCAACAGCTAACGGGTCAACTGGATATCAAGTATACGATTATTCTAAAATAAGTAAACGAAGGTGATTGTGATTGTGTTTTTTATTTGAAAAAAATACAATTTCACTTAACGATTCTATGGAAAATACTCCATAATGTAAATTTTTTTTTGTATATGGTTCATCACTTATATATTAATTATTATTGACAATTAAATAAAAGTAGTGCAAATAAATTATATATGATATATTATAGTTTAAAAATTTTATAATTAAAATGTATATGTATATAACTTATAATTTAACTGTTTGCATGTGAGGACTTAAACATATAGGAGAACTCAACTAAAAAAATTAATCTATTAGGTAGGAAAATCTTATGATATGTATTGCATTGAGTTTGTTATACTATCTGATGTGAGACTTCAGACTTTGTTGTCTCCATTAAGGTCAATGACTTTAACTCAATCAACACTCACATGATGATATTCTTTTTTATTTTGATGGTTTTACTCACCTAACAATACTCCGTAATACATCTTAATTCTACTTATATTTTTCGTGACACAATTCTCAGTCAATATACTAATTGTTCAACTTAAAAAAGATTCTTATGTTACCAACCATTTTGTGTTTGTGAGACTATCAATAGACAGTGGCTATTGTAAATAATGAATTTTGAAAGGCAAAAGTACATTTATTATTAGTACGTTTTTTTATTAATGGAGAGACAAATATTACAAAAAATAAATGAAATAATAATATGATAAAATATTTTTATCAGTTTATATACACAAATAACATTTTTATTATTAAAAATACAAATAAAATCAAATATTCGTCTCTCCATTAATGAGGAGAATCATTTTTCATTGATTGTTACATTAAATCCAAAGTGGGTTTGACCAATTGAGACTCATTAGTAAACTTCACATGAGCAATAATAAGTCACTGAACTAGTTATGTGAGCATAATCCATTCTTCTGATGTAGAGGTGCTAGTCTACATTTAACCAAGGTTAAGCTTTTAATAATTTTAATATCCCACATCAATAATGTAAGGCATTATAAATTGATAAAAAGCATTCATAGAGTATGCAGTATATAGGCAAAGTAACGAACCCTTCAATTAAGTATATTTCCTCATTGTAAACCCCTTTTAAATATATAAGAGGGTTTGACCCAAATAATTGTTCTTAAAGATGTTATCATCTCACGTTGGTTCAAGTGGTACATGTTTGATTCCCCTTAAGTAAGAATCGGGGGCTTCGAGTCTTTTGGATGGAAAAAATACCCGTTAGGAGAGTTAGTCCCACATACCTGTGGATGTTTCCAGCTCAGATATGATTGCCTATAATGCGAGTATAAATATTATACTTTTTTAATCCATAATAAATGAAATATGTATCCATTTTATTCCCCCTAATTAGATTGTTAATTGCAATACCATTAGTCCATTAGGAAGCTACGACACCGTATCGCGCTAACAAATGTTTTTTTAATGTATCGATAAAGATCGTAGATTTTGTTTAAAGCAAAAAAGAATAAACAATATTATCCCAGTTTCGTTAATTGATTGAATCACGTGATAATTACGCTCCATGATAGTGGATGATAGATAAAGTAAAATCCGAAGTGGTCCCCACTTATTGAGTGTTGTTCCACATTGGAGCGACGCAAGTAGCGACACGCGTAAAGAACACGCGTGGTGGACATGATTACTGCTTCTACCTTTCCATAAAAAATAAAAAAAAACCAACGGTTCCAAGAATCAATACACCAAAAAAAAAACACTCTTCACGCTTTCTCTTTCTCTCCGAATAAGTTTTCTCTCTCTTCAAACCCAATCCCTTTCTCTCTCTCTCTCTCTCTCTCTATTAACCTAACTCTACTATTATCAAATATCAATCTCCAATTCAACGATGATAATATTACATATAATCCGTAGTTTCTTACTCTAGATCTCACTCCTCAATTTTACCCTTTTCCTTTTTACACCATTTCTTATTTTTCTGTTTTTTTGTTTTTGTTTTTTCCCGATTTATGGATAACAGTTCCGGGTGCTGACTATATACGCCATTTAATGTTTTCGTCTTTCTGAATTTAGGGTTGCGGTTAGATTAGGGTTTCAAAGTTCATATCTTTTTTGGGTTTTGTCTTGTTTTTTTCCGACACTTTTTTAATGGAAGCTCGTGTTGGTACTAAGTTTCGATTGGGCCGGAAGATCGGTAGTGGTTCCTTTGGGGAGATCTATTTAGGTTTGTTTGTTTTCTTACCTTAATTTTTCCAACATGTTCATTATTTGTCTGTGTTTTTTGAGGAGTTACTTTGTTCTGCAGGTACTAATAGTCAGACTAACGAAGAAGTTGCAATTAAGCTTGTAAGTGTTGTTTATCAATTGGGTTTCAGATTTGATTACAGTTTCAGATGTTTGCTTTAGTTCCTGTCATTAATATTTCTGCAATGTTTTTTCTAAGATGGTTTCCTGTGAAATTATGCGGTTGCCCTATTGATTCAAGTGTTTTTTCTGAACTTATTATCCCTTTTTATTTATTGCGACTTGGGAGTGTGACCGAGTGTGCTCTCTTTTTGGGGTGCTTTTGAAAGAGTGAAAGACATTTAATTGTTTAGAAACCACTCCTTACTTTCAGTAAACTTATAAGAAGCAAAATTGAAAATGTGATGAAAGACGGTTGGATTTTGGAAATGTGTTATAATTGTGCTAGCCGTAGACTAGTCTTGGTGCCCTTACGTAGTACACTGCATGGCTGAGTTAAGTGTGAAATGAGCAAGGTGTGCTACATCGTTGCCAGGATGTAATGCAAAATCAGACAGGGTTCCCACATTTTGTGGAATGGATGCTGTTAAAGTAGTTCATTCCAAAATATTGGTGAGGGGGATGAAACTGAAACATGCCTTCTTTATTCAATCAATTTTCCTCACTCAGCAAAATACTTGTGTTTCCATGCCTATTCAATATTATGATACATTATTTTGTAGATCTTTGATTGGATAGTGGTTTCGGATCAATGAACTTTCATGCTCATTTTTCAGTTTGTTTATCTTAAGTAATCACTGTATTATTTAAATCTACAATTGAACTAGAGCTAATTTTTTTGTTCTCTTTCTGTTTCTTTGCTGCTATTTTCAATTAGGAAGCTGTCAAGACAAAGCATCCTCAGTTGCTATACGAATCCAAGTTGTACAGAATTCTTCAGGGAGGAAGTAATGCCTATCCTCTATTTTTTTCTTTATAATCTTTCTTTTGTTTGCATTTTCCGCAAAGAATAGGAGTACATTTTTCTCCTCTCCCTCTTGCTAGGAAATTAATCTCATTTATAATCTAGTTTGTTATAAATTCTAATTTATAAGTTCTAACTCAAGATTGGTTTTGGCAGCTGGAATTCCAAATGTTAGATGGTTTGGAGTGGAGGGAGATTACAACGTTCTAGTGATGGATCTGCTTGGACCTAGTCTTGAAGATCTATTTAACTTTTGTAGTAGAAAGCTATCACTAAAGACTGTCCTCATGCTTGCTGATCAAATGGTAGGTCCTGATTGACTACGTAAAATTCTGTCTCAATTATATTTTTCTGTTCTGAAGTTATTTTGCTGACGTTGCTTGTTTTTCCAGATCAACCGTGTTGAGTTTATTCATTCTAAATCATTTCTACACCGGGATATCAAACCAGATAACTTTTTAATGGGATTAGGAAGGCGTGCAAACCAGGTGGCTAATCTTTTTGACATGTGTACTTCTTCTGATATATTGTTGTATCTTCATATATAAACATATTTAATGCTTAGTGTTGTGCTTGTAGGTTTATGCTATTGATTTTGGTTTGGCTAAGAAATACAGAGATAGTTCAACCCATCAACACATCCCTTACAGGTATGGAGATTCAGTTAGCGGGCATTAATTGTTGCAGCTACCTAGGTATTCGATGTTGTTAGATCCTGATGGCATATAGTACAACTGGCATACCCCAATTTTAATATTTATCCAATTGCAGTTCTAAATTGTCAAGTTATCATATATTATACTGCTTCCCTATGCAAAAAGAATAAAGGTTGTTTAAGAATACACTATCAAGTATAAATTTTTTCCATCAACAAACATTTTGGTGGCAGCTATAACACAAACTAGATATACAACAATCTCATTGTTGTTGCTATTTTCTGGTTATTCACCCTTGCCTGTCTTTAGCTAGTATGGTGAAGCTGTAGATGCCGATCTATCCATAATTACACATACTTTACTCTATTGGAAAATGTTTTTTCTGGGCAGCATCAGAACTGATGATTTGGGGTTTTTTAAGTTTAATTTATTGTCATAAATCTGTCCAAGTTGTATTTGGTCCATTTTTTGTAGAATTTGGTATTGAACTAGTTTTACACCAAAAATTATTCGGTAAAGTATTGTTTAATGCTGCAAACAAAGCTGAAACGATGTTGATTTTTTGGTTACTGTTTGACTGTATTTGGATTTTTACGTACATGTGAATATATTCCTCCTGCACCATTCATAATTTGTAGGCTACTTCTCATTTTGAATTGATGCCAGATTTTTATTCTTTTCACAAATAATTCATTCACCCAATAGATTGGTGGTGATAATTGTATAATTATGAATAGCTTGCTTTATGGCTTCCATGTTTTCTTGTTTCTGGTATTCACATATCTTCTATGTTCTTTGGATATCAATGTTTATTTGTTATTTGTAATCAATTCAACTATTAACACTACAGGGAAAATAAGAATCTCACTGGAACTGCAAGATATGCTAGCATGAATACTCACCTTGGCATTGGTATGTAACTATGTATAATTACATGGGGTTTCTATGACATTTGTATAAATGACTGGTAAAATTTTGTTATCTGGTGATTGGTGCACAGAGCAAAGCCGTAGAGATGATTTAGAGTCCCTTGGATATGTTCTAATGTACTTCCTAAGAGGAAGGTGATGATTGCTTCCTCCTCGACATTGATGTTTGCCATTACTGTATACTTTCGCCTGATTTGCATTCTCTTGTAGCCTTCCTTGGCAGGGGCTTAAAGCAGGAACCAAGAAACAGAAGTATGAGAAAATCAGCGAGAAAAAGGTTTCCACCTCAATTGAAGTAAGTCGATCCCTCCAATGCGTGTATTATGTACCTTTTCAAGAATTACACTAAGAATTATCGCTTTATTCCAGGCTCTATGTCGAAGTTATCCAACAGAATTTGCATCATATTTCCACTATTGCCGCTCGCTAAGGTTTGATGATAAGCCAGACTATGCTTATCTCAAAAGAATATTTCGCGATCTGTTTATTCGTGAAGGTTTGAAGCTATTTGCATCCAAAAAATCCTTTTGCCTCACCTCTCAACTTTACCAATTGCATCCTTCCACATTTGTAGGACCTGAGTTTGAATTTTCTTTTCTTATCAAATTGGCATTTGAACAGGATTCCAGTTTGATTATGTGTTTGACTGGACCATATTGAAGTATCAGCAATCACAGCTAGCTACTCCCCCAGCACGGGCTATTGTAAGTGTGTTCCCCCTCCTCCTTTTAATATTTTAGGTCTTTATCATTTCCAATGGAATGAATTTTGAGTTTGAGATGCTTGTTTTTGTCTAGGGTCCTGGTGCTGGAACTAGTTCCGGAATTCCACCGGTTGTTTCTAATGCTGATAGACAGACAGGTAGGTCTTCTTAACTATTCTTGTAGTGTTAGGCTTTAATTTAATTTTTTATCTGTTAAGTGTGCGTTTAATGTGAGAGACGAATACACTAAGACAGTACAACACAAGTGGTGAAGGACAACACAATTTTTTTGGTCCTATATGCTGATCGATGACTGATGTACAGAACAAAATATTGCAAATACTAAATCCTTTACGCTATGTATTATTTATTTTTCACAAATAAAGATTGGATAATATTTTGGCAATTTTAATGTTCTTTTCATCCAAGTTTAAATGTAGTTAGTTGGCGTTTAATTTGTCTCTTTTTTATGTTTTTTCCTGTTTATCAATCACAGGTGGGGAAGAAGGGCGGCCTCCTCCTGGTTTGGTGTCAGCGGACTCCTCAAGGCGAAGATTGTCCGGGCCCGTTCTAAATTCTGTAAGTTTCTCTAACCAGAAAAATATAGTAACCTATGATTTTGCTGTTATTAAGGATACTATGCTCAGTTGTTTGGAGTGTGTAGTTTATGAGAGGTTCGTTTTCAATAATTAGATCATTGTTACAGATCTGTAACTTTCAAATTATTCTGACTGAAGGTTACTCTTGCTAACTCAATAATTGCTTAATCCATGATCATGCAGTTGTCTAGTGCCAATGTCATGGGCCAGTCAAGTGGATCATCAAGGCGAGTTGCTGCTTCTAGTAGCCGAGATGCATTTATTGGTGCTGAGTCAGATATTCGTACTCGTACTGCTAGCCCTGGTGCAGCACAGAGAATTTTGAGTGGGCAAAGAAGTTCACCAATTGGTTCTGATCCCAAGAGAGTATCAGCTGCAAGAAATACTTCTCATCATGTCAAGAACTATGATACTGCACTCAGGGGTATGGAGAGTTTGCAGTTAGAGAATGATGGGAGGCCCCATCATTAATTTCACATTTTCTGATCTAGTACATTTGTCAGTTAATACTTGATAGGCACCACAAAAGTTGCTTGTATCACTAAGTTGAGCTGTGAGGAAATGCGCGTTTGAACTTTGAGATTCAGGATTTATCATAACTCATGCTCATACTGATGAAGCTGAAATAATTTGTGAGGTGAAACCTGGGGTTCTGCTTGCTGTAAAATCTCAGGTTTAAGTAGCACTTCTCTTGAAGAAAATCTTTGAAGTTTTATGACCTTTTCTTGTGAGTTATTATATTGGTTTACCAGATGATTACAGTGTCACTGGACTGCAAAGAAATGGCAACAAAAATGTAATTAGCCATTGTATTCTTGTTGTGGATGAGATTCTTAAGTTTCCACATGTTTATGGAGATTACTCTTGCATTAGTCACATTTACAGTAGTTGGAATTGTTCTACCTTGTGAGATTCCTATCAACCTCAAATCGAAGCATCCCAATAGTTTTCCCTAGATACTCTATCACAATAAACTTGTATGACAATTTATTTGAACTTACCAAAAGATTTTCATTAAATTGGCAGGTGATAATCAAGTCTAGTAATTTAAGCTTTTTATTTGTTTTTTGATGGAATAAGACTTGCTACATTTTCTTCAAGTCTATAATACATTTTCCGTAGTGATGGGATTGATGGATAAACATCAAGTCTATTCATTTTCCTCATTTGTGCTTTTGTCCATTTGGGTCATAAATATAATTATCTGTTTTGAAATTTGGTCATTGGAAATTATTCTCAACATGATACACTTTTGTGGGACCATGTTATTTCAATATTCATTACTAGTTTTGCTAACGCATAAGCTTAGCACATAACTTGTTCTAAATGGCTGTGTATACTTTTTGAAATAATCTGAGATCTTTTTGAAAGGTCTTCTTTATGCTAATACTGTCAAACTTATACTCTTTTAAGTTGCCTTCGGAAAACAATGAACACAAACTTACTTTACCCATTTTAGTTTATGATATATTTGAGAAAGTAAGGAAAAAAACTGAAAAAGTAATGGCATCCAATTCTATTTTTAGTGATCATTTAGAGTTACCTAGCAAGTTATATAATTGTCTGAAATGGTCCCATATGCATTAGTGTCTTTTATAGTAACTTTTGCCACCTATGTTGAACTTGGAACCACATCTTGTATCCTACAATAATGTGTCATTCCATGTGTCACGAACAGTGATTGGTCAAAAAAATACTGAGCAATTAAAATTTAAAATTAAATATATATTTTTCAACCAATTATAATTCATAATACAGTAAGACACAGGAGATATGTTCCCGTTTTCTACCTGGTATGGAGAGTAACATCTTTATCGATTGAAGGAACAACCAATTTTGCTGCTGAGATGGCTTTGTTGTGAATTAGCCTAACTAGCAGTAACTATCAAATCCATTTTGTCAGATGTTTGTAAATTTGAAGGCATAGTTGAAAAATTATTTTTTGCAGGGATCAAAAGTGGGTTTCTTATCTATTACTATTTCAAATCCAAAGGCTTCATTAAGATGCCTTTCAAATCAACAAATCAACACTGTACTGATCACACTTCTTGGAGAAGTCTTGAGAAAATGTCACCTCAAACAATAACATATCATTATCAAGCAAAAAGGTAAAGATATCTTTGTGGGCTTGGAAAACTCTAGCATTTCAAACATCAAGCCAATTTGTTCTCCAGAAATGTCTGATCTACTTTGATACAGAAGAATTTTCGGACAAGAGAAGATAAAAGAACATGGAGTTTATTAGTTAGATTATGACATGACAAATGGAAGAAAAACACACAAATTTGCATTAATAGGCATCAACATGCATGCACTAATTTCCACCAAAATAAGTCTTCCTCACAAGTAAGCAACAAACAAGATGGTTACACTTAACTATTCACAGAAACCAAAATGAATACTAGAACCAGAACTTCTCTTCCATATTGTATTCCTTATGTTTACTTCCAAGCCATGGAAATCAAATAAACACTAACCACATAGTAAACAAAAACAAATAGTTATTCATCAATTAACATACAAGATAGATATCAAAGACATGCAGCACCCAAACTAAAAGTCCCTTAAAGAATAAGGGTTAATTTGTTTAATATCAAAGGCCAACACAACAAAACATAGCTACCATCCATACACAACTCTGTTGCACCTATCCTTAATCCACTTGAAACTCTTCCTAAGAGACCCTTTAAGTTTACCTTCAACAGCATAAACCTTGTAACTAGCAACCCTCTTCTTCCTTTGCAATTCAGGATCACCAAAACTCCAGCTTTTTGAGATGGACCCATTTGTTGACTTTCCTTTCTTGAACTTCACATCGTTTTGAGTTTGTGTTGGGTGCACAGAAGAAGCATAAGAAGCACTGTAACAACGTAGATCTTGCATGCCATGAATACCACTTGAAGTTGTTCCTCCAGAATAAGTCTCAATCTGCATGTTCCTTCCATCACCGTAAGATTTGGATCTGAAATCTTCCATTTTTGTGGGAATTGGAAGGAAAAAACAGAATCAGAAAGGAACACCCAAAGGGAAAAACTGTGTAAAAATTGAAACTTTTTCCAAAAGGGGTTTTGTTTTTGTGTAGCTTATGGCATTTTTTTCGTCAATTGATTTTTGCTTAATCGACAACAATGTATGACTGTGTCTGAGAGAGACGCTGACTACTACTATTTTTTCTGTCGGTGGTTATTAATTTAGCAAATAATGTTGTAAAGGGTTTTATTATGCGTGGATTAATTCACCAATGAAAATTAGCCACGTAGTTAAGATCTCGTGAGAAGCACGGTATTATCAAATTGAAAAATTCGATACTTGGTAATTGATATGGAATTGGAATATTGGATCATGTGCTCTTCATATAATAATCTTCTGTTCTAAGATAACCATGTCTTTGTATACCTAACTAAACAAATTACATAAAATAATATAAAATTATTAATTCACGTTATTATAATTTTTCTTTTCAATTAGATAGAGATACCAAATGAGATAAGAATAAGGACAATTGATCTTCATCCGTGCTGATGTTGTTAGATTATGTGAGTTTTCTTCTTCTTAATATTTTTTTGGTATATTAAAGGTATTCCTTATCTTCAAAAAGAACTAATCATGTATAATTATTTATCTTAATAAGTGTCATTTTTATGAATAAACTTGACAACCTTTAAATTATTATGTGGATTTAGTAGGAATTTACATTACCGATCAACATTCGGTTGTTTCTTCTTCCTCATATAAGATAGTTAAAAAAATCTCCCATTAAAATAAAGATTTTGCTAACTCGAATAAATTAAAGATATTTGTAGTACGACTAGAATTGCAAACAAGAAAGGCTATATTTGAATGAGAAAAAATCCATTGATAATATGAGTTTTATAATTTTATATAGTATTGTTCTATAAATTCATTATTCATATTTAATCATTATTGATTATTATAAAAATAATTTAAATGAACGGTGAATAATATAATGATTATATATAAACTTTTTAGAGTTCTTTATTCAATTGCATTTTGTTGGACCATAATCCCATATAAAGGTCTACCGCTTCATCCTCATTGTAATGAGTGAGACTCCTCTCCATTAATGGGGAGACAAATGCTACGTAAAAGTAAAGAAAAGACAATACATATTGACATTTATATCCCTTCTATTTAAAATGATATTACACTTTTACCCTTAAAATACAAAGGAAAAAATCACTTGTCTCTCTATTACTTGAGAGGAGTCTCACTCCATTATAATATATACTTTGAAACAGACTTTCAAACTAAATCATATCCTAAAAATTGACGTATGTTATGATCCTCTTTCCAAGGCAAATTTACTACACAAATATATTTTGACTGAAATATTATATTTTTGGTGTACCTTTTTAAAGTTATTTATCATTTTGGTATATTTGTGAAGGAATTGTCAATAACGGTGTCGAATTTCCTTTTTTTTTATTAACTCACTCAAATATCGTTCATACAATTGCCGATTTATGTTTTTAATTTTTTTTTATATAAAATGAAGGAACTCGTCCTTCTAGTGGACGAGTTTCAATGTTTCTTAGGTGATTCTCCATTTTCTTTCCAATGACATTTTTTTCTTGTTGGTTCATGAAGACTGATATACAAAAACTATCTTAATTGTAAAAAGAATGTTATTTTTATAATCTCTCATAAACTTATTACATAAACTAAAAGACCAACCCACTACTATCATGGTCTTACTTATTGAAATAAACATCTTTATGAATATAAAAAACTACTCTAAATACTAATTTTAGTCTCTCATATTTTTTTGACATTACCAGTTTGATCCCTAAAAAATTGAAAACCAAAAAATGGTCTCTAAAAATTTTGAGTGTAGGTCAAATTGTAAATTTTTTAACATGTTTTACCATGTGTTAGGGTCTAATTTGACCTACATTTCAAATTATTGGGGATCATTTTGAGTTTTTCAAAATTTGAGACCAAATTTGTAAAATCGAAAAACATAAGGGACTGAAATGAATATTTACTATTTTATTTTATAATGGTTGCATGCATGGTACAAAACAAGGGAAAGATGCTCCTTTATTTTCTGTCTTCCTTCCTTTCAAATCCATTCATTTATTTTCCTTTTCCTATGATATATAATGTACATATTACATGAAACTCGTCGACCGCAAGGGCGAGCTCCTTCACTTTATGTAAAAAAATATTAAAAAACCCAAATTGGTAATGGTAAGAACGAGTTATGAGGGAGTTAATAAATAAATAAAAAAAATCGGCATCAATATTGACGATTCTTTCAAAAGTGCACCAAAATGATAAATAACTTTAGCACTAAGACTATAATATTTTAGTCAAGATGCACCTATGGAGTAAATTGTCCCTTTTCCACCTCAAATACTAGTAAAAGTTGTTAGATCAGCTGCATAGGAAGGAAGAGAGAAGGGAGAAGAGAAGAAGAAGAGAGAAGGGAGAGGAGAAATGCAAATGGAATTAATGATGGAGATAAGGCCAAAAGACCAATACATATAGGAAGTTAAGTAAATACAAAAAGACAAGACTACCCTTTACTAATAACTAAAATACATTTAACATTCCCCCTCAAACTCAAGATGCGTTAATCGAAAGCATCGAAAGTTTGTTAGTCAAGAAACGAAAACGTTGAGTAGAATGAGGTTTGGTAAACAAATCAGCAATCTGCAACGAAGAAGAAATGAAGGGTAAGGTGATGGTGCCATGTTGGAAGTGGTGACGTGTGAAGTGACAATCAATCTCAATGTGTTTAGTACGCTCATGAAAGACAGAGTTATGAGCGATTTGAATAGCACTCTTATTGTCACAGTACATGGGAGTGGGTTCAGGTTGATCAACACCCAAAGAAGCAAGTAACCAACGCAACCAAACTATTTCAGCAGTGGTGGTTGCCATAGCACGATACTCAGCCTCTGTAGAAGAGCGAGAAATAACATCCTGCTTCTTACTCTTCCAAGATATGAGGGAATCTCCTAGAAAGATACAGAAACCTGTAGTAGACTTGCGATCAGTAGGATCCCCAGCCCAATCAGCATCTGAATAAGCAGACAATGTCAAGGAAGAAGTTGAAGAGAAAAGAAGACTCTGAAACTGAGTGCCTCGAAGATAACGAAGGAT
>NC_032009.1:22539701-22744360 GCF_001865875.1 Lupinus angustifolius
GTTGATGCTAAGTATTTCAAACGAGGAGAAGATACATGACCCAGACGAGAATGCCATAAATAAAACTTAGAAGAAGACAAATTCAAACGAAAAGATGATAAATCAACAGTAGGAGCTGCCACATGTGGAAGCTTCAGTTCATCCAAAATATAAAGCCCCCCTGTCTATGGCCTGTCCCAATCAGCCTATTCGATTGAGGATCCTGCACATAACAATGAGTTGAGGAAAATAAGATTGAGAAACCAGAATCACACAGTTGACTAACAGAAGCAAGACTTAAAGTGAGGTTAGGTATATAATAAACATCAGAGAGAGATAGTTTAGGTGTAGAAACAGAACCAACTCCTTCCAATAACATAGGAGTTCCATCAGCAGTCATAACAGATACACAGGACGACTTATGTACAGATGTAAAAGATTTAAAGTCAGATGACATATGATGGGACGCTCCAGAGTCAAGGATCCATATGGAGGATGATATACCTGATGAGCCAGCAGAAGACAGACCTACATTAGGAGAGACTGACATAGCATTGGGCTGAGATGCAAGAAACTTCTGAAATTGTTCTACCAGGTCAGACATGTTAGACCCAGAGTGAACCATCCCAGGGGTGGCAGATGGAGAAACAGCAGTAGCAGCAGCAACATTGGAAGATTGAGATGTGTGCTGAAAGTTCCTGTATTTCGACTGAGGTGGTTGATAAGGTTGCTCCTTCGTCAATAATTTTGGACATTGATCCTTCCAATGACCCTTTTCCTTATAGAAGCTACATTCATCATAATTGACTCTGCCTTGAGATTTTCCTTTCACAACAGGAGCAGCAAACACAGAGGGGCTTGGCAGAATCCCTTTGTCAACAATTCCCTTTTCAGAGTGGGACTTCAAACGAACTTCTTCAGCTAAAAGTTCATTAACAACAGAGTCAACAGATGGCAGAGGAGTGCGATGCAAAATGGAACCACGTAGGCCTTCAAAATCATTCCGAAGAGCCATCAAAAACTGTACTAAACGCTGTTGTTCCCGGCGATCAGTGTACGGTGTGAATGCTTGCAATTCTGCAGATTCAGTGAGTGCCAATTGGTCCCAAAGATTAGTCATAGCAGAATAAAACTCTTGGATGCTCATGCTATGTTGTTGGAGAGCTCGAATATCAATCTCTAACTGATATTGTTTTGCAAAATTGGACTGCACATACAATCGTTTAAGGTGCTCCCAAACCTGAGATGCTGAATCATATTTTGCAAGTTGAACACCAATAGATTGCGAAACAGAATTATTAATCCAAGTAATAATTTTCGAGTTATTCACTTCCCAAGTTTCTAACTCCTTTGCATAATTTTCAGTAGCACTATTTGTAGGTTTAACAAAAGTTCCAGAAACATATCCCCACATTCGTTTACCAATCAGAAAATTTCTCATCACATAACTCCAATATGCATAGTTGGAAGATCCATTTAGTTGCACACTAATGGATTGCAAAGAATCATCTCTTTCAGTTGCCATAACTAACAAGCACAACAGCAGGGAAATCGAAATGCAAAGGGAAAGAGAAACAGAAAACCTGAAAAATTCGCTCAACGAAAACTACGAATCTGAAACTGAGATCTCCGATCTGCGAAATGCGGAGGCTGATCTACCACTGAAAAGATGAAGAAAAGATGATGGAACCCATAAGCATGAACAGAAAGCTGTGGCCTTAGCAAACCTTGCTCTTGATACCATGTTAGATCAGCTGCATAGGAAGGAAGAGAGAAGGGAGAGGAGAAGAAGAAGAGAGAAGGGAGAGGAGAAATGCAAATGGAATTAATAATAGAGATAAGGCCAAAGGGCCAATACATAGGAAGTTAGGATTACTAATAACTAAAATACATTTAACAAAAGTAACTTAAGCTTAGCTTGTTTTGATTCTTACATTTAAAGACTTAGATAATTAGCTATTCACTTGCAAAACCAAATTAATTTCCTGAATGAGTTTGGTCATCCTTTATGAAACAGAAACTTTTATTTTCTGAAAATCAAGGTATGAAAAAATGAAGGCAAATAAACATTCAAATAGTATGCATGTAGTGAAATAGACATTGTTAATGGCGGTGAAAAATGTTATTGTGCACTATGCAGGTCTCCAACATTCACATATCTGGAAACAAGGTTGTTCTTAACATATTTCTTTATTTTTGTTTTCACTTTTTACTCTACAAAGTACTAACTTCCTTACAAGTCACAATATATATTACAACTAACATCATAACACCAACCTAATACACAAATATCATATAGCTTATCTTAATTAAGCTTATTCCATGTTTTTTTGCAAAGCCTAGATGTATATCACTATGAATTTATCACCCTGCAGTTACTCCTAATCTCTCCATTAGACCCAGTTTTTGGATTTATATTACCCATCTTGATCATAGAATTTGCAAAGTCTAATAAGAAAAGTCCACTATCATTGCTATAGCTTTGAACTAAAGGCTTAGAAGTTGAATTAGCAAGGTCACTAGAAAATAGAATCTGATCAGAACTCAGAAGGCCCTTTCCAATGAGCAAGTTCTTGAAGTAGTGGTTGTCAAATAAATCTGATGAGTTTCTATCAAGAACAGCAGTTACATTTCCATCTCCATTTTGAGGACACAGATTTTGCAAGTCACTGAGCATGGAAGTTTCTATTGTAATGTCTGGTGATCCTGTTCCTGAGAAGTTGAATAATCTATTGCTAAACAGTGCACACCTTGAACGCCCAATAGTATGTGCACCTTCACAAATAATTCAACCAATAAATTAGTTAAAAAACTATACTGATATACATAAAACCAAAAGATACTCGTTAGTCTTAGTTTCAGATCTTATCTCATATATTATCACAATTAATGAAAACATCTTAATTGAAAATTTTAAACATTGATTATTATTACTGCTTCTTGATTTATTATGATTGACCCGAGAAAACATGTTAAGCAAAATCTTAGACAACATATCTTAATTATTTGAGTTCATATTTCTACACATTTTTCTCTTACCTCACTTCACTTTCTATCTTTCTCATATCCTTTGTATCACAAAATCAATCGTATATATTATTTTCTCTCTTTATCTTCCTATATCTTTTAATTTCTCTACACCATTTTACACCCTTATTTTGGGTGAAAGATAAACATTTTCCTTAATATATTTAAGTTCACTTATAAAGAATAGAGGAGATGATGAAGTTAAGTATATTAATTACCTGATAAAGAAACAACGTCTGTGAGATTGAGACCAGCATTAGTAAACTTTGAAATGATTGTATCCAATGGATCAAATGGAGAAGGAAGCACAATATTTGCCAGTGTTCCATTTGAGATTGATCCATCTCTTCGTCCAAGAAGAACAGTCCATGAAGGACCACCACTCTACAAACATTACAGATTATATAATTATTTATGCTCAACAAAATTTCATCATTTCAGAAAGAAAAAAAGAGTTTATATATATATATATATATATATATATACTGCCACATATGTTGTAGGAACGTGATGGAATATTATTTTTTAACTATTTAATCACTCCATCTTAAGATCAGTGTATAAATATATAACTGAAGGATTTGTGGGTGCTTGG
Source organism: Lupinus angustifolius (assembly GCF_001865875.1). NCBI lineage: Eukaryota > Viridiplantae > Streptophyta > Magnoliopsida > Fabales > Fabaceae > Lupinus > Lupinus angustifolius. The sequence continues at coordinate 22,543,303 of NC_032009.1, forward strand.
TTGCATGGAAATTAAAGTTAACCATAGGTTCCAACTTTGTGTAATTCCTTCTCATGCATATGTTCAATGAAATAAGTAAAATTAATCAAGAAAACAGTGTATAGGGTAAAGAGTTTATAGTTGGATTGGAGCATATTTACTAGGGAAACAGAATCTCTTGCAGCTATGGCTAATATATCAGCACAAGAGACAACTCCACTGCATGAATTCTCCACAGAACTTTTGATTGTATCTACAACATCAAATCCCCTCACAGAGTTCACGTTAGGAAGAGCTAACTTTTCACCATCATCACCACCATCTAGTAGTATTGATCCATCACAACCCTGATGATATATCAATGACAATGAATCAAAAATAGAAAAATAATGAATATTTAAAATCTTTAACTGATATAATATGTTTTCATTTGTGTATGACACGATTTAGGACATAGTTTAGGATAACAGATCCTTGTTTACTGACTAATGAAACTTACATTCACAAAGCAATCATGAAAGTGAAGACGAAGCAAAGAAGCCCCCATTCGCATCTCATTGATTAAAGCTTTTTTAACCTCTTTCCTTACAATTTGGGTAAGGTTAGGACACGTTGACTTATAGAAATCTGATGTTAATTGGGACCTCACTACCAAAACCAACAGGAACATATTGGTTAGGCCAAAGTAATATCTGCTAGAGCTACTTGATCTCTTCATTATTGTTACTTTGCAAGGTTTAACTCTAAGACAAGCTAAGATGCAAAGTATAGTAAAAGCTACACACGGATGGGTTTTGAAAACCTAGCTAAAGGCTTAATTTATAGACAGATGATGAGAGAGATATTAGTATTATATATTTCCCATTGAAACACCACTTGACTAAATTTGCTTCTTAGTGCTGGTGACCTAGTGTTTTGTTTGACTGAATTCAACACTTCAATAAGAAAATATATCCGTTAAGATTTAAAATTCCTTTCCTTAAGAACTTTTTAGGGCACGCACTTAAGTCGGACTTATGCATTTACATCAATTACCCTCACAATGATGTAATAAAAGTAACAGTGTAGTTTGCTGTGTTGCAAATTAAAGTATGGATGTTGAAATCCATATCAGTTCTTAATTCGAATATGTTAGAAGTAGATGAATCCTTAGGTCTAATGTTTTATGATTTTAAGTTAACATTTGGTGTAAAATTCTCTTTTTGACTCATTTGCATATCTAATTTACTCTAGGCTCTTTAACCTAACATGATATTGTATTAAAACTTTAAAAATATGGAGAATTCTTCAATATGATCGTACTTGTATGAGAGTATTGATGCATTTTCAACACGGACCATTGATTTGTATAAGTTTAATAAAAAAGCAAGTATAAATACACTTAAATCAATTGTCAATATTGAAAATGGACCTATATGCTGTACTATGAATTTGTTTGATGCATTAAGTAATTCGATTTAAAAGTACACCAGTTAATTTCCGAGGTTGTGGGTTCGAGTCCCACCATCAACAAAAATGGGAGTTATAAGGATGGTTTGATGGTAGGGTGTAGGAGGTTGAGGATGAAGTCTCATCTACAACAAAATACTAACATATTAACAACTAACATACTAACAATTTCCGATCAAAAAAAATTCCGACTATTTGTTTATTGATAGGTTATTTGTGAGTATATTATTAAGATGAGAAGCACAAACTACTTATTTACACCCCAAAATTTAATTGAAAACACAAACTCCATCTCCAATTTGAACATTTTCTCTGAAGTTCATGAATCATGAGTCAGTACACAACCAGGGATATATAAATATATAACGCTTCAATTTGTCTTACTTATATTACAAGTTGCACATGCATGAATTAAGATTCTTTCACGATGATATTTTAATGACCAACAATTTTCTTAATATTATACCCATGCATGGTGGTGCTTGGTCATGAAGTTCCATTGATTAGCTTATGATTATAGTAACTTCATATCACAGTCCAATCAGAACTATTCTTGATGGGGTGGCAAGTGGCAACGGACACATATGCTAGAAGCACTATATATGCTACAAACTTGTCTTTATTATCAATATTCAACGGACACATTTGCCATATATACATACCCACTTTCAGAAGAACATCACTTTTACCTCTTCAAGATAATAAATAAATAAACCCTAGCAGGTTGAAGACAAATAGGAATTCCATTAAGATGGACATATATTTTATACAACGCATGGTATAAACTGTTGTGTTTATTCAATCGTGAAGTCCCACATTGAATGCAAGATGAGAGAATGAGGAAAACAATTTATGGATAGAAAAAGTTCATAAAATTAACGCCTTAAGGTTTTGGTTCAAGACGTGTTGTTTCACTTATGGCTCTCTACTCTTCCGATAACCTGATAACAATGAAACTCCCGGTGGTTGGAGGCTTGTGATCGCAGTCTCATCCAACATAAACTATACAAGCTTGCGTTCATGTTAAGCTTGCACTTGCAGACTTGATAAAAAGTATAGCCTTGACATGTGCTAAAAATGAGGATGAAATTCTTAATTATATAAGCTTGAATAGAATAATGCAGCCACCAATAAAGCTGCACTTACATTAGGTTGCATTAAAATGGAATAATGGATAATGAAACAACCGCGCATGCATAGTGCCTTGATTACAAATAACAATAAAAGTGACCATGATATAGGAATCCACTGAATATTTGTTGGCCTTAAAGCTAGTATCGCACTTAACTTTTGAGAATGGTATGAGAAGAGATAAACTCCAAAGCTCTCAAATACGTGATGCAATCTTCTTTGCTTTTGTTTCACTTACATGGGTCAATTTAACATGCATGGTAATAGCACCACGTAACTCAGAAGATATAGTTGATAACTGCTACAACAAACCCAACCTGAAGCTTAGTGCAACAGTTTTGAATTGTAACTTTAAAAACAATGTATTTTCAGGTATAGTTAACATTAATAATGTTTTATATTATTATCTTGAAAAATATTGCAATATATATCCCAGTTCTAGGTATGAAGATTCTCTCCATCCCCTCGTGTAATAGTTAGTATTTTTTAAACAATAATTAATTTATGAGTGTGATATTTATGTACTATTAATAAAAAAAATTATATATATCTAATAGATGATGTGAGACTTATTTCCCACCACGGCATTAGACAAAAAATATTACATTTAACCTATGACTAAAGAACATTTTTTTATCTCAACACCAATTGACAATGAAAGAGATATTCATTATTCTTTTATAACAATAATTAAATATGCACAATGAATAATACATGGTTTGTAAAAAATTCTTACACTATTCATTCATACATATTTTTCTCTTACTGTATTATTTTATCTTGTATATAAACTACCTTAACAAATGAAGGAATGGAAAGGATCAGACAACTATCTTTTTTTTAAACAATTATCTTTTTATGTATGAGTTTTCTTAACTTTATGAGAGTGAGAATAAAAATAAAAGATGAATAAGTTTTATTGAGAAATTAAAGATATTAAACTTCTAGTTTTTTTAATAGATGGTTTTGAAAAGAAAAAAAACTTATCTATTCATGAGGAGAACAATATGATTAAATTTCTGAATATTTAGACATAAAAGCTCCCAATCATGTTAAGTTTCAACTCTTCCAAAAAAAAAACATAAGCCATTAAATGTATGTACATAGTATGAAGATCTCTTGTACCTATTCGTATCTTCAATAATATACCAAACCAATCAAAATATGTTATTTAATTGGAAAAAAAATTATAAAAAACATAAATTAATATTTTATATTATTTTAACAAATACTATTGGTTAGAAACATAAAGATAAATGTTTTTTAAGACAGAGGATCTTGTTTGGTATATAATGATTATTTGTGTATCTAACATCAACAATGATGATTGAGGAGGAATCTTAGCAGGGTAATGAAATTTTGTAGTAATAAGTAGCTATTGGTTAGAGGAACCAATAATTGGTCAGATTCAACTGGGAATTTGCTTTAAGAACATTCCATGAAATTCTTGCCTCCCGTTTTTGTTTAATGGACAATGGGAAGTAATGTTTATGCCTCTTAAATCTTAATTGTTAAAAGGAAAAAATTACACATATTTACTTTTTAATATTATTGAGCTGTCATGAATTGTTGTCTTCATCAACGGTAGAGTTAATTGTATTCCAAAGATTTAACAATTTCTCTTATAATTGTAATTTAATTTCTAATACATCTAACTCAACCTAAAAGTAGCACCACAGTTATTTAAGTCTCGTAAGCATTAACTCAACTATATTCTTATTTCGTGTGTTCCATTTATAAGACTAAACATTTTGAATGTAAATTCGTTCAAACTCCTGTGTTAAAAATAAGTAGAGATGGTTCAATCCCAAAAATTATTGGATTTACAACATTACTTTCCTATATAATAATTATCTTCACATTTTATTTAGAGAAAATGATGCATACAAAAATATTCTAAGAATATTCTTAGGCTGCATCATTGATCGTTAATCTATAATGTTACCCTCTCTTTTATTTATTGTTGGATGTTTAATATGGATAAGGTAAACAAGTCGAAAGAGAAATCACTTGTCCTAAAAAACCATATTTTTTTTGTCTCTATACAATTAAATCACATCAATTAATGTACTCCAGTTTTATAATTTTTTTATTTAATTAAATGATACATTATAATTGTTGGGGACAATGGAGAATCTCGATTGAAATAAGTTGACCCATGAATATTTATTCATTAAACCAAAGGCGTGAAGGACCAAATAAAGGAAGTAATAGAAGCAAGCAAGTTCTAGTTGACCCACCAACTCACACCATTCTCAATCATATACAAAAATGTCAACCTCCCTCGCCGCCGGCGGCGGACTCAGAACACTTGCCGTCGCCGTTACTAGTGGCTCCGGCACCGGTAGGGGTAGCTGTCGAGCCGTAGATTGGGCGGTCGAGAATCTCTTGCCTCAAGCTGATAGGTTCATCTTAGTCCACGTCATCCCTGCGATCACTTCAATTCCAACCCCAAGTACGTTTTCTTATTATTTCAATCATTCACTACTTTCCTTCTCTGAAACTTATATAAAATAGTAATTTCTAAGCATCATTGTTATCTTTATGAATAAGCTTTTTCCCCCTTATCAATTAGAAATTACAAAAATTGGATTAACTGGGAACTTAAATTTTCCACGGTTAGGAGTAGAGTAGTAGTGTACATTTGTGGATGAACGGTTTGGTCGGACTAGAGGTCCGGATATGAGTTCTTCTCGTATCTAGAGGGAGGTTGACTTGGACTGGCTGATGGAGGTACATGAAAAGGTTGTCCGAAGATGAAGTCAATATAAAGTATATTGGTGGTAGGAAGCAGATAGTATATTTTAGATTAGAGAATAAGTAATGAGGGGATAGTGATGAATAGAGATATTTCCTATTGGAGGAGATCCTTATTTATCGTGGTTGAGATGGATGAGTAGGTATGGAGGATACTGTTGGCCTGTCCGACCATTATGGCCTGTCGAGGGCTGCTTTTCCCATCTCAGGCGGGTTTGGCAGGTCTATACTTTGTGCATAGTTGACTTATTGCTTGTGACAGGTCTGATAGCTGCATCTCAGGCCTGTCTTTGTCTTGTTGTTAGAAGGGTAGGTGGGATTGTAGGTGGTATGACAGTGCATTGTTGGCGGCATGTCAGGCGGAGGTGGTCCCAAACACGGCCTAGTGAGTCCAGTCAATGAGCCTGAGAAGTCCCTCAACTAGCCGTACCCGGACCTTGGTCGTTTGGGAGAGAGGACAAATCCGGGCAGGTGAAATATTCTGATGACCGGGATAGAACAAGTAGTTAGTACCTTTTTGGTGTAATATGTGTGATTAACTGCAGATGATGATTTTAAATTTTTGATAACTGAAATGCATTGGTGTTGTTTTGGGATTTCGAATTCACAGGTGGAGAATATATTCCTATTTCGGAAGCAGATAACGATGTGCTTGCAACTTACATGCATGATGTGAAACAAAGATCTGAAGAAATCTTTGTTCCATTCAAGAAACTCTGCAAAATAAACACTGTAAGTTTCTTTTTCTTCTCCCTAAGTACCAAAACAACCAAGACTTAATTTCACTAGGTGGGATCAACTATAGCCTACATGGATTGAATGATACCAAAATGCTCTATCATGATATCATTCATGTATGATTACTTGATAGTATATTACAATTAAACTCATAAATTAATCTGGAAATGTTATAGGTGGAAACCTTGCTTCTAGAAGATGACAATCCTGCTAATGCACTTCTTAGCTTTATCTCGGAGTCTGGGATCCAAATGTTAGTGATGGGCTCTTACTCCTCAAATTTTATAACAAGGTACGTGTTTCTTAATATTAAACTCATCAAAGCATACATGTCTCATTCAGTCATTCTTTTGCTATTCATCCCTGCATACCAATCTTACAGTAATTTAATGGGTCTCTCTTAAAACTCAAATGATATTTTTATTATGATATGCCCATGAGCTTTTATATAATGGATCAACTTGATTTAACTTCCGTTTGTATATATATATCATGTAATTGCATTTTTGCAATCAGGTGTTTGGCACTTGCATGCTAAATCTGTCTCTAATACCAAAAAATTCATTGAAACTATGAAGATCGTGAAATTAGTTTTCAAAAACAATTCACCAAAGAAAGAGAACAGACTGTGAAGAATTTCAGAACAGTGCCTCTTTTGGTTGCTTCTCCTGAATTTCAGTTTTTCTTTTGTCCAGGAAGCTAAAAGGACCAGGGATACCAACAACTGTTCTAAGATGTGCACCTGACAGCTGTGATGTATATCTTATAGCTCGAGATAGAATTATATCGAAGCTGTCCGATTCTTCAGCTTCAGCTTCTTATGGTATGTTGAAGTTTTGGCATTTTGATTAAGATCTTCATGTCTACAGCTGATTCCTTATTCATTTGTTATCATTCTTTCGATAGAGTGAATAAAATCTTTGTAAAACTTGTCAAGTTTCTAATTTTCTTAATTTCCCCCTTACAGAGACTAGTTCAAGGTACTCAATGTCTACTCAAATGAATAAAGGAGAAAATGGCGCTGGCATTGGTAGCGAAGCATCTAGATTTAACTCATCCTCAGCAGAACCTGAAAGTCCAAAAAATTTCAAGTTTTTGTCAATATCAGCTCGTAGTTACATCGGTCTTCAGATATCTAGTCGTAGGAGTTCTTTTGAAAATCATACTAGAAATGAAGAACAAAATCTAGAAAATTGTGATGATGATTTTGAAACTTTTAGCCTCCACTCATTTGATTCCATAGCTTCTGTACAACGTGAACAGGTAGTTTCTTTTCTTTCTTTCCTTTTTAGGAACAGCAGTGGTATTGATGTGATGCGTACTTATGCAGTTAGCCGTGCAAGAAGAAGTGGAACGTCTACAGCTGGAGTTGCAGAATACTGTTGCAATGTACAAACAAGCATGTGAAGAGTTGGTTCATGCTCAAAGCAAGGTGAGATTATGGTTTCTCTTTTGTTCATAGAAGGGATCAGGTTCAGGGGATTACATCATTACATGTCTGTGTTACAGTGTATCTAATTCAGCTATACTCTTTCCTGTTTTTTTTTCATCGCCAAAGTTGGTACCTGCAAAAAGTATAAAAAAGGGTGGTCCAATGCACGAGGCTCCCACTGAAAATAATTTGTTAGTAGAAATTACAAATGATTTCTCTCAACTCTTAAGAAGATATTCTACTGCTTACTAGTTATTTATGTATAAATTTTGAATAACTAAAATCTGACCAACAATCTTAAAATCATCCAAATTCAATAATAAAAAATCAAATTGGTTGTCATCTTATTCAAACATTAAGCTCATGCACTTTTTTTAAGAAGTTGATGATTCAAAAATTAGTTTTAAAAGCTATAGCTATGTTGGCTTTATTGTGCTGCAGTAGCTAAAAAGAGTTGCTAAAACTATATTTAGAGCTTGCAGTTCACATTAGTTATGCCAGAGGGTGATCCTCGATGCAACGGTAAGGTTGCTCCCCTTGTGATGTGGAAGTCATGAATTCAAATCCTAGAAATAACCTCTCCGCTTGTGAGAGTAAGATTGCATACATCTACCCTTCCCAGACCCCACTGGGTGGGAGTTCTGTGCACCGGGCTGCCATTTTTTTAGTTCACATTAGTTATGCCCCAATAAGAGTAACTTATGTCTTTAAGTCTTCAAGACATGCTTTGGCTCTTTTTACATTCAATGCATGTCTTCACTTGCAGGCCCTTTTACTCTCTTCTGAATCTCTTGAAGAAGCTAAAAGAGTAAATGATTCCCTGAAAAGAGAGGAGACCTTGAGAAAGATTGCTGCTGAAGAGAATACAAAGTATTTAAAAGTCATGAAGGAGCTTGAGGAGGCAAAAGAAATGTTTGCCAAAGAGTCATATGAAAGACAGTTGGCTGAACTTAATGTTGCAAGAGAATTCATAGAAAAGCGGAGAATAGTGGATACATTGCTCTCAAATGATAGGAGATACAGAAAGTACACTATAGATGAAATCCAGATAGCGACAGACTTCTTCTCCGAGGACTTGATAATTGGTGAAGGAGGGTACGGGAAAGTTTACAAGTGCACTCTGGATCACACACCAGTAGCTGTAAAGGTTTTGCACTACGATGCAATGAACAAGAAAGAAGAATTTCTTATAGAGGTTTTGCTTGTGCTCTGTTTATTCTTCCTTTAGAAGTTATTAACATGAGCGGAAGTTTCTGAGACATTGAACTCTCTAAATCGTCATGTCTATCTGACGGAGTTCTTCATAAATATTTTAAAAGTTCTAAAGCATGAACTGCCTTATAAACATTAGAAATGCAACATCGAGACCCAATTACTTTGGGAATTTTTAAAATCGACTATAGTACTATCCCCACAGGAAATTTTAATTTATGAAAAAGTTACTAATCAGAATTCAGAACAGCTAATCCTTCGATGATCTAGCTTCATCAGGATTTATTCTTGTTTCTCTCTCTCACTTGTAGGCTGCAGTTCCCCTTATCTGAAACCTTGCAGATTTAAAAGTTATTAAAGTTTCAAGCTCATGCTCATTTTTCAATGGTTTCTAATTACAAGTTTTTTCAAATGTCTTAGTGGAAAGGAGCTTGGTTGTTGCTGTTTAATTTAATATTTGAATGTTGCAATAACAACAGAAAGCTAATACGTAATATTCAAATGTCTAAACTTGTGCTCCTTCCTGTTCTCTTCTGTTTCTTTCAGGTTGAGATTCTTAGTCAGCTACACCATCCAAATATGGTTTTGTTACTTGGAGGATGTCCTGAGAAGGGTTGTCTTGTTTATGAATACATGGAAAATGGTAGTCTTGAAGATTATCTTTTCAGCAAGGGAAAAGCACCTCTGCCTTGGTATGTTAGATTCCATATAGCTTTTGAAATGGCTTGTGGGCTCTCATTCTTGCATAACGCCAAGCCAGAGCCTATTGTTCATCGAGATATGAAACCTGGCAATATCTTGTTAGACAGAAATTACGTGAGCAAAATTTCAGATGTAGGACTGGCTAAACTCCTTGAAGATGTTGTGCCTGACAATGTCACAGAGTACAGAGAATCGGTGATTGCTGGAACTATACACTACATGGATCCAGAGTATCAGAGGACTGGCACCCTCCGACCAAAATCAGATGTATATGCTTTTGGAGTCATAACTCTCCAATTGTTAACTGGTCGCCATGCACGAGGAGTTATTATGACCGTAGAAGATGCAATTATAAAAGGTTCCTTCCGTGATATTTTAGATAGATCAGCTGGAGATTGGCCACTGGAAGAGGCAGCAGAGTTGGCCCAAATCGCCCTTAGATGCGTTGAACTTAGATGCAGAGATAGACCAGAACTTGACACTGAAGTTCTTCCCGTGCTCAAAAGACTTTCTGATGTGACAAATGCTAGTGCAAGAGTAGGAATAAATAGCAGAGGCACACCAAGCCAGTATTATTGTCCAATCCTTCAGGTAAAAACCTGCAATTATCTGATTAATGATTAGTGTGTTTTGATATCTGTGTTACACATCATTTCAGATTTATGTTTACATTCTTGGCTGACTAATAAGTAATACAGGAAATAATGGATGATCCACATATTGCTGCGGATGGTTTTACTTATGAATACAGAGCAATCAAGGCATGGCTCAGCAAACACAATGTATCACCCGTGACAAAGCGCAAACTCCAGCATTCTATGTTGACTCCAAACCAAACTTTACGTTCTGCCATTCAGGAGTGGAAATCAGGAGTGACTTCATTTGATTAGAAGGCATTTGAAAGATTATTAGATTGCTGGCAACTCAAACAACCTTTACACTTTGCCCATTGAGAATTCCTCACTGCTAATCTTTGATCACTTCTACATGCACCATGAAAACTGTCAACAGTTTGGTTTGCCAATAGGTTTGTAAAACAATTTTGGAAATTTAAGTAAAGCATCTCTTAAATAGAATAATATTATTAAAAGAGAAAAAAGAAGTTGTATATATACTTTGTTAAGCCGTTGTTTGAATTGTATTTAAGTCCAGTTATAGACAGATATGTGCTGGACAAGAATTTTCGTGCATTATAGATGAAATATTAGCAGTTAAGATATTAATGTACAGTGAGACAATGTTCCATTATGTATAGAAACGTGTACAAGTTTAATGATCACAAACTTTTATATGCTTCATGTAATGAAATTAACTACAGTGCTACTGAGGAAGTTTTGTAATTTATTGTGACATTTAAAGCTTTATAACATAACATTATTCTTATGATAGTTTAAGGTATTTTATACTTACAAGTTTGAACCCCATTCACTATATAAGCTTAATTGAAACGCATTAACTATTCATCAGTCTATCAAACTAGCCCCATGTTCCCTTTTTACACAGCCAGTAGCAGCTTTTGGTGAAAAATCACTTTCCATAATCTTGTTTCTTTCAACATTATTTCTCATTATCCATGTTCCATTAAGCCTCACACAGATATAATATAAGCCAATAGCATTTTGAAAGTGCCACTAAATCTGCCTAGCAGGCTACTTTGCTAAGGCTTACTAGCTATAATCCCTTAAGCCTTTACATATAAGCAATCATATATACATCTATTTCTGCCTAGAGCATCATCAGTCATCTATTTGTGTAAACTCTAGAGCATTTGCATCGGGATCGCGTGTAAAGATTGCTGGTCTTCCAGAACGGCTAAGTGTGTAAGGGATACCTACAACGTAGCAAAACACAGAAAAAATGCCATTTAAAAAGCTGCAATGCAAACCATGGAGCACTGCTACAAATATGTTATTTAAAGAAGGGGAGGAGTACCAGCTTTATCAAGGATTGCTTTCAATTTGGAAACATCGCGAATTGCAATACAAGTATGACGATCACGACCTCCATGTTGAGGTCGTCCTGTTAAAGGGTCTGGATTCGGAAGCTCCATCAAATGAATCATCTCAGAGCCTACCCACAACCAAGCACCCTTGTATGGAAGCTTATCGTGTGGTCTTGCTTCGTTTATCTTGAGGCCTGAATTTCATTGAATTTAGTTATTCAAATACTTCCTTCTTGTTAAACACAATTAACACAGCATTAGTTCAAAAACTGCCATACCTAGAATGTTTTGATAAAAGTCAAGTGATCTTTCTAGATTCTCACATAAAATTCCAACATGGTGAACACTAACAACACCATAATCTGAAAAGGAACAGCAAGATTAAAATCACTACAAAAAGGAACGGATAAACAAAAGCAACTCTAAAACAAATTGATAAAGCAGAAAATGAACAATAACATACCAATTTCTTCGTTGATAGAGACCGATTCATTGTCAAGAACACCCCCTTCAACAGCCACTTGAGTTTTTACTGTCATGTTGGGAACATGAAATCTCACATTTCTTGTACTGGCATGATAATATTTGGATGGCAGGTTTGTGAAGGGCGAAAAGCTGACATAATTAAACTATAAGAAAAGAGAGTCAACAAACAAGAGAATTAAGATTAGGCATCAGAAATGATAAAGCATGTTATATGACATACTGCAAAATGTCAATTAACCAGCTTCACTGCAAAGAAAATAAGAAAGTGCTGATATTCAGTTCGGATCTACTTGACAGTTACATGATTTGGAGATCCTTGATTGGTGTTTTTTTTTTTCATTTTGATTGAGAAATGCCACCAAAAAAATTTGAGTGCCTTTGGTTTCTTTCATTGACAGACACTTGAGGGAATTTACCTCCACCAACAAAAGCGACATAAGAAACAAACGCGGCGGGTAGAGGGATTTTAGGTGCTCCCAAATAGCAGCTGCTTATTATTTTTTACCAATCTTTCTGAATGGCAGCATTCAAATATCAAAGAAATTACACTTTTTTGCCCCTCCTAGTTCTTTAGGGTCTGTTTGCAAGTTGAGTTTTGGAGGGAAAGAGAAAGGGAAGGCTTCAGAGCCATCTCACAGTGTATTTCATGGCTCTCAAACCTTCCATTTCCCTCCAAAACTCAACTCGAAAACAGGCCCTTAATGGACAATGGACAATGGACAATGATCAAGTTTACCATGAAGAACATAGAGTAAAAACAATATTAAGCATAACAAAAGGACCATCAAGGTGTAAGGGATAAGAGGGACCAGAGAGAATAAATCACACTGACAAACAAGTTTCCATTAGGGTATTTCCATAAACAATAAAATACAAGTAGTAAAACACAATCATATTCTAGTCATGACATTTCCTAAGCAATTCTAAGAACTCCTAATAAGCTACATATTAATTTAAGACAGCTAAACTCCATGAGTAGCTAATGCATTAGGAATCATTAGATTTGCACCTTGCAAAATGCTTCAATAGGTTACTCACCAGAAATATGTAAATAAAAATATGCTTCCTGAGTTGCACAGAAGATAAAATATTTAGCAGGTGATGAATTAAAATACAATCAACCAACTTGATTAGGAAAAAAGAACTTAGAAACAAACACACCATCACCCAAGTCTGCTAACCTCGCAGTAAAAACACAACAACAACCGAGTCTTAATCCACTAAATGAGTCGACTACCTAGATCCAACGATGTCATAATATTCTATTTTAAGTCATGTTTATTAACAAAACATTGATATATATTCTAACATAAACATGAATTAAACTTAAAAGTACTTATGATGAATATTAGATGACCAAAATTTCAAAGTTGTAAGCATGGTGCACAAGCATAGGGATATGGGTTGACCCAAGTAAGATGAGATTGGTAAAGAAACAGGGTGAATTTCAAAATCACCTTTTGCTGAAGAGGAGAGATAAAGGAAGGTACTTTGAGAAGGGACGCCATGGCAAAATGTTTGATCGTATCGATAGGCCAAAATCACAAGCCACTCAATATATTCAGTAATGAGTGGACGTTATAAATTCCAAACATGATGCAGTAGGGGTATATTAAGAGTTTAAAATAAAGTTTTTTCAACCTATTACTTTTTGTTTGAGAGTCAATAATAATTAATAAAATAAATCAATGTGGATAATTGTAAGAATGTTAATCTTCAATGTATCTAGAATATTAAATTCTTTTTTCAATGGATGATTGATTTTCAATGTTAACTTGATTTACTAAGTTTGGTTCACAAAAACAAACAAAAAAATGAAGGAAAGAAAAATTGAGAAGAGAAAAAGAACACAAAGAAAATGTAATAATTTGTTAGTTGTTTGATACATGAAAATTAAAAATAAATGAAGAAATAAATGATAAAAAATAAATAAGAATATAAATTTTGGAATAAGTGGATCCCACTCATTGAAAAATAATATAAAATGTGAATGTTTGCTTGAAAATTAGAAGTTGTAATTAAATTAATTGCATAAGTTTTATTGTTCGACACTATATATTAACAAATTATTGAAATATATACATTCTAACTAAAAGTTAGAGTTTTAATTTTAAATCTGAATTAGAAATCTTAATTAAGAAAAAACAGTTTCTAAAAAATACATATATAAAAGTTATACTTAATTCTTGGATTATAAATATTATATTACTCATAATTTATCTTAAATTATAACACTAGTATTTTCTTAAAAACATTTATATATAATAATCTCTAAAAAAACATTTGAATAAGAAATTTTAAAATCAATATAAAAAACATTCAAACTCAGCAATTTTTTGTGTTTAACTCATCCACCTTCATCTTTTGTTGTCATTTTCTTCTCCTCCTTTTAAGTTTTAACAATATAATGTATCTTTGTGTGAGCATTGAGTAGATCATAATTACAAATGTATAATTTGAGCCTGTCTTAGTTTAGTGGCTCCAAAGAAAGCATGTTTAAAAATACAAATTTCCTTTTTCCTTATTGGTGAGTTAAAATAGAATAATAGAAAATGGTTTCTGAAATGAAGAGAACAAGTATCATATATCATATATCATATATATCTAAATCTAAAGCAACTATTGCTAATGATATATGCATGCAGCATGATCAAATTATAGGATCATCCACAATAAAAATAAGTTAGTAGGAACCATGATCACAATTTCATGATCATCAATGACACATGATAAATCCCTTTGACCTGAAAACTTCATGGTTAGATAGAAAAAGACAAAGAATTGAAAATATATAGAGTCATAGGAAGGAAGAGTTTTGGTTATGGAGATGGAGAATGGTGTGAAAAAGGAAGAGGATGATGAACATGCATTGGAATGTGAAGAGGATGAAGGAGATGAGGTTTCAAGCATGACAATGGAGAGGGTTGCTGCTGCTAAGAAATTTATTGAAAACCATTACAAGTCTGAGAAGAAGCTATTACATGAACGCAAACAGAGGTCTGTGTTTTGATAACAATATCGACCCTTAATCCACCAGATGGGGTCGACTATATGGACACTGAACGATGTTATAATATTTTATCATAAATTATGTTTATTTACTCTTTGCAGGCGCTCGGTGCTGGAAGAGAAGTTAGCATCTTCTCATGTTCCAGAAGAGGAACAAATGAATCTACTAAAGGATTTAGAGCGCAAGGAGACTGAATATATTCGCTTAAAAAGACATAAAATATGTGCTGAAGATTTTGATCTTCTAACCATTATTGGAAGGGGAGCTTTTGGAGAGGTACACATGATGTTGAAGTTATTATTATATACTCTTCGTATCTCTTTTATGAAGACAATGTTTTTGAGTATTCATTTTGCTTTTCTTATATAGTTTTGATTTCACAGGTAACACTGTGTAGGGAGAAGAAATCAGGTAACATATATGCCATGAAAAAACTGAAGAAGTCTGAAATGCTCCGCAGAGGACAGGTGATTTTTTATATCATCTCATGTTGTATCAAATTGTGTTCTTTTCGGCTTTTCGCCAACAAGGCCTTGGTCTAGTTGTATGAAGCCCCACCAGATTTAGAAACACCAAAAGTTCAAATGTTTGATTCCTGTGAGCGAAATTTATTGAAAGGGACAGTTACATATCCCGAAAGGGATTAGCGTTGGTTAAACCAAAAAAATCGTGTTCTTTTCATTCTTAAGTTTTTTATTAACAACACTAATGTTCCTTTTGCTATTATTTTTAAACTTTCATTGCTTAATGCTAAATTGTATATTTTTTAATTCACTGCTACATTTTCATCACAGGTTGAGCATGTTAGAGCCGAAAGGAACTTACTTGCAGAAGTTGCTAGTGACTGCATTGTGAAACTGTATTACTCTTTTCAGGATATTGAACACTTATATCTGATCATGGAGTATTTACCTGGTGGTGATATAATGACTTTGCTTATGAGGGAAGAAACTTTAACTGAAACAGTAGCTAGATTTTACATTGCCCAAAGTGTTTTGGCCATAGAGTCTATTCATAAACACAACTACATTCATCGGTTAGTACTGCTACATCTCGAACCACATTTATAAACCATAAGTTGTAATTATAGTTTCCTTTTTTTCTCTGTAGAGATATAAAACCAGATAATCTTCTACTAGACCAAAATGGTCACATGAAGCTCTCTGATTTTGGCCTTTGCAAGCCACTTGACTATGTAACTTTGTCATCTATAAATGAAGATGAGTTCCTTGATGATGAGAACTTAAATGAGACTATGGTTGTTAGAAATGGAAGGCGCTGGGAAAGCCCCCAAGAACAACTTCAGCATTGGCAAATGAACAGGAGGAAGCTGGTAATTTCTGCCTCCTATCTTTATTAAAGTCGCATAGCCGAAAATCGGGGCGCGACGATTAAGAAATCACATTCCATGCTTGCTAGTTTTTGTTCCTGACAGTTTACAAATGAATAATAGCAATATAGTTATATAGTTGTTTATTTTGCTCTCAGGCATTGGACATAATGGTAAAAAAAACTTATGTTCTTAATTTCACATAATTGCTTTTTTTACCTTCCCTTATTCAATTAAAAATTGTGAAGGTCACTGAATTTGTTGGTAACCATTGTAAGCCTGAAATGTCTCATAATACATGATATCATTGATATGTCAAATTTGAATTTCAGTGTAAAATTTGAAGTTTCATAAAATCCTGCCCTTATATTCTAGCATGCATATCCTTCTCCGACTTATCTATCAATTTTCTGGCAGGCATTTTCAACTGTTGGAACTCCAGATTACATTGCTCCTGAAGTATTGCTGAAAAGAGGATACGGCGTTGAGTGTGATTGGTCTGTTGACATTCTCTTTCTGGTTGTTGTTTAAGTTCCTTTGCTCATTATCTGCTTCATGAGTTTTGTACATAATAACTGGATTGGACTACCTTTTTATTTGGCTTTCTAACTTATTTCAGATGAACTGTCAATGATGAATGTGATGTATGTTTATCAATCCAAACTTTTAAGTCCATAAAATGCTTTGCTTTGGAATAGTATGTGGAAGTTTAAATGCTGCAGCTTTTATGCTAAGTTGCCTAGAACACAGGAAGAAATTTAAGAAAAAGTGTAATAAGTGAGAATATAAATTATCTTGTTGCCAGTTTTTTCTTTTAAAAAAGAACTTATAATCTAAGATTCTGTGGATTCATTATTCTTTAAAATGCTTACTAGTATCTGATATAGATTGTTCTTTATAGTTGCTTTTACCTTAAAAAAACTGCTTTTGTCACATGAAGATATTTCATTTCTTAAAAGCTAACAGTATCGTGTTTCTTGAAGTGCAATTGGTTCCTTGCTACTGATATGAATTCTGCATGTTGCAGGTGGTCTCTTGGAGCTATAATGTATGAGATGCTTGTTGGCTATCCCCCATTTTACTCCGATGATCCGCTAACAACATGCAGAAAGGTTTTAACCTCTCCTTTATTAGCATTTATTTAGTGCCTTGTTTTTTCAATATCACTACTAGCAGTTATGGTCTAAATTATGTTCCGTCTCTTGTCTTGGCGATGAATGACTTCAGATCGTGTATTGGAAAAATCACTTAAATTTTCCGGAGGAGGCCAGGTTGACGCCTGAAGCAAAGGATCTAATATGTGGATTGCTTTGTGATGCTGAGCATAGGCTAGGTACCAGAGGAGCAGAAGAAATCAAGGTTTGTAAAATGTGTTCTTTCTATTAAACTTTACTATTGAATCACAATATTAGCTTATAGTGTTATGTTTACTTAATTGGCCAGGCTCATCCTTGGTTCAAAGATGTTGCATGGGACAAACTCTATGAAATGGATGCAGCATTTAAACCACAAGTCAATGGGGAGCTTGACACTCAAAATTTTATGAAATTTGATGAGGCAAGATACGATTTACGAATTTTTCTTTTTTGACAGGTGTTGTTACCTTTTAGTAGATGGATTTTTGACATAATTGTAATTGTGTCAATAGGTTGAAGTACAACCAAAATCAACTACAACTGCATCTGGTGCATTCAGAAAGGTATACATTTTTTTAGTACAGGGTGTACTCTATTAACTTCAAGGAGGAATAAGATTTTTCAAGCAAAAGTTATTGACTTGACTTGACATTTTGCTTTCATATATCATTCAATTCATAATAATCCTATAGAATATACCATCATAATAATCCTTGATCCATCTTTAGATTTCAAAACATGTATTTATGTGGCTTTCCATACTCTTTCTCTCCTCTGTTGACTTCATCACTTGTTTACAGATGACCCCTCAAGATCTCAATTTTGTTGGCTATACATACAAAAATTTTGCTGCTGTCAAGGGGAAGCATAGTTCTAATGGTATTAGGCTATGTTAGCTCTCAATCTTTTCATACCAGTTTTTATTATTAGCCAAATACTTATAATGCAGAAGTTCTACCCTTTTTTTGGCATTTTGTATGTTCTCTTCAGAAGAAAACAATTAGATATGCCATACAAGTATTGCCAAATACTTTGCATACTTAAATAAAAAAGCATTTCATTCATATATCTAGGTGAGCAGGACCCGACCCTACCCGATACAGACCAATTATGATCGGGTCTCATCAGGTCTAGGGTCAGGTTCAACTTCAAAGATTAGACTCGATCAATATTTAGGGTTTGGTAGGGACCAAACATGACCCATTTCGATCAATCACTTGGTTACTCACTCATCAGGTTTGTATGGGTCTCTATTCAAATATATACAGAGTACTGTCACATTTTTGGTCAAAAGTACCATTAATTCTCTATTTTTTCATTATATATACATGATTAATAATATATATACATATATCATTTTATATGTCAAATTATATATTCATAATAATAAATAATATTGAGAATATTTTATCTAAAATAAGTATGCATTATATTTAATCAGGTCTAAGCTTGGGTTCAAGTTTAAAGGTTGACTCGGTTGATATTTAGCATCAGGTTAGTTTCGGGTCTAGAGACGGGTCCAAGTTCAAAAAATTATCAGTCCAACATTTAGGGTCGGGTAAGGACAAACCTTAATCCATCTGAACCCGGCCCATACTCACCCCTACATATAACCAAGTTAGTCTCAAACTGTTCTGAAATTTATACCAGAATAGCTTATGGAAAAGGGGGGCAATCTGCTTAAATCTTTTAGCTAAGCTTATAGCTAATAAATCTTCTTTTGCTACAGGGAAGGAGTGCATGTCACCACAACTATCATCAGTTGATTCTGCACAAGTAATGGAACCAACTTTGATTAGTGATTACTACTCTTTACTATACTTTGTTAAAATATTCTAATAACCACATTTTGTTCCTGCATCTAGGTGATTCTGGAATAGACTATTCATTCTAATATTCAATCCACAGCACTGAAATATAGGTGATTGTATCCTCTACAAATGGTTTTGTTTTTCACATTGAACAGTGATCTTACTCTGTCATGTATAGATTTTCTTATGTAAAAAAAAAAGGTAAACCTGCTTCAAGGTTAATTGAGTTGCATGCACATTGTGCTGAACTACTTTAATGTACATGTATAGTTATAGACTAAAAGTAGTCATATGTGTGAAAGTTTTGAAGTTGGATGTTTGTAAACTTGTCACTCGACGACATGTTGGAAATCGGCTCTGCGACTATATGGAATACATTGTGATCCATCTTCCCTCAATTCACATTTGTTTAGTCTAGCAAGCTATTAATCTTTTTTATGGGCACTTGATGAAAAATAATGTATGGAGAGAGTGCAATTGATGTGCAGATCAGAAAATATACTAGGTTTTGTTCTTGATTTTCACTTCCAACATTCTATGATGTTGTTGTGCTAGTTCTTGAATGTTAAGTATGAAGTTAAAAGTAACATGATATAATGTATTATTGAGTTCGTTGTCTTATGTACACATTTTATACATCATATTTGGGAATATAGATCTCATATTTCTATTTGTGTCTCCAATAATGTTCTCTGCCAATAAAAATGTATCATTTAATTAAATAAAAAAATCATAAAAACAAAATTATATTAGTTGATATAATTTAATTAGATAAAGATAAGAAGAGATAAAGTTTTTTAAGACATATGATCTCTCTTCCATTTTTGAAACTATTAGATGCATGCATAACCTTTGAGAGGCTGAGCTGGTGAGTAAGAATCATGTTCAGTAGTAGAAGGAAATATTATGAAATACAAAAATAAAAATATTATGTTAAAATGAATTAAGTGTGTTAGTTCACTTTTGTGGTGATTTAAATTTTAACTAACCTCACTAGATTCAATTATGTTTGTAGATTAAATACATCATTTTTTTTATATTAGAAACATGACAAAAATCAAATAAAAGTAAAAATAAATAGAATGTAAAAAAATGGATTTTTTTAAATAAAAAAACAGAAGTAAAGAAGTTCTTGTCTATGACATTTACATGCAAACCTCATTCTTGTTCGTACCCCAAGTTTCTATACTCCACAACTTTAACAATCAAACAGCAATAAGGAGTAGGGCAGAAAGAGTAACTACCACAACACCAAATTTGGAAAATGTCATGTTATTTCCATTGATTGATCTCATGTGTAATTGTGTCTTACACCTTAATTTGTGAGAAGAATTGAGAAGTTTCTTCCAAAAATTTCACGTCTCTATGTCCCAAACCTATCATATACTACCAAATGATATAAAAATATTATTGTATATTTTTTATTTTTCTTTTCATGTAGGTATCAACTTTCAATTGGTTCGGGACACGAGACATAAAAAATAAGACAGTTAATCCCATTTGAAGAATTACTAGCTAACATAAACTTTACAAAGTAAATTTATTATTCCTATTATATTTGTTGATTTAAACCGGGAATCATAAATTCTAACAATTTTATATATTATATTTTTTAATTAGTAATCACATTCTTATTCTCTATATTTTTATTTATTCGCTATATACATCTAAATCTCACTTTATATTTCTTTTCATTTGTCAATCTATTATTCATTTTACTTCTTCTATGTCTATATATTAATTAAAGGAGCTGGTGTAATATCTTAAATAAGTTTGCTCCTTCTTTGATACTTGGCATTTCTATTGGTAAATCTGTAATCTCAATATTTTTTTGTTTTAAATTATCTACTTTGAAAACCTAAGACTGGACAATGATTTGGAATGAGGAGAATGAGACATTGAGTGTTGTGATGAAAAAGTAATATGCTCTTTTTGCAACTTCACTATAGACTTTTGTTCAAGTAACAATAACTAATAATTTTTTTAAAATAGCCAAAGAGTAGATTGCTTTTTCATCACAACACCCAACGTCTCCTTCTCCTCATTTCAAACCATTGTCCAGTCTTAAGTTTTCAAAGTAGCTTATACTCCAACATCCTCCAAGTAATTTGCCTAAACGTTCGTAAAAAACCAAACTCTATGCTCATAATACTCTTCATAGACGTTAACATTCTCCAAGTAATAATAACTTTTCTTCTTCTGTTTAACATTCTCAAAGTAATTTGTTCATCTTCATTTTTTCTTTTCTTATTATGTTTAACATTGTTAATAATAACTTTTCTTTCATTCAGCCAATGCTATTAACTTTCCTTCCATAAAGTCAGAAGTTTTTTCATAATGTCTTACACCAGAGTTTAACCATAAGGTAAGTTAGTTTATTTTGTCAACATATTCAACCTCAAAAATCATTGAATACATTTATATATGTTCTATATTTTTTTTATCATTTTGTATTTTAGCTATTTGTAATATTGTTTAAATTTTGATGCAACATTTTATATGATAAACTAGATTGTAGAGCACCATTTTGAAGTTTCTTAAACCATACTTTGCATTTTGGGTAAGTTATTATATTTACTCATTTATAACTATCATTATAGGTTTAATGTGTGACTCTCTTGGTTTGCAATTATTTTTTCTGTCAAGTAGACATTTACCTTTTGTATGTTGACTTTATCTAATCTTCCGCCTCACCTTCTTTGCATTCCTAACTAAATTTTGATGCAGCATTTTATATGTAAGTTATTATATTTCATAATTTATAACTATCATTCTAGGTTTAGTAAGGAAATTTTTTTGGACAATATGAATTATGTAATATATTGAATTTAGTCAAAGTTTATACTGAACCCTTTGTTGTATTTGTTGTAGTTTGTGACGTGTTGAATAAGTAAATGGTAACACATGTAGCATTTAACAACTAATTTATGGTTTTCATTTATCTGTATTATGTGCTATTTTACAGAAAGGACAAACTTTTGCTGCTTGAATCTAAAATAAAATAATGTAGCAGATAATTTTATCCTGCTATAGAAGATGAAGTGAAAGGACAAGTCCTTTAGGTGCATGTCTAGCATGTGGAACTGTATACTTTCCCTCTTAATAATGTATTTTCCATCTTTCTCTCTTAATTAATAATCAACTTTCCATCTTTCTCTCTTGAAAAAATCTCATGTTTGTCTTCATTTTCACTCTTCTCTCATTTCCATCTTTATATCATTCACAAGTCTTCTCCCATACTCTTCCTATTTTCCTTTACTCTCAAACAAATATTTGATACTCATTTTCATTTAAGGTAATCATATTGTAAATTCATGGTGAACATTTTATTTTCACAATGTAATCCTTCATTTGATTATACTCACGGTTTCCTCCATAAAGATGTCATTTTTCTTATACTTACGAATGTTGTGAAACCATTGCTCCCATTTTGCTCAACTGAGTGATTCTGTAATATTTTATTTCATCAATGAATTTCCGACATTTTGTTTGGATTTTTTCTCATAAAAATGACATCTTTAACTTACTTCTACCTTCTTCTCACCATAGAAACATTCATATGGAAAAAAGAAGGTATTTTTTTGTGTGAAAAAATGTTATTTTTCTGGGTTTAGAGTTAAACTATTATTTATGTGTGAAAAAACGTTCATATAACTTTTGTTATATGGAAAAGAAGGTTTTTTGTATGAAAAAAAAAACTGTCTTTTTGTAAAAATAGATATATTTTTTGTGAAAAAAACTATATTTTTTGTGAAAAAAACTATATTTTTTTCCAAGTTAAGTTGTATTTTTTTGGGTTTAGGATTAAGTTGTAACTTCTGTTATATGGAAAAGAAGGTTTTTTGTATGGAAAAAAGCTGTGGAATATTTTTTTACATCTGATTACTATTCATCTGGATAATAACATTTATTTTATTGTATGTAAGCTTATCTAATCTATAGTCTCACACTCTTTCTACAAGAACAAGATTGACTATACATTTGAAAACAATTTGTCAGTTATCATTTTTTGGATATAGCCACTATCATCAATCAAATGTTGGCCATTGACACGTATATAGCTGAAACTTAAGCAACACATATTATATAGGAGTATATATAATATTGAATTCTAGGGAAAATATATGGAAGATATCATCCATATATCCATGTCATAGGGTTAGAGCCCATTTATATACATGTCATATATGTGCATTTCTTATTGAATCATTATTTAATTTTGATAAATATTTTTTCATTGAATCATTTGCATACAAGATAGTCCTTTATAATATGCATCGTCTTTGTCTAATAGTCCTTGACTTATGAGCTTGATTCTTTGCATCTCACTTTTGCACTCCTTTGCAAAATCTCATTACCATTTTGTTTATAAATGTTTTGATATTTATATTAACTCTATTGATTTTTAGTGTTTGTATTAGCTCTTTGTTCTCTGCAACATCATTATTTTATTGAAACAAATGTGGTTTTTATATTGTTCTCTCTGTTGCTTTTTGAATTGTTTTTTCCAGTGTTGTGAAACCCGAGCCGGACATCAAACCGGCAGAGGTCCTGTATTAGGTTTAACCGGTTTAAACGGTTAAACCATCCGGTCTGACCGGGTGATTTCGTACATAATTAATAATTTTTATTTGTAAATATATAGTTATATATAAATGTAAAACTTTATATAATTAATAATTATGTATCATTATATTGAAATAATATCTCTTTATCTTTTTTTGGACCGTAGTAAAACAAAATATTAGAACATTTCCCATTATTTTTATTTTTATGTGAGCCGTCCGGTTTACTTCCCGGGTTAATCCGGTTTAACCGGGTTTAACATGGTCGGACCGGATTTTTTCCGGTTCAAAGCGGTCCAACTCTCATTCGGTTAAGATGGCAAACCAGAGCCGTTTTCAAGTCCGGTCAGCGGTCAGACCGGTCGGACCGTCCGGTCCGGTCCGGTTCCAACAACACTGGTTTTTTCTGTGAAGTAGCCCTTTACCTTTTGTGGTGTATGTTCACCTTTAGATATAGTAGGTTTCTTCATGATTTTTATACTGATCACAAATTAGTCTTTTAGCATTGAATCAAGCTCTATAATAAAATAAGGCATTTACATTATGAGGTGTACTACTTAATAACCCCCTTTGTAAAATAAGCCTTGACATATTTTTTTATAAAGAACTTCACATTTCATCACATTATGTGTCAACTTTGATTTGTTGTGATATTCATTGCTATAGAAAGTTGTTCATTAGAAAAAGTATTTTATCATTACCGATATTGTTCATTTCCTTTGTTTATATTTTATCAGTATCATGTCGATATTTAGCCCCTTTGACATGATCAACGATTTGAACGAGTCTAAACACCTTTGGAAGATTGCAGTTAGGATCACAGAAATCTGGTATGTGCAAATACCACCCAAATCTAGACATCTGGAAATGATTTTAATGGATTCTAAGGTAACAATGTACCTTATTTAATCTCTTACATTTTTTTATTTTTATGTTTTTAATATACTTTCTTTTACTCCATTGTAGGGGGAAAATACAAGTCTCCGTTAAAAATGATGAGTTTAATGAATGGCGAGAGCATTTGTTGGAGAATAACACTTATATGATGCATAATTTCAATGTCATGAGGAATGATCTCCAATTTAAGGCTTGTGACCATGTTTATAGAATGTTGTTCACTTCCGGTACCACCCTGAAACACAAAGAATTTCCTGATATTCCTGAATTACAATATGATTTCAAGAAATTTAGTGACATCCTGGCTGATAATCTTCGATCAGATTTGCTAATAGGTTAGAGCCAATACATTATATCCTAATTTTGATTTGTATCTTTTTATGTTATGGTTATAACACATTTTTATTTATTTTTGACTTAGAAATCATTGGTGCTTTTGATAAGCTGATCTTCTCCAACACACAAGCAAATATGAAGAAGGTTATTTTCAGTATGAAGGATTTTTGGTATATTTTGTCTTTTTAGTCTTATTCTTTATTACTTTAATTGTTTCCACTACAATTTTTTTCCCTTTATCACATATTTTTAATTAAGTTTTGGGTTAATTTTTTTTATGTTCTCACCAGTGGTGATGTTATTACCTGTACTCTGTGGGAAGCCCACACAACGAAATTTTTCAACTATTACAACAATCAACCTATTAGTGAACCTATGATCATTCTCTTAGCTCATGCTAGAGTCAAAAAAGGTCAAGGTGACGTTGTCTATACAAGTTTAATGTTTTTTTTTTTAAAATTATGTTAAAATTTATTTAGATTTATGATATGTCCATGAGTTTTGCTAGGTAAGTAACCATGAACTGTTTCTAACTCATGGTCTGGATCAAAGATTTTGATTGATGAAGAAATAACTGACATTGAGAAGTACAAGGAAAGGTATGATGACATTGTTTTATCTATGAGTATTTTACCTTGCTTTTTTATTATAAATACTGATTTCTTACTTATAATAATTGAATGTGCATTATTTTGAGTAGTTTTTCACTACGTCTCTATCCTGTGACACATTGAGCCATGGTAACAGTCAACTCTCACAATATTCTTATTTATCTGATGATGATCGATTTATGTATAAAGCAGAGGTGAAGAGTATTACTGAAATTTCTGCCCTTACATCAACTGAGGTATATTGTAGATTTACTCTCTCCATTCATTATTACAGGATGGTACTAAGGTATATTTTCCCTGTTTTTTTTACAGGAAATAACATGTGTAACTGTTGGGACAACAACAATGTTTGTTATTGGCAAGCAAGGATGGTACTATGATCGGAGGAAATATTCTAGTTTTCGGAGGTGATTTTAGACAAATCTTGCTAGTGATTCCAAGAGGGTGTCGTTCAGATATTGTACATGCAACAATTAACTCATCCTATCTTTGGTATCAATGTAGAATTTTGAATCTTACAAAGAACATGCGATTACAAAATAACGACAATGCAACATAGATTAAGGAATTCTCAGAATGGATACTAAAGGTTGGGGATGAAAAATTATCAGAGCCTAACGATGGTTGTGTTGAAGTTGATATTCCAGAGGAATTTTTTATTCTTGATTTTGATAACCCAATTAATGCAATAGTGTCTAGCACTTATCCAAACTTACATCTTCACTACAAGGATGGACAATTTTTGCAATCTACAACAATATTTGCATCAACAATTGAGATTGTTGACCAAATCAATGAATATGTTCTAAGCATAATTCCAGGTAAATTTATTTTATTTCTCTTCAATTTTTGTTTTCGCCTATATAATATATTTATAGACTTATACTAATAAATTTTCTAATGTATAACTATAGGCGAGGAAAATGAATACTTAAGTTCAGATTCAGTTGATATGTCTGATGCTAATGATATTGAAGCAATCAACATACTAACTCCATAATTTCTAAACTCACTTTCAACATCTGGTCTCCCTAATCATAAAATAAAGTTGAAAATTGGAACTTCAATCATGTTATTGAGGAATATAAGGATTGTATAACAATACAAGAATGGTAGTCACTAAAATGGCAAAGCATGTGCTTGAAACAAAAATTATGTCAGGTAAAAATGTTGGACATATTATATATATTCCTCGCATGTCAATGTCACCATCCCAATGTCCATGGCCTTTCAAGCTTATAGAAAACAATTCCCTATAATTGTTTAAATCTCAAGGTCAATCATTAAAGAGTGTAAGCTTATATCTACCTAGACCAGTATTTAGTCATGATCAATTGTATGTGACTATCTTAAGAGTTAAAAGCAAGAAGAGATTGAAGATTTTAATTCATGATAAGGATGGTAAACCACTAAAGTCAACAACAAATATGGTTTATAAAGAAGTCTTTCAAAATCTCTAACAGATACTCTACAACTTATCTTAAATTGTACTATATAAATTTTGTTTATAACTATTTATTATTTGTTTCATACAATAAGTCATACGCCATGTTATTTGCCAACAACTCTACTGGATCAAACAAATATATAAACATCAAACTTCATCGGGTAATCATTAGCAAATGTTTACTTAACAAATTACTCTATATTATTTACATACATTCTACTTAAATACATTATCACCCGTGCGAATGCACGGGTATCCTACTAGTTTCAATAATAATAAGAGTAAATTACATTGACACCTCCTGAGTTTTAGTGAAATTACATAAACCACTCCTCACTTTTCTAAACTTACACAAACCTCCCCTAGTTTTATATTTTCAGACCACCCTGTATAATAAATAAGTGTAATTTTTTAAACAAAAAATGTGATAAATGCAATTAAGTTAAACAAAACATGATATATTGTGTAGACAAATCTAATTAATATACAAATCAATATATCTTTATTATTTTTGGTTCGTTACACTACATTATAAGAGTGATTTAAAGAATATTTCTGTATAATTGTTGATGCATTTTGTAACAAAAAAATAATAAAGATACATTAATTTGTATATTATTTAGACTTGTCTACACAATATATCATGTTTTAATTAACTTAATTGCATTTATCACATTTTTTGTTTAAAAGATTACACTTATTTCTTATACAGGGGTGGTCAGTGTAATGAAAGTATGAAAGTATAAAACTAGGGGAGATTTGTGTAAATTTAGAAAAGTGAGGGATGGTTTGTATAATTTCACTAAAACTTAGGGGGTGTCGGTGTAATTTACTCTAATAATAACTAAGTCTAAATGTCCAAACATATGTTTCTTTTTCATCTTCTTTCCATGGATATTTCTTTAGGTAAGACAGTAAACTATTTATTTTAGAAGTTGAAGTAAACTTGTAAGAGTTGAGGTGAATTATTAATTGTCTTTTTAATATGTTGAGTGATTTATCTAAAAAAATTAAATCTAATTTACTGTCACTTTTAATTTTTTATATTATTAAACGGGACAAATAACAACAAAAAGAGTTTACAAAATCATGGCAGATAATGCAACCCATAAATAATTTATCAGAATGTTAGGTATTTATGAACTTAGGTACTAGATTAAATAACATATTAATTTCAATTTATTAAGTGCACATATGAGACATCCACAATCATTCTACTCTATTTAGCGAGTAATTTGTTTGCATGAGTTCAAAAATATAAAAGGTCAATGTTAAGAAATTTAAAATGTTAATTTGATTTTAATAAAGATATAATTTTCTAATATATAATGTAATATATATGTATTGTCAGCTTAAAAATTTATACACATTTAGTACATCATTTATCATTCAATTGTATTATTTTTTGAAGAATCAATAATAATTAAAATAAATGATATATGATATAGTAATAATGTATAAAACTTATACACTATCGGCGTATACATATTTTTTATATTTCTAATATTCACTTAAAGAATTTATTAACCATTCACCAAAGGTATAATAAGACCAATTTTTCATATACCTTTTTGTGTGAAATGAGGGTATTATTGTAGATTAACTAATATTCCTTCACATTCATTTATTTATGTATAGCATAATACATCACATGACATTATATGATGAATGTAATATTGATGGTATTGACAGTATAAAGAATTATGTACAACTAATATGTCATCCACTCTTCATTTGATTACTTTTTGTGAAAAATCAAATATAATAAAAAATGAATGATAAATAATAGAGTGATAGTGTAATCTCTTACACCGTTAATATATACATATTTTTTCTCTTATATGATACCATAATAATCACATCACATGTTGGTATCTCATTGCCAGTTAACACCATATTAATCCTTCTTATTCCAGAAACACCCCTACTGAAATAGCTACCCCTCCTTCTCGAAAAACAGAAGCGATGGGTAAAATGGTAATATCAAGTTGATCCAATTGTTGCCGATCAAAACACCGTACTCTTCGTCTTCCATGGCTTCGCTTCGTACGAAATTGGAGCTTCAATTCACAATAATACAACAACATTAATTTCCAAATTTTCAATCCAACTTTGGATTCTCTCAATCACGATAATTATCGTTCCTCAGCAATTAATCTGATACCAATTTCTCCTCATTGCATGATTCAAGGTGTTCATTTTTTTGTAAAAAAAGATTTGCTTTAATTTGTTTGTTTTAGTTATTGTTACTTTGATTCAACTTATAGGGTTTTGTTCTTTTTCAATTTGTAATGTTTTTAGTGGGTTATTATGATAGTTTGTTATTTTCCCTTTTCTGTTTTATGTTAATTTAACTCCTAGGGTTTCAGCTTCCTATTTGTCTTTTGTGTCTTTAAAAATAATAGTGCTTTTGAACAAATTGAGTTGGAGATAATAGGTGAGGAGAGGTATATGCTTGCATGGAGTTGCTACTCTAAATTTATGTTGTTGATAGATACACATTTATTTATTTTGTAGTTGATTTTTTATTTACCAGATTGCATATGAGTACAATAGTATACTACAGTTATATTTCTATATATATATATATATGATATAAAAAATTCTTTTTTTTTGGGTATCCTGTCACATGGGTAATGAACTAATCTCTTTCGGGGTGCACAGCTGTCCTCCTAACAAGTGTCGCTCACTGAAATTGAACTTTTGACCTTTTGGTCTATCTAGGGATCCAGTGAGACCTTACACCACTAGACTAATGTCTTGTTGGTATATAAAAAAATTCTGAGTTTAGACTTCTTAGTAATTTTAAATCTGTCTTCATTGCCTAATATGTTACTAGACAATGTATTGAACTGAGGAAGTTAGTTAAATATTTAAGAGCAAGTGGAGAGGTGTGAGTGTAGGAAGGAAAATCTGCAAACGTTAGTGTGCTTATGATGTTACTATCTGACACATTTAGAAATTTAACTGTTTTCGAGGGGTCAGCTATTGCTGATTATTTGTTAAGATTGACCGTCTGTTTGTCTTATGAATATGATTAATGAAGTTTAGTTAATTAAGCTAAGATAGCTGTTTGAAGTCTAGTGAAGAGGAGGTCACATGTTCAAGTCGTGGAATCAGCCACTTGCGAGCATAAGGTAAGGCCGCCTACTATAGACCCCCTAAGTGGCCCCGAACCTTCCTTGGACCCTGCGCATAGAGGGAGCTTTATAGCGCCAGGTTGCCTTTTTTTGAGCTGTTCGAAATCTAGTCAGCATAAATGGTTGTTGCAATTTTTGTTTCATATAGTATAGTGTTAACAAATCTTCATAGCATTTGTCATAATGGTGTAGATTTCAGTGTAATGCCAATTGAGCATTTATTTACGTTTAATAATATTCCTCTATGTGATCATGAATCTTGATAAGGTACATTCAACCTGGCTTGCATTTGTTCATCTGCTCTATGGTTACAATCATTATTTTTTTATAAGCAAAAAATTTAATTAAGATATTGAAGTAAGCACCACTTTCTGTTCTACATTTTTTACTCATTACTTCAAGCATACAACAAAAACAAATACATCAAAATCAGGCTGCTATTTCTTCATTCAAGTGGGTGAGCCTCGGCTGAATTGTTTGACCTGTAGGTCATGGGTTCAAATCCTAGAAACAGTCTCTTCAATGGTGAGGATAAGGCTACATACATCTACCCTCCCTAGACCCCACTAGGCGGAGCCTCGTGCGTTGGGTGGCCTTTTTAGTATTTCTTCATTCAACTTGTTCGGTAACTAAAGTGATTTAGAGGAAGGGTCACATGTTATAGGACTTATTGTCAACAATCCTACATGTATATTTTTATCAAAATAATATTTTATTCTGGTTTAAGTTTTTTTTTGTTTTTTTGAGGTGGTATACTATATAAAGAGATGACAAATTGATGATGTTAGAATGAACCTAGTCCTATATATAGCATAGCATGTGATATATATACTGTAATGTAATTTAATTTTATGAGAGATGATAAGTAGATTGACGTTATATATTTTATAATCAATTTTTTACAAGTTTCCATATGAAGTAGCTTTTTATAAGAATGATGGTTCTGATAGATTTACTTGCATCTCTAAATTTTGTGATTTCTTTTGTTCATCATCTTCACAAATGATTAGTATACATGTCAAATATATTATGTTTTTTTTCCTATGGAGCAGTGGGATCTGGATTAGGTGAATGATATTACCTGAACCTTTCAATTAAGTTTTATATAGTGCGTTACAAATCCCTTAGCTTATAACAAGTTTGAAAGATATTTTTGTTCATTGTATGAAATTGGGGTGCTTTTGAACACGAGTCCTTATTTGCAATGTCAAGCCATGTGTGCAAATAATTATATACATATCTTGGCTTTCAGAGTTTGATTTTTCTCTATGATTATTCTGATCCTGTCAGGTCCCTTGTCCAATTGCTCTCTTGTAATTTAGGCGTGCCCTTTATGTGCTATAGTGCTTCATCTTTGTCATGCACCAGCACCACTTTCTGTTCTACATTTTTTACTCAAAGGATCTGCGAGAGGAACTAGTGCAATGGCAACATCTAGCAAGTTTGGTCCATCTTCCAATAGTCCAGATAGACCATTGTATACTGGGCAGCGTGGATCCCACATAGCTGCTTCGTTGGATAGATCTGGTAGCTTTCGTGAAAGCATGGAATATCCTATTCTATCTTCACTTCCCAACACGTCGAGAAGCTGTTATTCAGCAACACATGGCGATGTGTCGAGCTTCTTCAAGTATGTGCATTTTGATCAAAAGTTGGCAGTGCCAGAGCACCACAAGTCTAATCGTCAAATGGATTACAAACAACATGTCTGTGCTGCTCTTGGAATTTCGCCTGATGAATCTCCTACCAGTTCTTCAAAAGGCAAGCTACTGCCGTCCCTGGTGCCAGAAGACATCAAACGACTCAAGGACAGTTTGCATGCAAGCCAAGTAAAGGCCAGGTAGTTCTTTGCAGGTTCTGTTACTTGATTTATAGTTTTATGTGTAACTAAGTAATAATGTTGCATTATTCATCAGGGAACGTGTGAAAATGTTTAATGAAACATTGTCTGTATTCCACAAAGTTTTCCCCAGTATAACTTCAAAGAAGAGATCTCGAGGTGAAGGTTTTTCTAATGACCGTTCTAGTGTCATGTTAAGTGACCGGCCAGTCTTGGGGCCAAGCATAGGTAAGGCTGGAGTTCAAGGTCATCTCGTAACAGGTGCTTTTGAACCTGAGCAGCAAAAGTCAGAACAGCGGACCAAAAATATTGTTCCAAACAAGCGCACTCGAACTTCAATGGTTGATGTAAAGGCATGTTTCTTACGATTTTTTGTTATGCTTGTTTGCTAGCATTGACACTTGAGATGATTTGCCTCTTTTAATGCCTCCTAATTTGTGTATTCACTGTGTTCAAGCAAATAATGCATGGTTACTGTTGTGTATTCACTGTTCTTTTAATACCTCTGTTTGACTGTTTTACACGGAGTCCTACTTTAGTTAGTCTGTCTTTGCAAAAGTTGCCTGCTAGAACATTTTGGCATTGATGTTCTGCTGGATATCACCTTTTTGTGAAGAAATATAATGTGTGTGTATGTGTGTCTGTTGAGAGAGAGATTGTATGTAGATTTATGCTGTACAAGTGTACATATCCTATTGTATCCTTAAGCTTATATGTAGGTATTTCATCAGCAGTTGATTTCTGTCTTTCTCATTTCTTCTGTAAGGTTGTTTGCCTTGTGACCTGGAGGTCATGGGTAAAAATCCTGGAAACAAACTCTTCACTTGAGAAGGTAAGGACGTGTACATCTACCCTCCTTAGACCCCACTAGGTGGGAGCCTTATGCACCGTGTCACCCTTTCATTTCTTCTGTGGAACAGTGGAAGTGGTGAATTATAGAATATTCTGCGTTTTCAGCTTGTCTGTTCTTATAAGGAAGAGTGCCTTGCAGCTTTATAGCTTGGTTCTATATGGAGAGTTGGCTTTCAGATTAATTTGAATTTCTTTATAACCTGCCGAGCTAAACTGACTTATGTTTTGATAAATTCTAGATGGATGTGCGGACTGATTCTCTTGCCAGGCCATCTGGGACAGCTGATAGAGATAAGGAAATTATACGAATTGTGAATAGTGGTACAGTTCAGGGTGAGGATCGAACCCTGCCTATTGGAGGTGATGGCTGGGAAAAGTCCAAAATGAAGAAGAAGCGATCCTGCATCAAACTAGATGGTTCTTCAAGTACAACATTGACTAAACCTGTTAACACATTTCAGGACATTAAACAGGGAACGCAACAAAGACTTGTTACTGATGCTCGGTCAAAATTAAATAATGATTCTCATTCTCTCCGGTATGATATATTGAGTACATATCAACACTGTTTTCCTTATCATATTCATTCTTCAATGGCTTTTTCTTTTCTTTTTTGGATATTAAAGTTGAGCCTCGGAGCAACGGTCAGTTTGTTTGCCTTGTGATGTGGAGGTCATGGGTTCAAATCTTGGAAACAACTTCTTCGCTTGTGAGGATAAGGTTGTGTACCTCTACCCTCCTTAAACTCCACTAGGTGGGAGCATCTTGTACTGGACCACACTTTTTTTGGACGTTAAAGCAATATGTTAATAGAATGATAGTAGAGAATATAAAACTTGTCTTAGGTTAAGAAAATCCTCCTCAAAAGAGAAAAGAAAGCCGAGAGCTGAAATGTCCAAACAAAAACTGTTAGGCTTACCATTCGCTTAGCTTATCAATAATAGAAATTCCTTTCAAATTGTTATGAGCATGACCCTAGAGCTTATCAATAATAGAAATTCCTTTCACAATTAAACCCAAAGTCTCAAACCTGTGGGCACCTGACTGACCCGATTTTGATGGGGAAAACCTTCTAATCGGGTTTGTTGAAAACCCAGACACAAACCAGCTTTACAAAATTAGTGCCAAACACAATTTTATGCGAGTTCAGAGTTATGTTAAACGTTAGGCATTGTGTAACTTAAACTTTATCATGCATACAATTAAAAATAGTGTGCTTAGGTGTGAGTCATGAGAATAGCACATCTATAATCACAGAGATATAATCGACGGCTTAAACTCTTAATTTACTAGTTGAAAAAAATTGCACTAACACTATAAGTATAAAGTAAATAAAAAATAAGGACTTCTGCAATTTTTGTCTTAGATTCAAATTTATTTTTCTAATCATATAAAACCAATAATTTTTTAAAATCTTTGGTGAGCCATGGTTGCCCTTATATCATAAAGAAGATCCAGTAATGGTTATACTCAATGTAACAGTGTAAAACAATGCCTCTTTTGTGAATTTGCATGTGCATGTAAATTTATGTTTACATCTATTGTCATTGTCATTCCTGGAAACAGCCTCTCCGTTAACGGGGGAAATGCCACATACATCTACCCTCCCCTGACCTCACTAGGTGGGGACCTCTTGCACTGGATTGTCCTTTTTATGTTTTGTCATTGTCATTATTTATAGGCATCAGCAATATTTCACAAGTGTTATGTTCTTTTGGTGATAGATTTTAAGAGGCAAAGACTTTAGCATATAAAGAATTTTCCCACTATATGTTAGGATAGGTATGACCCTTTTCTACAAATGGTAATTTTTCCAACTTTCTGCCTATTATGGTTACAGTCCAATAATGGAAGAACTAAAATAAATTATACATGACAGCTGTTTGGGGCTCTCTCGGCATAATAGAGTAAATGGTGAACTGATTTGCTTCAGAGAGAAAAGCAAATTTAGTTGTGATGGATTTTGTTAGGTTCTTTCTATTTTAAGGCTCATGGTTTGAAACTTCTTGATGGATGATATCATGTAACAATAAAATATATTGTTTTACTTTTAAATTATTCAATTCATTGATTATCTTGCTACAAGGCTACAAATATATACTTTTCATGTATCTCTTTATAGGGTGGGGGTTTCTAATGGAACTGTTGGAGCTGGAAAATCAGATGGCATCACACAACAGACTGGGTTGGGAATACGTGCCTCTACCCCTAGAAATGACCAAGATAGTAATTCCCTTGGAAACGATAGGCGAGGGCGTCCTGCTAGCATAGAGAAGGAAAGGGTAAACTTCAGAGCTGTTAACAAGTAAGCTCAACCCTGGAGTCCATTTCTCCTTTTTACGATTTTGTATTGTTGGGAAAATTTTGTCCTTGACAACTATTTTTTTCCATGTTGATTTCTCCTTATTTTCTTCTTGTTTTGGTGGATTCAATTATTCCATTTCTGTTTGGTGATCTTTGTGCTTAGTGTTAAAATATCTTTTCATCTTTGTGATGTATATTCTTTTATTGATTTAGTCTCTACATTTTGTTTTATGCCCAGGGCAACTATTCGTGATGAATTTTCTTCAGCTAGCCCTACCTCAGTTACTAAAGCATATGCTTCTATCCGGGCTCCACGATCAGGTTCAGGAGTTGCCCCCAAGTTGTCACCAGTCATCCATAGAGCAGCTGTTCCTAATGATTGGGAGCTCTCTAATTGCACCACAAAGCTGCCTGCTGGTGTTGGAAATAACAAACGCAAACGTGTGTCATCAGCGAGGTCATCTTCCCCACCTGTTGTCCACTGGCAGAGGCCGCAAAAGAGCTCTCGCACTGCCAGAAGAACGAATAAAATTCCCATTGATTCAAATAATGTTGAAGCTCCTTTTTTGGATGCTGACACTGACGTGGCTGGTAATGATATTGGGTTAGGATTTCCCAAACGCTTAGCTGGCAGTTATCATCAAATTAAATTAAAAGGTGATTTTTCATCTTCAACTGCCTTATCTGAAAGTGAAGAGTCAGGGAGTGCTGAGGCTAAACCAAGAGAGAAGGGCAGGAAATCAGAAGAGATAGATCAAAAGGCTGGAAAAAATGTTCAAAAGGTGTCTAACTTGGTCTTGCCAACAAGAAAGAATAAGCTTGTTTCTGGGGAAGAACATGGAGATGGTGTTCGGAGGCAAGGGAGGACAGGACGCGGTTTTAGTGCCGCGAGGTCATTGATGCCTATGACATCTGAGAAGCTTAGAAATATAGGAACCGCAAAACAACTTAGAAGTGCAAGACTTGGATTTGAGAATAATGAAAGGTTAGAATCCTTCTTTCTAAGTATATTGTTAACTTGTTTGGTAGTTTATTTGGGCACATAGATTGAAATTTTATGGTTTTATGAAATCCATCCAGCAAGGCAGGTCGTCCACCAACCAGGAAGCTTTCTGAACGTAAGGCCTATGCACGTCCAAAGCCTGCAGCCATTAATACAGCGACAGATTTTCTTGGTACTATTTCAAGCTTTTAGAAATGATTAATGAACTTAGTTTTTGCATGCAATACAAGTATATCAGTATTCACCATTGGCTTTATTGGTTTAGTTGGATCAGAAGATGGACATGAAGAGCTATTGGCTGCTGTGAAGGGTGTTATCAACTCTGGTATGAATCTTACTAAATACTATTCATATTTGCAACCGTAATATTTCATCTAATGGAGTCATTATGTATTTCTTATTACTGCAGCCTGTGCATTTTCCAGTCCATTCTGGAAGCAGATGGAACCTTTCTTCAGTTTGATATCTGAGGATGATATTGCTTACTGGATGCAGAAGGTACTGACCTTTACCTTTCAATGATCACAGAAGACAATTGTTACTAATCTTTACCAGGTTAAGTATATTATTTGTAAGTAATTATTAATGAGGAAGTAGGGATGGAAATGGGCTGGGCCAGGCCTTGCGTTAAATAAGCCTGACTTGTTTCAGTAGAGGGTTTTTAGGCCCAAGTCTGGCCTATTTACTTGTAACAAGATTTTTTAAGCGTTGGCCTAGCCTATTTTAAGGCCTGTTTGACCTATAAGCTTGGCCAAAATCCTACTATACAATAAGGCCTCCAACTATGCCAAACAGACCTACATCCAAATTACCTTCAAATAGGACAACAAGCCTATAACTAATAGGCCGCAAAAACTGCACTGAACTCCTAAACATCATGTAACCAATTCCAACGGATGGAAAACTAGTAGCTTCTTTGTGAGGGTTGAGAGGTGATGCATGCAATATCTGAAGTGTACGGTTTTGTTGTCAAGTAATAAAAAGATATTGACTCCATAGGAACTGGAAATACTTCTTAATTACTTTTATTTAATTATTTTAAACTCTTAAAGAAATAAATTAGAATTTAAATTAAATATGATTAAAAAGGTAAGGATAAAGATATAATAGAAGAGGTAGAAAATATAAGATAAAGTACAAGATAAGATATGAGAGAAAATTTCTAGGAATTGAGTTTACATCTTTGATTTACATGAATATTTGAATGATTTATTCTGTTCCATTAAAATTTAAGCTAGAAAGTGGATCTATTTTATACTTGATATGATCCATTGGACTTTTTATCCAATTGATTGGGTTTCATATATGTGTTCAGTTGAGACAACTTCTACTGTCATTGTCGTGAAACGATGGACCCAAGTGAACTCATTACATGGATGTTATAACAATCATGTTATGACAGTCCATTGATTCTTGAAGGCCTAAGAATAAGTCTTGAGTTTAATTACTATAGTTCCAAAAGTCTTTGAGTTCACCTCTTGGTTTGTCCTCAAAGGTAGCTGTATACATGCAAGTGAGTGATAAACAAACTTGCATGAATAAGTGTGCTAATAGCTAATTCTTAACATTCAATAGAAGAAACTCAAGAAAGAATAAATACTCATTTATCTATTTATTGCCAAAGGGTATAGTCCTATCCTAGAAACAAAAGAAGCTACTCAACCATGTTTAGAGCACAAGCTCTAGACATTGAGAGATACCATTGAAGAAGAAAACAAGCTAAAATATATTATGGCTCTCTATTATGAATTGTGTGTTCTCTCTTCATGTTGCTCTCTGTTTATAAGTGATGGGAAGTAGGAATCAATTTTCTATTTTCATTGTAATCTTTGCATGATTAGATATTGAATTATCTCTGCCAATATGATTTATCAAATTCAATCAGATTGGATCCAATTTAAATTTTGCATTATCTTCACTTTATCTTATCATCTAGCAAGTGGATCATCATCAAATCATATTTTTCACTGTACTGATCTTTTATCTGAAGCTCTTTTTATTAAATCTGCACAAAACAACAAATACCTCAGGCTTAATCTAAACTAAGTGATAATGCAACAAACATTAGTTAAAATCATAATTTATATATGAATTTGCATGTAAGATAAAGACTAAATATGATGTATTTTCACATACTTCAAGAGGATTAGAGCGATGGATATGTGTTGACAAACACTATTGAGAGATGAGAATGAATGCTTTTCAGGATTTAGAATTTAAGGTGATAGTAGTAAGTAGTAATTCTACGTATCAACATCAACAATCCAGCTTTGATCCCACTAGAACTTTAGAATTCTATATTATAATAATGTTATGTATATAATAATAATTTTATATATCATAATTAAACAGGCCAGTCTATTGGGCCTAAAAGGCTTTTTATCTGGCCTACTAAGGTATTCAAGCTTTCAAAGAAGTCTATATCTGGCCTTAATGCAGAGTCTGAACACTCTCATCATAATTGGTTTATAACTTGGATATTGATGGCTGTATTTTAGTGTTGCTATCTATAATAGGATACAAGTTGGTTGTTAGTAATTCCAAGCAACAAATTTCCTTAACCATATAGCATTGATGTTACCTTTGATTATTTGAGTTTGAGTGCTATTTTAAAAATATCCCAAGCCAACATGGAACTATGATAATCATTTGTTACATTATGTTTATTTCTTTTATCTGTGTTCTGTTATAGTTTGATATATAAAATTTCCCCTCTAGTATTTTTTAAATTTTTTTTATTGATGATTAAAGCATAACATGATTGATTAAAAAGTTGGAATTTCTGACTTCTGAGAAAAACCTGCAATACGAACAAATTATAATAAATTTTTTACTACTTCTCTTGCCCTTTAGGTAAATCTTGAGCTAAGCACTTTGACGCCAACCCCAGTTCCTTCATATATAGCTAGTTGTGAAACCATGGTTAATGCATTTGGTCTAATTGGTTGCAAAAGATATGCTGACCCTGATGCTAAAGAAAGTGCTGGAACTGTTCCAGAAAAATTACCACTCTCCAAGGGAAATCATAATGTGATTCCCCTCTGTCAAAGGCTTATAGCTGCTCTAATCTCAGAGGAGGATTGTAGCAATGGAACTGAAGATTTCAAGTTTGATGCATATAATGCTGAATTTGAGCCTGAAGGGGAGTTGGAATTGAGCGGTTTTGATCACCACTCACAAGCTAACTTTCATTTGGCTTGTGATTCTGCTGATAGTGGCTATAGGGTTACCGGGAGGCCTGAACGTGATACAGTTGGTCTCCCATCAACTGGGTTGAACTTGAGCTTTGGTAGCTCTGTAAATGGTTTTCTTCCTGATAAAGTATTAATGTCTAGCTTGACCTGTTCAGAGTTACAATTTGCTAGCTTGGATATAAATGACAAGCTTTTCTTGGAGCTTCAAAGCATTGGAATAGCCCCAGAACCACTGGTAGGCATACTTGCCTAATCTAATGGGCTAAGAGTTTTTGGCCTTTATTGTTAAATATTTAGTATGACAATAGTGACGACTGATTTTAATATTATTTTTCAAGCCTGAAATGCTGCAAGTAGATGATGAAGGAATATTGGAGGATATCGCTAGGCTAGAAGAACAATATCAAGGACAGGTACTGACTGATGCTGAAGCCATACTGTGCTATCTATCAATATCCCCCCACCCACCCAAACTTATGATTTGTTATGTAATATTTTTCACATCATATGTTTATATGTTGCCTTTCTAGTTTATGTAAATATATGGATCAGTTATAGAGCCAGAGACATAATATTTAATAATTTATTACTATCATTTTGATAGAAAATTTGATTAATTAATTTCATTCAATATTTAATGATATTCATTATTTTTCTTATTTCACTATGATTTTATTTCCACTTATGTCGCAGATTTCCAAGAAGAAAGGCTTGCTAGATGGATTGTTGAAGTCTGCATCGGTGGCAAAAGAGCTTCGAGAGAAGTAATTGCACTGCCATTTATACCTGGATTATTTGCTTAATCTAACCTTTTATGCCTTTATTGTTCTTAACGAAACTATAAACTTCTGTTTAACAGGGATTTTGAACAACATGCTCTTGAAAAACTCGTTGTGATGGCTTATGAGAAATACATGGTAATCTTCTCAACACTGAATGTTACATTTTATATAGATTATGATTCAGTTTTAGAATAATTCTTTTTTGATAACTTACATTATACATCCAATGATTGTCCCCGTCTAAGGCTTTGCTATCTGTGGGGTGGGGTTGATATAGAAGTGAGACAAGTGACAAATCCAAATGTTCAAGCCCCAAATGTTGTGCAGACTGTACCCTTAAATGTAGGTGGTCTATGTAACTACAAGACGATCATGGGGTTAACATTTTTAAACCCTATCATTTAACTCAGGAAGGGGTGAATCTCAAGAAAAACTTACTCTACTATTTATATTCAGATTTCAGATGTGATAAATTTGATGTACTCTTAGCTTTTATAAGCAAAACCAAAATCCATGCTTGGCTAATCTTGTTTAAAATAAATTAAGCCGTCTTAGAAAAAGAATCAACCCTTAATTTGCTTGTAGAGGCCAAAAAAAGATGGCCCATTCACAAGGCTCCCACCTCTGGGGGTCCAGGGAGGGTAATATTTTGTATTATTTGAAAGGCTGTTTCTGTTACTAGAACCAGTGATACCGCATCAAAAGGTTGCAATCTACTGCTGTGGCAAGGCCCGCCCTCAAAATGTCATCTACTTTTTTTTTGGTATAACCAAGACTCCAAGAGTATACCTCACCCTATGGATAAAAAACTAATCCCTTTCGGGGTGCGTGATTGACCCTCCCAACAAGTGTTGCTCCCTTTACTGTGTATAATTAGGTCATATGGCAGAGTGTATTGACCAAAATGATTCATTGACAGGCTTGTTGGGGTCCTAGTCCCTCTGGTTTGAAAAATTCAAGCAACAAAATCGCTAAGCAAGCTGCATTGGGATTTGTTAAATGGACATTGGACCGATGCCATCAATTTGAAGGTACAGGCAAAAGCTGCTTCAAGGAGTGTTTATTCAAGGATATGTTCCTTGCTGCTTCTTCCCAGTTTAGTATTGTTCAGCAATTAGATGGAATGGAGGCTGAATCCTCAAAACCATGTGCTACTCCCCTTTGTCTGGAAGCAAGAACAGGTGTCTTCTTCATTACCTTCTCGCCTAAATGCTTTAATATATTGTGTTTCTTCAGATTCTTCTATCTTAGCTGTGTTCAGCATGACCATTGTAGCTTACATTCACAGATAACTTCAATTGTATATGCCATTTTTTCTTATGATCTTTTATGCCATGTCATCTTGTTTTCCTTTTGATCCTTTCAGCAGAAACCAGATTTTGATATTTTAATTTATGAGTGTTTCTTTCTGCAGCTTCAATGGGTTCACAGCAGAGTCCTTCACAATTTAGTCAGAATATGGATAATCATGATCTCAATTCCTCATATATGCTTCCTGCTACAAATCATTCATCTGAACAAACTAGTGGGAAGGATGATCTCTGGTCAAACCGGGTGAAGAAGAGGGAATTGTCCCTTGATGATGTTGGTGGTACTTTAGGTACTTCAAGTGCTCCAGGCAACGGAAGTTCTCTAGCAAACAGTGCAAAAGGAAAGAGGAGTGAGAGGGACAGAGATGTTATATCTAGAAATGGAACCGCCAAAACTGGTAGGACAGCATCATCCAGTGCTAAGGGAGAAAGAAAATCCAAAGCAAAGCCTAAGCAAAAAGCTACTCAGCATTCTGTTTCTGTG
Organism: Lupinus angustifolius; assembly: GCF_001865875.1. NCBI lineage: Eukaryota > Viridiplantae > Streptophyta > Magnoliopsida > Fabales > Fabaceae > Lupinus > Lupinus angustifolius. The sequence goes on from NC_032009.1 coordinate 22,585,183, forward strand.
AATGGCCTTGTTGGCAAGCTATCGGAGCAACCAAAACCAGTGTTGCCTTCTGTTTCAAAGTCTACTAATAGTAATGCGAATGAGTTTGGTTTGGGTGGTTTGGATGAACATGAGCCCATTGATTTGTCCAACCTGCAGCTACCTGGAATGGATGTACTCGGTGTTCCAGATGATGACCAAGGTCAGGATCTTGGTTCATGGTTGAATATAGATGATGATGGATTACAAGATAACGACTTTATGGGCCTTGAAATTCCCATGGATGACCTTGCAGACTTGAAAATGATGGTTTGAAGCTGCTTTCTCTGTATAGTACTGTTCATTATAACAATAGCAAAGGAAACATAGTAGTTTTAAGAAATGACTAGTTACATAGGATGGTCTTATGGCTAATCCACTCCACAATTAGGTTATATAGATTCTTTGGTAGGCTTATTCTCTCCAAGTTGTTTTCCAGTGACCTTTCAGCTGTTTCAGATTTTGCCTGGGTTATAGTTTGTGACTTCCACTGTAAAGATCTTTTTGTTCAAGGTACAAGTTAGTATTCCTAGTGATTAAGTTAGCAAACACTACCCTGGTTGTAGCTCTTAAAATCAGAGAACAAGGTCTCTTGTACATACATTTAATGTTTATAATAAAATCTACTTTTCATTTGCTGAAATCACACCTGTTTAGCTACTCTGTTTATCTCCCTCTTCCCCTTTCTGCATTAGTTTTGGTGTTTTGCCTTTTGCAGATATACATTTCTTCAATGTGATGATATTGAAGTGGTTCACTACAGTAGTTTCATCTGGGTGGTGGCTTCAAGGAGAAGCTGAAGACTGGTATGAATTTGATCAAATGATATTTATTTCATTATATAATGCAGTTGTTGTCCTGCTTGTGACTTTGGGTATATGAAGCAGATTCTGGGTACCATTGCTCTGGCTATCTGATGTCAGATTTATTAGCTGCAACTCTAAAGCTTTCCCTCTCTTCCCTTTTTGGTTTTCTCCAATATATTCGAAGTGAATTTTTTTAAACATTTTGTCTACTCCTGTAATATTCTTACCTTGGAATTGAGAATTGTTAGTTTCCTTCTAGTTGATTTTGATTTCAGGGATTCCTTGGTTAGGTGAATTACAATCTTTTAAGATTGAAGGGGCATTGTGTTGGTAAGTAATCTCAATCCACCTTTATGAGAAATTAATATGCTATGGGATTTTCTTCCTTGATAAAATTGAGCTGCAGCTCCTTTTCTATAGGGGTTAAGCTTTGATTCCTTGCTGGTCTTTCTGACTACAAACTCTTATTCAAGTTCTGATATTTATGTTGTTTAACTGTGCTGTGATAAAAGGATTAAGGATGGTCATTGCACAAAGGTTCCCAACTTCCCACGAAGAAGCTATTTATAGGATTTGAACTCATAACCTCCAGGTCATAAGAACACTATCATTACGTCGAAGTTCACTCTCATTTAATATTATGATCTTGTGCTAAAATTCTGTTAGGACATAAAATGCTCAAATAGCTTAGATGTTATGTTATCCATGGATAATTAATTGCTTGTAGCTTACATGTTTATCTTCCTATTCAAGCCTGAGTTAACATATACTGGTTATGTCAATTGAATCAACTTCATTAATCTCATAAACCTTTAAGGATTTGTTTGTAAGCTACGTTTTGGAGGAAGAAAGAGAAAAATAGAACTTCAAAGTTATCTCACAAGTGTATTTCATGATTCATTTTCTTCATTGCCCTTTAAGAATCAACTCACAAGCATATTCGGAAAAACTATTTTAGTCTTGCCCCTAGGGATGTCTCATGAGTATGGATTGGGATGGATTGGGATGTAATTGTCCAGATTATTTGTCCTGTTCTTATTTGAAATGTCTTTTGTTTATAATTTCTCAAATATTTGAAATCTCTTTGAGCTTGAAAGAAGATTCCTGTGAGATATATGAAAATATATAATCCCACGTTTTATTTGTTGAATTTTTCACATGAATCAACACATAAATATCATAAATTTTTTATCCCATGGCTCACTTATCAAGAGATGGGGACATGCAGTGATGATGGTGAGGTTGGACCAGATGGAAAAATATATTTTTTAATTTATTTAAGTGATAAAAGAAAAGTTGATATTATTTGTTTGGTTTAGTTTAGAAATTTAGTTTATTGACATGTCTTAGTCTAGACTATTAAATAATTGTGTTATATGATAAGCAAAAGTAAAAGAAAGTGAAACAAATAAGAGTATATTAATTGTAACACAGAAAGTAGTATTTTAATCTTTCAATGTTGTCTCTGTCACGTTCAGTTCATGTATCAACCAACCCCGTAGAGTAAAGTGTGTTCATTACTTCTCTTCCTTTTTCCAATTTCCCGTTTCTATTCATTTCATTATATTCATTCATTCATTCATTCTGCTATGGAAATCAAATCCAATCAAATCATACATCTCCCCTTGTAGTTTCGGACATTGTTCCATCCTCGTTTCCCACGCCCACGTGTCATCCTCGTACTCCTTTTCTTATTATGAGACACGTAAACATATTAAACAATAACAAAATCATCTTCTTCCTTATTCAACTTTTCATCTTTCAATATTTAAATAATATTATCTGATAAAATATATGCGCCCATTGTATTAGACTATTTTCGACTGTCAATACATTATTCACGATGTTATATAGAATCAAATAAATGATAGATAGTACAATGATAATATTACATATTCATCAATATGGGACAAGATGTTTTTAATTATATGTTAATAGTAAAGTAAGAGGAGATTTGGAGTGAAGTCTATAATGGATGAGAGAGATTGAGATGTGAATGAGTTCCACGTCTAAATCTTGTATTGGTTTAGTTCCTTAGGGAATGGTGCAACCAAACTCAACCCAACCATTAATTACTTTTTTTAACAAAACAAAGTTGCCATGGAAATCCTGCTACTTAATATTCCATTTACTTTTTCTTTTCACAGAAAATTTGGAAAAAAATATTCCCAAAAGGGAGTCATCATCTGTTCATAATCACTACATTACTCCAGTTTATAAGTTAATTTTAATCAAATTAAAGGTAATAAAGTTCATGAAAAATTATAGATAGCCCACCTTATTGTCCTATTAAAGGTGGTTCCTTGGTAACATTAAAACGATACAAGGAAATGTAGAAAAAAATTGATTTTATTTGAGAGATTGAGTAATACAGTGACAAATTAGGAAGAAAAAAACTAAATGGTCATTGATAAGTATAAACTCTTATAAAAAACAAAAAAAAGCTAAAACTCCCTTACTTTTTTCAGAAATAAAAATTACTGAAGAAAATACTTTTTTTTGTCCGAGATAAATAACCAATAACTTTATAAAGTCACTAAAGTTTCTGTTCCTCCTTCATTCCCCTCTCTCACTTTTCATGCAACATTTTCATTTTGTGGAGGTAAGCAACTAAGATTAATAAATATTGCATGCTTTTATTGTTGTTAGAGATGAATCTTAGAGAAGAAATCAATGCATAGTTCACCATTGATATAGCCAAGGCACAAAGTTTACATCATCTATATTTGATATGGCCCTAGTAGTAGTTTACACATGAAGGGAGTAAAAGAGTTAAAACTAATGATAGATGTGAATTGCCTTAAGATGCAGGGAATCTCTCTTCTCATTTTTGCAATATTTCCTTACATGTTTACAAGACTAGGTCCTTGACTTTGTCAATTATTCAATATCATTTTCTTCAGAAATCATATTCTATTGGTTGTTTATTTCTCAGGGATCATTCTCCTGTTTTTGGACACCACTTGTTTCATGTTGGTTGATAGAATTTAATATACCAAAGTACAAAACAGGTGAATTCATTAAAGAATCTAGTGTATCATTCTATTTCTAGTATCTACCTTCACTCTTCAATACACATAGACTTTGGATAAGTTTGTTACAGTGTATTTGACTTGTTCTTGGGAGGGTTGAGTCTAAACTCCTTAAATTTCTTGTCATAGGAGCCTTGTTGGTGTTTTGATACTCATTAAAAAAGAGGCTTAAGGAAAAACAGAAAAAGTGAGGAAAAAGATTGGGGCAGCTTATAGGATACTCTACTAGAGGATAAGGATATTGCTTTAAGGCAAAGTAAACAAATGGAGGAAATATCTTCAGCTGTTGCAGTACCATTCACACTTGGGAATCTGATTCAAAAGGAGTCTGCTAAGCTTATGGCAAATACAGCAACAACTTTAATATTAAATCATGCAATAGAGGGTAATTGTCAATCATTTTTTTCTGTTAAAAGTGAAAACCATGTACCAGGTATTAGTCTACAAGACCAAGTTATGGTATCTTCTGAGGTAGAGGAGAATCAAGTTGGATCAGCCCTTGTCTCAGAAATGGTTATTCAATGTGACAGTAATTGTATCTTGACTGAAAACCATGAGCAGCCAATAAAGGCAGATGAACTCATGTTGGCTGTGGATTTTCAGTGTTTACATAATGATAAAAGAAGTCCTTGTGATGAGAAAGCTGCTTATTCCGAAACAGATTCGCCGATTATTATCAAGGTTGATGGTAACAATATTCATGGTAAGTCAATGCAGGACATAGTGTCTGTTGCAATGGATGCTGAGATTGAGGATCAAAGTGGATCAGATGGGTCTGATCAAAAGCCATCTTCTGTGCTTCCTGATCAATTGAGAGAGGAGAAGAAAACAAGGTATCAGAATGCTTCAGTAACGAGCCGCGGCCCTTTATATGGTTCGTCATCAATTTGTGGAAAAAGAGAGGAGATGGAAGATGCTATTGCTGCTAAGCCTCAACTCTTAAAAGTCTCTTCAAAGATGCTGCTAATGGATGACCATGTGAATGAAAACACAAAATACTCACTAGCCCACTTTTTTGGTGTCTATGATGGACATGGAGGCTTTCAGGTATGTCTTCAAAAACAAAAACCACTGTCAATTATACAAGTTATATCATTGAAGTTTATTCATTTCACTGAGAGGGTGTTGTTTTCACAGGTTGCTAATTACTGTCGGGAACGTCTTCATTCGGCATTAATTGAGGAGATAGAAGCTGCACAATCAAGTTTTGCAGAAACAAATAAGGGAGATGAATGGCAGAACCAATGGAAGAAAGCATTCGCCAATTGTTTTCGGAAAGTAGATGATGAGGTTGGAGGAATTCGCGCAAACAAAAGTGGTGGATATCAGTCTAATATTGAACCTCTTGCTCCTGACACTGTTGGCTCTACTGCTGTGGTTGCTGTTTTAAGTCAAAACCACATTATAGTTGCAAATTGTGGGGATTCAAGGGCGGTCTTGTATCGTGGAAAAGAAGCATTGCCATTGTCGATTGATCACAAAGTAAGGCATGTCATTCTAGTTTCATAATATCTTTGATGAACTTATAAGTTAGAAGCTGAAGTTCTCATAGAGGAAGCTTTACTTCCCCTTTGCAGCCAAATAGAGAGGATGAATGGGCAAGGATAGAAGCTGCAGGAGGAAGGGTCATAAATTGGAAAGGATACAGAGTTGTTGGTGTCTTGGCCATGTCAAGGTCCATAGGTAATGTGCCTCTGGCATCTCTTCAACATGATTGGTTTTCTTGCAATTTTATATTTACTGTCAACAGTTTGGTGCTGTTAACTGATTAGAATATTATTTTTCAGGTTTGAGTCAGATGGTTTAAGTGTTACTTTCTCAAGTTTACATTTCTACTGCTTTATCATCTTATTTATAAGTTTAGTGAATGCACTTTTCCTTTAACTTTTTAAGAAAGAAATAAACATCAATCAAGACTACATGGATCAAATGACATCATAATATCCTATTATTCAAAAGTGGATGGCTTGTAGTTGAGGTTATTTATTGTTGTCTAATATTCCTTCTCATCAAACAGGTGATAGATACTTGAAACCATACATAATTCCAGAACCAGAAGTTATGTTTGTGCAACGAGAGAAAAATGATGAGTGCCTTATTCTAGCTAGCGATGGTTTATGGGATGTAGTGACAAATGAAGAAGCATGCGAAGTTGCGCGTAAGGGAATCCTTCTTTGGCACAAGAAGTATGGAGACAATGGATCAACAGTACATGGCAAAGGAGTTGATCCTGCAGCTCATCATGCTGCAGAGTATCTTTCTAGACTTGCCCTCCAAAGAGGAAGCCAAGATAACATCTCTATAATTGTGATAGACTTGAAGGCTCAAAGAAAAATTAAGAGAGGCATGAAATAACATGTTTTTACCATATGTTTAACATCTGGAATATCTTTACATATACTAAGGATTCACAGTTATTTCAGTCATTAACACATTTAGGCCCTCAGATTTTTTTTACCATGGCTATGTAATTCAGTTGCTAAAATTCGCTGTGTACATATACCTTCAGCTTGGACGAATTATCGTGGCGACCGAGTTCTCCAAGAATAAAATGATCAAGTTTGCTGCTCAAGTGATCAAAACAATGTGGAACTTATGCCTTGGAACCACATTTGAATCTGATTATTAGTTATTTCCAAGCAATGACAACCTAAGAATGAATTTTAGGCAATTTGACAAAGCTTTAACATAATAAAAAAGTCTGATATAATTTCAGGAAACATTCAGTCAGAAGGGCAGGTTTCAAACAGTTATTACAGGCATTAAGAATTCAAAACCTCTAAGCATAAATGTTTGCATTCCTCTGGGACAGCCTGAGAAAACTGTTATGAGTTTGTACATAAGATCACAGTATCTGCATCTGAGGCAAATCCTAGTGATACATTTCGATACAAGTGGCCCCTGATACTCAATCTCTGCGGTAAAGTTCTTCGTGAAATGACAACCATTGCAATTTCTTAGCCCTTACATCTATAATAGTCTCCCAACAAACACTTAAACTTAAATTCACTCAACAAAAAACTGATTCGTCGACATAAATCCAAGAGCTGATTTCTTTGATTCATCTGCAGATGCTGGCAATATGCAAGCGGGGCTCTACAAACCAAAGGGAATGGGGAAAAAACTAGTTACATAGGTGGTATTCGTTCTTGCCAAGCTGCCATGGAACAATATAACTCCAAATATACAGAAATATCAGTTTTTAAAATAAGGAGGTACTCAGATTATTCAGAAGCATTATAGATGAAATCGAAAGGTTGCAAGAGGGCACATCCCATCATTTGTAATTCAGGTAACAATATCGTAAAAGGATGATATTGCTTCTGAAACAAATGGTTGTGTCTCCAGAGCAACCTAAGACTGGCTTTCATCATAAAAGATCATTTTAATTGGAAACATGATCTCCAAAACATTGCCATCCTCATTATTCACAGGAAAAAAAAAACTTCCTCGGTGACAGATTATACATTTTATTTATATAGTGATCTACATTCTAGAATAAATCGGTAAATAAAGCACATTTTACTTAAATTTTGTTTAAGTAGTGGATCATACCAACTTTATAAGGTTGCAAGCGGAGATCCTGCATTGGAGAAGTAAGCTGAAAGATCCACATCCAAGTCCTCATACATGCTCATAAAAGGATAGTTCTGAAGTTTCAATCAAATATATTTCATCAGAAAGATTATTGTACATGGCATTTATGTATATAAACAAGATTCATACTTACCATAAGTTGCTGAGCCGACAGTCTATCCCTTGGGTCTTTCTGTAAACTAAACAGAGAAGATTGAAAAAAGGAGGATCAGAATCCTCATAAAGAAGACGGTGATAAAATTCATGACAAAACGGCCAAGTGGAGTAGCTATGGAGGGTACCAGTTTTCTAGATTTTTTTAACACTGATAGAGGCTTCTTCTGTTAAATTAAGAAAAATATCTTAAAAGTTACAACAATATATGAAAATAAGGCTTCATACAAGTATGTTTGGCATGTGCCTTACCTTTTCATATTATCTGCATAGACATTCTACCCTTAAACAATGAAACTAATTTCAGGATGACCTCTAATAAACTGCTACTATTATTTAAAAATATCTCTCAGCACCCCCATCCCCCAATCTCTCTTTGTTTTCAGTTTCTTTAGGTTATTTAAGATTCTTGAGGCTGAGCAGCTAGCTACTGAAGCACACGTAGCAATTACCATGCTGAGATAAATGAGCAAAATTCTTTAGAAAATTGTTCAGATGGAGCACTCGGAGGAGGTTGATCGACAATGGCTTCAATAAGCTCAAAAATACTTTCCCATCTTTCCGTTTGATCTGGTGGGGTATATGGAAACTTCCCCAAAGCACACTCGAGCAATATTAGTCCGAAACTCCATATATCACTTTTGTAGTTGTATCCTTGTTGCTGGCTACCATCGATTCTCTCTGGCTGTATAATTATCAGGGAGAATGTCATATTCCAGGCAATAATGGTAGATATTGGTGGTCAGGAAAATGGTAAATACACTTGAATATTTTACTCACCGACATATAGTTGCGTGTGCCAATGAAACTATTTGCTTGACCAGATGTGCTTTCCATAATTGTACTCACACCGAAGTCAGTTATCTTTACTTCGCCTCTATGATTTATCAACAAATTAGAAGGCTTTAAGTCTCTGTGGATGATATGCCTTTCATGGTGAAGATACACTAAACCCTTCAGAACCTTCATCACAAAAAAATGGAGCATATCATGTTCAGGAATCAGAAAAAGAATCACGACTGTAACACTGAAATGAAGTTCAAATTCTTACTACTTACCTGCTTAAAGATGGCAGCAAGATAAGGCTCTGGAATTGTTTTAACTTTCTTCAGAAGATCTGCTAAGGATCCTCCATCCATGTACTCTAAGATGATTGATATGACACCATTATCATAAAATGACTGGTAGCAGACAACAACATAAGGACATTGTGCTGCTTGATTAATTTTCAGCTCTTTTACTATCTGCTTGCGCATAGACTCCTCAATATTCATTTGAATTATCTGAATAATGAAGTATGCATACATAAGTGACAAAAGAACAAAGAGGACAGGGTGTATATGATAGCACTGAGGTTGTGAATATGTCAGATAAAACGAAGTAGTTCAAGTACCTAGATTAGGACCCCCCCCCTAATAATGTGATAGTAATCTAGTTTAAGGCCAGATTTGGGTACAAAGACTAGGCTTCCCCCTTACAAAGACAAACATGGGGTTTCCACTAACAAGGAGTCTCCTCCTTCAACACTCCAAAAATAGCAATCTGTAGAATGAATGTCACCACCACATAACACATTAACAAGGAATAGCATAACTGTTAGACAAAACCAGCCACAACTGTCCAGTACTCCAACAATGTCAGACCCGTAACTTCCTAGGACACTACAATAACAGACCATAGCTGCTTAATACACTAAACACACTAACATAGACCATAACAGCCCTCAGCTTACTTCCTATTCCTTTTAACATAGACCCTAATGGCCTTGGGCCATCTCCTTCAACAGGCCCCTGAAACTGGCCTATCACAAGTTCAAACTGAAATTTAGAAATGCTAAAAGCAGAGGGGACCCTATATGCGACATGTTATTTCATAATTGCTCTACTTCCTAAAACTAGATGTCATCTGAGTCCTAGGGAAGAGACCCACATCTCAATCATGTTCAACAACGACCACTAGGTGGAGCTCACTTATGTTCAATGCAATTAAAAGGTCCAAAGTTGGGTGACCAAAAAAATAAGTCTGACATAATGGACAAGAAACCACATGCAACAAAATAACAATATAAATACATTCTTCAACCAAATTACTTCTTGAACAAAATTGACAATTTGTCTAACTCCTGATGAAATAAAATCATCAAACACTAACTGAAAAACATTCTCAGAAACTAGCACAGTACACAAAAATCGCATGCTGGAAAGAAGTTTTAAGGATCTATGCCCAATGAAAATGATATAACGGAGAATGGAATGACATTACATTTAAAAGTACGGAGAGTGGGTAGACAATGCCAGTACAACAAGGTAAGTAAACTAGAAAAATGAGAGAAAAGAAGATGCAAACTCAAAAGTTCAAAACAAGGTATGCAACATGCAGCAATATACCTTCAATGCAAAAAATTGGCTAGTCCATTTGTGTTGCACCAATTGCACAACTCCTCCACTTCCCTTCCCAACCACTTTCACTATGTCTATGTCTGCCAAACTTAACTGCTCATCGGTTGGCTTGATTGGGGGCGGCTGAAAACATAACACATATATTAAACCCATATACAACATATAGCAAGAATTCAGCCAACATGTATAATGTGCGCAGATTAAAGAAGAAGAAAATGCAGGAAACAAAGGTTCAAACCTCCTTGCTATCATTATATTTATACCAAATACCACAACACTTGTGAATCACATCTGATCATAGAATTTAAAATGAAAAAAATGTAAATTGAGTCATTCCTTAAAGCGTGCAGAGGAGTTGATTCTGGATCCTCACTTAACATGATCGTGTAATTTACTATCAACTTGTTCTATATTTAAAATATATATTAACCACATAAAAGTATCTATAGGAAACTTTCCAATTTAATTAGTTAGGTTGTTTTTTTAAAGACAATTGACAATTTAATACATTCCAAACCAATGAAAGCATTGAATCAACGGAGCTCTATTTTCAATTTATTCTGGAAAATCACCCAAAGACCCGAGATTTTTGAAGGAACCGGGTTCGTTAAAAAATTCTTGCAAAAACTTGGAGTACAGCACCCAAATTAGGTGCACTAGGCCAATCACATCATTGATTATTGTAGCAGATTATAGTAACTAATTATTTGGTAATGATTCATCACTTCTGCATAACACAATTTTACTCCATAACCTTGAACCTATGATCCACTAGTTTAAAATAGTGTAAAATGAGAAACTCTACTAAGCATTAAAATTTGTTAACAAAAAAGCCAACAAATAATGCTCCATTTATGTATTGAAACCTCAAAATAAGAAAAAAAAATCAGGAACCCATATCACAGAAAAGGCATTTCATTAGATCCAAAAGATAAAATGCAAGAAATGAAAGAATTAAACAAATCCCATTAGATATATATAACAATAAAAGAGGGAAAATTGTTACAGCTTCAATTTCACTCTGGGAAACAATTCGAAGACCATCTCTGTTAACAAGTAGATCCCCATCCTTAAAAGTGCCACTTTCAGTTCTACAACACAACACAACACAACATACCCACAAATTCCAATTACTTAGTCAAAAATAAAACATAAAACAATCACACACAGATTAAGAAAAAGAAAGAGAAAGAGAAAGAGATAGAAACTAACAAAAACTTGGCAAAAGAAGCCTGATCAGAAACAGGAACAGAGAGTTTGAGACCAAGGCCCAACCCTTCTTTCTTCATTATGATGGCTACTCTAACACAGACTCTCACTTAGCTCCGTTTTTATATCAACAAACAAAAACTTTATACTAACACTATATATCTATCATATACTTATATACCATTTATATTAATCAAAACATACTATATGTTATTGCTATTATTAGAGTATAATATAATTGTATTATTTTTTTTTAAGGTCTAACTAATAATAAAATGTAAATCATTGAAAATATTATAAGGAGATGTATACACTAACAGTGTAAATATTTTTACCCTATCAGTCAATCATCTACCATTGATTTATTAACCACCATTGATTCTCAAACAAAAGTAATACAAATCAATAATAGATGATACGCTGACAGTGTAAAATCTTTACACTGTCAATGCACAAATTTTAAACTCATATAATAATATCGATAGAGGAACTTAAAATTGTAAACTTGTGATTGGTTGGCAAGAGCGGTCACCGTTGACAAAACACTTTTGAAGATGGATACTGTTTATTGACTTTTCAGACATACTATCGCCCTAATTCCCATGCTTTACATTTCATATACATTTTTTTTTATGAGTTTATATGGTTATAACTTTTATATATTATTATTATATTATTTATCATTCATATTTAATTATAATTAATTAGATAATATAGTGTCTATATTTTTTTTGTATATTAACTTATAAAAAATGAAACTGGAAGAGTTCAAGTAGCTAAGGATTAATAAGGTACTATCTTCATGCTCTTTATAATAATATTTTTTGTAGTTTTACCAGCACTAAGAAATATGTAAACACTGTTAAAATTGTTTTGTATCATATTTATCAAAACTAAAATGAATTGGATTAAATTCATTTTGATAACAAATTTTGAAAAAAAAACAATTTTATAAAGATGAAAAAAACAAAAACCTAAAAGCCTTGCAAATAAAATTGAAAATAACGTAGAAAATTAGTGCATTTAGGAAGTGCCTTTTATACTAAATATCTGTTAGTTATGACACAACCCAACTAATTTTACTATCTTCAAGAAAAAGCAACCTATTGAATTCACTATCCATAAGAGGAAGTTTGATTTGTCTTTTCTCACGCTTACAACTTTATCTAATCAAATACTTATTACCTATTGAATTCACTAACCATAAGAGGAAGTTTGATCCATCGAACTCATCTTTTATGCTAAAAAAAATATATTATACAATGTGTCACTCAATATAAAATTATTATATTTTTAACTTAAATATATGTATATTTTCAACCAATCAAAATAAGTGGAATAATACGTTCTACGAAATACTAAATTGATCTAACTTATTATCCATATAAAATCTTATATAAAGAGCAAATTGTAGTGTCGGGGTCAAATTACATGATAACATTCACGAACACAAGAATAGTATTAGAAACAAAAGAGAAAAACAATAGTTAATACACTATAAAAACAAATTTTCATGAAAAGATAGGGACAATTAAAGAAACGTGGTAAGAAATAAACATTAGAAAAAGGAATGATGATATTATCTAAAAGACTTCCACATATACATACATTTATGACTTAACCCATCACTTCAATCATTATCGTTGCAGCTACCTGGAATGTGATACATCAATTATTCGATGGAAAATATAATATTGTTACAATTCAGACAAACAAATAAATAACAATGACAAAAAGGTTACCACACTATTATGTAAATATATTAAATAGCCACATTTATCTGAAAGTACAACCCCACAATCTAAAAATGTTTTGAACACGTTTACTTGTTATGAACAGCAACTTTGATATCATATTATCATATTAATGCTAATAACAATAGCCTTATCTTGAAGGGTATATAAATAGTAAAAATAGTTTTCCGTTGCCGGGACTTGAACCCGGGTCTTTCGGGTGAGAGCCGAATATCCTGACCAACTAGACTACAACGGATCACGTTGGCTGATGTAGATTTTCTCTTATTTGATTTTATCTTTTTTATTCTATTGTTTACAAATTAACCATCACTATTCAATTTCAGAAACATTAAATTGTGCCATTGAGATTAGATGTTTAAATTGAGAAATTATTAAATAACGTAATTTAATGTTACATAGGATTGCTTTGAGAAATGAATCTTTAATCTGCTTATTACTTCATTCCATAAACTCTCCATTCTAACCATGATAAGTAAAAAATATACATAATGTATTGAAACTTGATTTATTAAAGTAAATTTGAACTGTTAAAAATATTGAGAATTGTTCAACGGCTATTGATACTCTCGAGTGCCTATTTAGAATCCTGTTGGATTAATCATAATTTTATAAAATCAAAAGCTAAAATTATTATTCTAATTACTGAATAGTATGAAAAGACATTTTGGAGTGATAATAACACTATCCTCCATTATAGTTATTCTTTCCATCCAAGTTCACTTATTGCATGTCAACACTGTCTAGGCATTATTAGTATGCTCTGTGGGGTTGCTGATAATAGCAACCATTGCTCTATTAAGATCGTGGTCAGTCCCAAATCTAATTATAGTGTTTTTTTTATTTTCCATACGTATGCTCGTACTTGAGGCAATTATGTCAGAGCCGGGAACATCTACAGAAACATGGAACTAACCCTTCCAGTGGACATTTTTTCATCTACAAGATTCGAACCCTAGACCTGGTTAATAGGAATCTAATTCTAGTGTGAATACGAAAAATGATATTAAAAAAAAATTAAAAGCAAGTATGATGGGTAATTGGAAACAATAGCACATATGTGTATATCAAAATAAATGGGAAAGAAGAATACTTGCATATTGTCAGTGAAGTCATTAACATCATTAAATCTTGTCGGCTATACTATAAGTACATTGTTAGGTGATTTTGTTTTTGTGGATGATGATGTACTTCAAAGAAATCTTATTATCAGTGTTCATGAATCTGCCCAAAATTAGTACTATAGATTTTTTATTCACATCATAAGAATACAATCACCACAATCATGATAACTACAATTGTAAAACCGCAATTTAAAATATCGATATTTTCTATTACCTGTAAAATTGAGATTGTGAGTTTACACAATAATCTCAACCTACTTATGAGCTTAAACTGCACTAACCTCCAGCAGATTCACATTAACAGAATATCAAATAAAAACGTTTTTTTGTGTACAATTTTGATAAGTATTACTCCACATCTGATGTTTGTGATCGCTAGCAAAGAGGTAAGTCAAATATTATAATTTACTTAACTGAAATATAACCTCACTGAATTAAAAAGTATACCTTAATCAACAAACTCATCTAGAAGTGTTACTGAATTAGACCACTGAAATGCTGAATCTAGAAGTTTGACCCTCTGCAAATTGTTTAACTATTTGCTTGAAATTCAGCATCCTAACCAAACAAATGTCTGTGTTGATATTTTCTTTAATTTTTCCAAATCAAAATTGAATTGTGCAAAGCAATAATATAATGTTCACAAAATTTTTCTGGAATGGGACCATTGCAAGCTCCACCTTTCCCGCAGTACAAGAAGAATGTCTCATCACAATTACAAGTGAAGGATGAGCAAGGAGTGAGAGATTCTCAAAGAATTCCATGGACTCAAGTCACAATAACACAGACTAATGTTTTCAATCTTTCACTACCAATCGCACATACTTGCCCTCAACTGCAAATCCGGAGCTGGAATCGATCTGCCAGCAAATATAATTGCATAAAAAATCTATATTATTTAAAAAGGGGGATTAACATAAACATGATCCATGAGACGGCCTTACCTTCTGCTGAAGGGTCTCGCTCAATTCAGATTCATCAACAACAATGTCGGATTCCTGCAGTGCTCTGTGGACAGCTTTTCTCAGTTTCTTCATCTTCAAAATTCCATCAGGGTGCTGCCACAGGCCAAGGTAAAAAAACACATTTCAGTTCACTAGGAAAAGTATACAACAAATACAAATTATGATCGAGCTGAAAATGGATTCCACTGTAGAAGCTTCAGTTATGTGACCTAGGTCCATCCAAAAGTCATTAATTAATTCTAATATTATATGATGATCATCTTATGCTTGCAATATATGAATGAGATCATGACAAAAGCACAGAAATTTTAAGTACTAGACCAATAACATCATTAATTATGATAACTATGATAAATAATTCTTAACTTGCTATAGCAGTTATCTATTAACTATTAATATCTATAATTAATGATGTGATTGGCCAAGTACACCAACTTGAGTGCTTTAAATTTATGCAATAATTAAGATCAGTATAACATCATAGATAAATTAAGCACAAAACAGCAAAAGGCAGTCATCCTGAAATTCAAAATGCATACAGATTTCAAGGCTGATTTTATGAACTTCTTCCACTTTATTTTCTTTTTGTCTCCTTTTGCCACTTCTGCTCCTTCACCCTGAATTACTTGCCCATTTTCATTGTCGGCTGAATTGCCATTCTTACTTTTCTTAACAAGACCACCTTCTGACTCATCGAATTTCCTCTTTTTGTTTGCAGAAGAAATTTCATTCTCTGGTTTCAAGTTGTCTTGTTTAGAAGACTCTTGCAATTTTGCCTGGTCTGCATTTTGGTCGCCTCTCACCTCACCATTTGTAGCAGTCTCCACTGTAACCTTAGCATCAGTGGTAGATTTGTCTGTCTGGGCTGATTGTTGCTTTGAAGCATGGACGGCTCGGGCTCTCGCCCTATGTTTCTTACCATCAGCATGGAGAAGGAGGGTTTGCTGACTTGTAGCTTTTGTATTGCAAAGACTGCAAAGTCACAAATAAGTGGAGCTTAATGAATCAGACAGAACCATGTGAGTGACACAAAATCTTACAAAAAAATTAGTGAAGATTCTGAGCATCAAAACCAAGTCAGATTTTCTTTTTGTAGTGAAAGATGCTGCTAGCCATATTCACACCATGAAGACAACAAATTAAGCCAACGAAGCTTTTCTGAATTTTGCTAACATGCACTTAACAGAGAAGGTTTATTTTAAAATTAAGGTGCAGAAATTGGGTTTACTTTAAAATTATACATAAAACCTGCCCCACACATACTCCAATAATAACAAAAGGCACACACTGCACATTAAATTTGGCATCTTGAAGTTTCTTGAAAAGGTTCAGCCAATTTTTACTTCTTCGGTTTACATCAGCAAAAGATATCTTGAGTGATATATACCCATCCAAACAGGAGAATATGTAGAGTTTTAGACCATAATAACTATGGTTCTCTCTTATGACCTTCAAAACTTTTCACGCAGTATCTTGAGTGATATATACACAGTAATGTGAATACAATGACTAGTGAATACCATGGTATTAGAAAGTGCAACCAATAGAGCATACCTACAAAACCATGGAGGCCGTTGAGATAGCCCCACATTAATATCAACTTCAGGCTTTTGCTTATCATTAGGCTTGGAAGGTGTAACATTTGAAGTTTTCCCTTGGCCTTTTGGACCATACTTTTCCTGGAAAACAAAATTAAAATTAGGAGACAAATACAATTTGTCATACTCAGCAAGAGATATCAGTAACACTATGAATACACATATTATAGGAAATAGTATAAATAAGACCTCAAGGGTCCATTTGCGAGTTGGGTTTAGGAGGGCATGGAAGACTTCTCATAAGTGTACTTAAGGCTCTGAAGCCTTCCATTTCCCTTCTTCTCCGAAACCAAACTCGCATACGGACCAAAAAGCATTTAAAAGGCAGGCAAGTAAACAATCTCAACTCCAATTGTGAGGAAGGCCAACAATGATAGGAGGAAGAAACTAATCATCACCGAAAGAAACTTTCACGAAGCTTCCATGGTCACACGGAGGAAAGTCAGGAAACCAAAGAATTAACACTTTGAGAAGTAAACACCATCCAAAAATACGAATAATCCATTTCCACAAAATTTCTACTAGTCAAGCTAAATCTTAAAGGTTAATTTACAGAAAATAAGAAAAGGATCATGTTCACAAATACAATCAATGCATAATTTATAAAAGTAAGAGATTAGAATAAATCATAAAGAAGAAAGTAACAATGAAAAACACACCGCTTCAGTTATACACTGTGTGTGATTCTGAACAGTGTCTTGCCCAAATATTTCTCCACAATCAATGCACGATAGCTGCATAACATAAATCAACATATAAATTACATGCATCACATCAAAATCATCCACAAGTTCATGAAATTCCAAAAATCAAATGAAATTATAAGTGTGAAAATAATAATTGAATAAAAAGTAAGGACCTTGTAAGCGGAGCAAGATCGGAAATGACCAACCAACTTAGGTTTTTTGAGGTTGTCACCACAATCTTCGCATTGAAACCAAACCATGTCTGGGTCCCAGAAAAGAGAGAATGATAGTTGTGTTCTGAAGCTGATGTTAAGATTTGGGTTTAAGGTGCTAGGGTTTTTTTCACTCTTCCTCCTTTTACTCGGAAGTGTGACTGTGTGAGTGGAAACAGAGATCAATAAGAACAAAGAAGCCAGGCCCAGGACCAGGCCCACTAACGGTGAAACAGAAATATACATTCATTATTTCATTCAAACTCTAAAAAATCAGGAGGATCTTACGTAATAAATTATTATATATGTGTTAAATGACCACTGAAATTATTGTATGTCTTATTTGTTTGAGAAAAGGTAATGTTAATGGCAATGAGGCTAATGTGGTGGTCTTACTTATCTTTTTCACTCATACTTAGGGGTGAATAATACCCGACCCGCTTATCAGTCGGTTTTTATCGAGTCTAGTGTTGGATTCGAGTTTAAAGATTAGACACGGTCAATATTTAGGATCGAGTATGGACCAAACATGACTTGTCTCGTGGTCACTTACTCATTATATTTGTACGTGTATGTATAGAGTAATCACATTCTTGGTCGAAAGTATCATTGATTATCTAGTTTTTTCATCATATATATGAGTAATAATATATATACATATATATGTCGAATTACATATTCATAGTAATAAATAATAATGATAAGACTTTATCTAAAATGAGTATGCATTATATTTAATAGAGACTAGGGTTGAGTTCAAGTTTAAAGATTGATCTAATCGATATTCAGGGTCAAATTAGCTTCAGGTATATGACCAAATTTAGGTTAAAAAAATGATTCAACCAACATTTAGCATTAGGTAAGGAGAAACTTTACCCATCCAACTCGGTTATGCTTACCCCTACTCACACTTTGTTCGTGCACATGGATTTATAACAATAAACTTCTATATTCGTTGTGGACATTGAATATTTGTATTCTTACACAAAGTCAACATTTTTGGTACGAGTAATGTTATATCCTCCTGATAAATTATCCTATTAACAAAAATGTAACATATGTTACTTGAAAATCAATCATCGACAAATAAGATATGACCTTTTGATATATGTTACTTTATTGTAGATACGAGAATTAGTAGAAAGATTTAGTATAAGAATATATCATTTTTCTTTTGGGAGAAAGGGTTTGTTGAACATAACTTTAGTTTGAAATGAAATCAGTCTATAAACTCATCATAGGATGGTATTATATTTGTCAAGCAATTATTGATTTGAACAAAATGTTTCTCATAAATAGAACTTGATTTGGAATATTATCCTTGCAGGCTATGATGATAGTTTGCAGATCAAAATTGTGATCTGACATTGCATATAGTATTATTCCTTTGTTTTGGTGCTAGTTATGAAGCCTATTGTTAAAGCATAAAATGACAAAGGACTGAAAGGTTGAGAATAATGATTTTGCCTATGATTGCCATAAGAGCACAAGGTGATAGGTTTATGTCAACGTTTTAGTTGTATCATCCATTTTCCTGTCAGATTATAATCTAACAACATTTATGGTCAAATTATAGGTTGATCATTTAGTCATCATCATTGAAGAATGGGTCTTCAGCTGTAGACCATTTCCAGTAAAATATAAAAAAGTACCCAGCTTGGGAACAACATGGAGTTCATTACATGCCACCCTAAGATATAGCAATAGCTTCAGGTTTCATTTGAGATGAGTGGCACTACTCCAAATAAAACATGAGAAAGACAGTGTATCAGTTTTATACATTGTTATTACACCATCCACCATTTATATCTAATCATCATTGACTCTTCAACAACAAAAAAACAATCCAAATGAATGGTAGATGATATATTAAATGTATATAAAGTTTTACACTGACAGTGCATAAATATTACACTCATAAAACTTTTAAATTTGTTCCACAAGTAACAACTAACTGCTATATGCACGACAAGTTCATTTATTAGAAACTTTAGAAAGCATTATTGAACATTATCAGCGAGTTAGCAGCCCCAAGAGGCACATAATCCATAAGTATAGTCTAAAGATTGTTCAAACCCTCAAATATTTTTAACAAAATTATACTAAACTTATGACCAAAATTCAATACAAAGCTATAAGAGCACAATTGCTGGGGTTACTAGTACTTCGGAGCCTTACTCAACAAAAAACCCTTGAGCTCATCCATAACCGATCCAAAATCCGCCTTGACCGATACAGGCGGGTTGGCAAACCTACCCATTCCAGGAATATCTCCAGAATGATAATCAGTCTTACTCTGAGTAAACTTCAATCCATGTGCAGTGCTCACCACCACAGTCCTCTCACTAGGTCCTATAACCCCAGAATTCCTAAGCTTAATGAGTGCTGTCAAAGCCACCCCAGTGTGTGGACATATAAACATGCCAGTAGAATCAGCTTGTGCCATCGCATCCATCAATTCCTCCTCAGTTGCCTCCTCAACGATCCCATTCGAATTCTGCAAAGCAAGTACGGCCCTATCAATAGAAACAGGGTCACCAATCTGTATAGCAGATGCAAAAGTGTTCTCAGCCTTCACAGCCTTAAACTCTTGCCACCCTGACTTATAATACAAATACAAAGGGTTCGCATTCGCAGCCTGCGCACATACAAGCCGAGGGATCCTATCCACAAGCCCTAAATCCTTGCACATTTTGAACCCTTTGTAAAAAGCATAAATATTGCCAAGGTTCCCACCAGGTATAATCACCCAATCAGGTACCTCCCAATCAAACTGCTGCAAAATCTCAATAGCAGCAGTTTTCTGCCCCTCAAGCCTCAAACTATTCAACGAATTCGCCAAATAAATCGGTAACTCTGAAGTTACCTCCCTGATCAGCTTCATGCACCCATCAAAATCAGTGTCAATGCTCAAAACCAAAGCCCCATTCGCAATCGGCTGAACCAATTGCGCAGTCGAAATCTTATTAGCCGGAAGGAAAACAATAGATGGTATACCTGCAGAAGCACAATAAGCAGACAACGCTGCTGACGTGTCGCCGGTCGAGGCACAACCCACCCCATATACCGGCCGGTTCAATTTTCTCAACCGGTTCACTTGGCTAACAAGTACAGTCATTCCTAAATCCTTAAAACTACCACTGTGGCTAATTCCACAGTGTTTGACCCATAAATCATTCATGCCCACAAACTGTTTGCCATAACGCTCAGCCCAAAAAAGATTGGAATTACCTTCAAAGGCGCTAACAATATCATCAGAATCGATCTCGGGTAGGACCCACTCCTTCTTACTCCAAACTCCGGACCCGTACGGCCAGGTGGTTTTTCCCACGCGCGAGTCAAATAGGGCTTTCCAGTACGCGCCGTCGAATTTCTTGAGGGCTTCCATGTCGTGCTGAACGTCGAGGAGGCCGCCGGAGCGGCTGCGGTAGACGATTTCATCAAGGGAGTATGATTCAGTGGAATCGGGTGCGGCGTTGAAAGGGATGTATTTGGCGGAGAAGTTGTGGTGGTCGCGGTGGCGGCGAGCCTCGTCCTTGATGTTATCGTGGTTGCATTTGACTATGGTGGAGATAGAGCGTTTGTTAGAGTGATGAATGGTTTTGGGTTTGGCGTTTGGGGTGAAGATGGATAGAGAAGTGTTCAACAATGAAAGCATTTTGGGTTGATGGAAGATGAAAGAGAGAAGAGAAAGGGTCAAGAGAGAAATATCTATGCACCTTAATCATGCACCATTTATTTAATTTTTTTGTTTTAGAATTCAATTATGATAAAAATGAATTAATATGGTGTAATTATATATATAAAAATCATACATTTTCTTTATATTCCATATTTATTTAAGGGTTCAAGTATTGAAATTGACACTTAATCAAAGTGAGCAGTCATAAAATCTGAAAGAAAATAGTTTCAAAAAGAAAGTATCAATGAATTATTAAAGTTATGCTATATTCATATAATGACCAAAATATTAAAAGTTTAATTTCTGAAATTAAAACTTATTGGAAAGGATAGGCATACATCTCGAGAGTAATTAGTTCTATTTGCATAACGTTAATCATGCACCATTTATTTAATTTTTTTGTTTTAGAATTCAATCTTGATTAAAAAAAATGAATGCTGACAATATATAACAAATTTATACTTTGACAAAATGTTATATCTTCCTATTATATCCTTTCCTAATCTCATGCCTACATGAAGATCGTATATGTCACAATAAGATACTTTGAAATATATCATTTTTTTGTAGGTACGAAAATTAATATGAGAAATTAGTATGAGGATATAACAATGTTTTATACTTTGTATACATTTAGTATTTATTTGGGGATGGATTTTGTTATAAAATGATTCAGCAATAATCAAATCAATGTTTTGTTACTGTTATGTAATGGTGTAAGGTTTCATTTGATCCATGAGACGATCAAAAAATTAAAAATTTGTGACACTTATTGAGATGAACAATCATACATAAAAAAAAAGTAATTATTTCCTTAAACAATGTTAACTAATGTGAGAATATACCATTAATTGAAAAAAAGATTAATGGGTTGCTAAATAATGTCAAAACATCCATCCAACCACATCATTTAAACACCATGTTCTTCTTGTGCCCTTATTTGAGACTCCAATGACTTCCATCAGATATTCACCATTCAGTGTTTCTCAATTATTTGGTAACATTTTATCATTCTTGTTTTTTTAGGTAAATAAATAGCTACCATAGTAAATAACTTTAGGTAAGGACGAGTAATTTGTGGGTAGTGTTAGGATATTCGTAGCGAATATCCTGTTTTTTATTATTAAACCAAACATTTGCCTAAAGTTATTTATCAACCCTTATATAATAATATCTTTGCAATATTATTTCCTAGGAGAGAGCTTCTCTTATTCTTTTTCTTCATTTGAATATAACAGATGGCACCGACCTTGTTTTTTTATTAAAAAAATTGGATTCGATTCCATAATTGAAATACGATAGAAATTTCAAATTTAAAATAATAAATAATATTAAATTAAAATTTACATTATTGAAATATTCCCAAATACGTGAAAGAAAATATCATGACAGTTTTGACCTGATTGAATAGTATTAATATTCCACTTAAGCATAGCTTTCGTGAAGATAATTTTTATGCCAATAATATTATAAAAAAAGAGTGTTGAGAAGCAGGTGATCAAACCTTGAGGTAGGGCTCCTAGTGCATATTCTCTCAAGTAACATAGATTCAAGTACTCGACGAAGATACTAAAATGTTATTAAGATGATATCAATTATCACATAAGTCAAAGTATTCATATTATTATACATTGATTTAACTAGTATTTACTAATTAAATTACATACACGGTTAAAGTTATATTTTTAATAATAAATATAAATAATATTTATATCTACAAATTATGTTAAAAGCAATTACCATCCTTAATGTGTCATTTTGAAACTATAAATAAAATTTATGAACAAATCTGCTTTGGCTAGTAACTAGTAATATACGTTTTGACCTACATTTTCCAATTCTATTTGGTTTTATTATATGTCCTGAATAATTATGACACTACATCAACCTGCCAATGTAATATTAATAATATGTATCAAAATTTGTATCTTTAGTCAAAATACAAAATCACATCAAACACCTTGTTGAACACAAAAACAACGCTGAAAACAAGATTTAAATTGGTTCATAAAACTTCATATCGAAATACTTTTCGTGTTATTTTTTTTTGAGAAATCTCATATTGCTCCTAAATTAATATCAATAAGATATTAATTTAGTGATGTATATAACATCAAATTGTATCATCACAACAAAAGATTAAAAGTTCAATTTTTGTGAGTAATATTTGGACCCAAAAAAGATTAATTTCTTAGGCATAAGATAAAGATACATTGATAATACCAAAAAATTACTACTTAGCGAATAATTCCAAAGACTGTCAAACTAATTCCCAATAAAGGCTGAAAAATATATTCTATGAAAGAACTAATTTGAAAAACAATAGTCCATGTCATGCGTTTTAAGCAAAAAAAAAAAAGACAACCTTTTTTTATAAAAAATAAAAGAAAATAAACATAGGTAACGTATTAACGTTGCCATTAAGCTAAAAACAGCTAATAGACATAAAATAAAAATAAACTGAAAACAGTGTTACCGTTAAACTCAAAATTAGCAACTAACAAGGAAAGAAATAAAAATGGAGATGGTGGTTCAGTAAATAGCATCAAATGTTTGTCCAAAGTGCAAGACACTTGTTAATTTTGTCACACATTTATTCACAAAATGGAATTCGATTTTTATGAGCAATACTTGTTAGAATTAACTCATTTCAAATATATTAGTTCTGTATTTTAAAGAATAAAAAATATATCATAGTACCAAAATATGGAGTACAAAACTGTGAATGTTGTTCACACCACCAAAATATGCAGCACCAGTCAATGACATTCATCTCCTTCTTCATGACCCCACCAATCTCAAACCTCATTTTTTTTTTAATTTAAAATTTCCACGTAAGAAAATAAATAAAAATAAAAGATAGACAATGAGAGAGAAAGACGCAACAACTATCTACCGAGAGAAAGAGAAGCTGGAACTTGCTTTTATTTTTAAATCACTTTTTTTAAAAGAGATTAAACCCAAAATCCAAAACCAGAACTCGATTTTGTTGTGTTGCTGCTTATTGTTTTCTCCAGCTTATAATTTCTTTCTCTTATTCAAACCTTACTCTCAAAATTGTCGTTGAAAATTCAAATCCGCTTATTTCTGCTGTTCGATCTGACTCACTGAGTTAATTCCTTTTCTTATGCGACTCGGCTGAGTTAGCTCAGAAGATCGCTCCGCATTAATCGCCATGGTAAATATGTTTGGATTAAACACTTGCATAGTTTTCGTGCTTGATTCTTTGCTTTTTCCTTTGACTCTTCCACTTGCTTTATTGAATCTATTTGACTTAGATTTTTATTACTATTTTTGAGTTATCTGTATCAGAGTGATTGATGTGTTTGGTGGATATTTATTGCGTTTTTGGCGTTTGGATGTTTTTAATGAATTTTTCAAAATATGAAGTGAAAGTTATAATAGTCGATCCATGATTCCATGCATTACTTGAAAGGATCGTGTGGAATGGATTTTATTGAATAAGTTTTGGGTAATTTTGGATTGGCAGTGCATATAATTTGTTATTTCATTATTTATTTAGAAACTGAAAAACACTACATAGTGGATTTAGTTATTACTATTTATTACAGTATAGATTAATCATTGAAGGGAAAACTGAATATTAAGAAAAATAAAAGTATTCATTAGCATGGTCATGTTCTTAGTGTTGATTCAAAATTATGAGGCGGAGCTATAAGGTTTGAATGTTTAATGGGATTGGGAGCTAACTATTGTTGTAGTAAGAAGGTAAGGTAAGAGATTTCGGTAGTTCCATTTTTTTGGTGAGTGTTATTTCTAAAATTTTGTAGAAAGTGTTTTGAACTACATTATCAAGGGAGGATTCTCTTTCTGCAAATTTCATGCCATAGACTTTTAGCATGGATGATTTGGCATCAAGGGAAGAATGTTAAAAAAGAATACATCCTTCCTAAGTAAAAGAAATTTGATGTAGAGTCTTTTACTAGAAATTCTTGTTCTGTGAAAATGTTCATTCATGGCATTCTTTCAAACTAAAAGTTGTAAGTACCTGAATATATACTGCAAAACTCTTGGAATTTAGTTAGATCAAATAGCATTTCTATGACACTTGTCTGTTGCTTGGCTTGAAAATCATTGTTCACGCATGGTGTCATCACTGTCATGGTGGTCCAGTTAAATGAGTATGACAGGTTTCATTGAATGCCAACTCTTTTGCATATAGTTTTTTTCTTCAAAATTAATACATTGTTTGTGATAGTCAATGTGAGTAGCTGTACTTTTTCTCTGAACTAACATGTTTGCTTTGAATTCCATGTGTTTGGATTTGCAGTCAGCATCAGTGAACATTATTGTAGGTTCTCATGTTTGGGTTGAGGATCCAGTCCAAGCATGGGTTGGTGGCGAAGTATCTAAAATCAATGGTGACGAAGTCCATGTTTACACCACAGATGGGAAAACAGTGAGTCTAATTGTTTGTACTAGCGTGTGTGAGAAATTGTTTGCATATGTTCTTTGTTGTACATATTGTTTTGGCTTATTGAAACAAAATTTTTTGTACTTCTCTGAGATTCTAGTTTGGTCAAATCATCTTTAGGAATTGTACTTTTTTTCTTTCATATACAGTATAATCCTATTAATTTGTGCATAATATGTTTATATCTTAGTCACAGAAATTTCAGCTATATTCTCTTTTAGTTGTTTATATTCTTCTATTTGTCTAATATTCAAACAAGAGCGACCAGGCCTCACAAGTTACAATTATGATTTTGATCACCTGAACATCTGATTGTAGGTTGTCACAAATATCTCAAAGGTTTTCCCCAAGGATAATGAAGCCCCTCCTGGAGGTGTTGATGACATGACAAAACTGTCATACTTGCATGAACCAGGAGTTCTGCACAACTTGGCTACTAGATATGAACTCAATGAAATTTATGTGAGATACTATTTTTTATTTTCATTTAGTGCTAAAACTGTTTGAGTTGAGTTATAGTAGAAACTTGTGAGTAAATACAATCATGTTATTCCTCCAACATCACTGCAGACGTATACTGGAAACATCCTGATTGCAATAAACCCATTTCAAAGGTTGCCACATCTATATGATACACACATGATGGAACAGTACAAAGGAGCTGGATTTGGAGAGTTGAGTCCTCATGTTTTTGCAATTGCAGATGTTGCATACAGGTGGTTAATAGACGCCAATGTCATTTGCTTGACATTCCTTTTTTATTCGGTTTATTTATGTCCATATTTATTTTTGTTAGGGCAATGATCAACGAGGGAAAAAGTAACTCAATCTTGGTTAGCGGTGAGAGTGGGGCTGGTAAGACAGAAACTACAAAAATGCTCATGCGATATCTTGCATATCTTGGGGGTCGTTCTGGAGTAGAAGGAAGGACAGTTGAACAACAAGTTCTAGAAGTATGATAATGCTGCAAATTTTGGTTCCATTAAATTACATGTCTTTTTAAAGCATCATTTATAGCTTTTAGTTCCATTATATTACATTTTATTTCAAATTTTATTAGATATGTAGGGTGTTTAAAAGCATGAAAATTATTTTCTCATCGTTGTTTTTGTACAATTATTTTGCAGTCTAATCCGGTTCTTGAAGCATTTGGCAATGCCAAAACAATCAGAAATAATAATTCAAGGTGAGCATTGACAACTGCGTGGAATGTTATATATGACAAAAAGGGCAGCCTAAGCATGAGAGGTTGTGTCCTCTTGGTCACTAAGCACAACCTTACCATTTGCCTAGGTTCACCCTCTGTTATATAAAACAAAATTGTCATAAAATATTTAGTTAAAGTGATTTTAACTATGTTAGTGGTGGATAAAAGCTGTGATATATTGATCAGCTCATCAATAGCTAAAATATATCAATTCTTAGACTTTTGTGTTTTATTTGCTATTATCATGTCAGCAAACAATGAAAGAATATTTGAATATATTTTGTAGTTCAAACTTGATATAACCTGTACTTGTTATCTTCTTCCTGAATTTTGAAATGCAGTCGTTTTGGTAAATTTGTTGAGATACAATTTGACAACAAGGGAAGGATTTCTGGGGCTGCTATAAGAACTTATTTGCTAGAGAGGTCTCGTGTCTGTCAAATTTCAGATCCCGAAAGAAACTACCATTGCTTTTACCTTCTTTGTTCTGCACCAGCTGAGGTAAAAATATTCTTTCTTATTTAAATCAACCTTGTCTTTGTTATGAATATTGGTTCTTATGGTACAATGTCATATTTAATCATTGCAACACTTCAACTTGAAGGAAAAAGAGAAGTATAAGTTGGGAAGTCCTAGTTCCTTCCATTACTTAAATCAATCCAAGTGCTATCAGCTGGATGGAGTGGATGATGCACATGAGTATCATGCCACTCGAAGAGCCATGGATATTGTTGGAATTAGCGAGGAAGAGCAGGTTAGTCTTCCCAAATCTATTTGTTATTGATAATAATTTTTTGTAAATTTATTTAATGATATAACAACATATTTCAGGAGGCAATTTTTAGGGTTGTTGCAGCAATTTTGCACCTTGGAAACATCGAATTTTCAAAAGGAGAGGAAATTGACTCCTCTGTCATCAAAGATGAGAAGTCTAGATTCCATCTTAATGTGACCGCTGAACTTCTTAAGTATGCTCCAACATAATCCTTTTATGCACTTCATTTGCATCAGTGTCTTGTTTTTATCATATTACGTACATTTTAACATACACAATTTTTGTAGGTGCAATGCTACGAGCTTAGAAGATGCACTAATCAAGCGTGTGATGGTAACACCTGAGGAGGTTATTACAAGAACTCTTGATCCTGATGCAGCTCTTGGTAGCAGGGATGCATTAGCTAAAACCATTTATTCACGTTTGTTTGATTGGTAATGAAACTTCAACACTTAGTCCTACATAAACATGCTCATTCTTATATCAACGTGTTCAAGGAAAGAGAGAATGATTGAGAAGGCTGTGAATATAATATTATTGTATAAAAGGATCTAAAAAAACTATTCTTATTAAAAACCTATACATTTACATTGAAATTGGCTATAAGTTGTGAATATTGAATAACTCACAATAACATACCGAAATATTTCTAGGAAAAACAAGTTTGATTGGACTAACAAATTGTTGGATTTCCTTCATAGTAGATTTCACACACACATATATTAATATTCTCATAAAGGGTCTAAACAATTTATTCTTATTAAAAAAAACTGTACACTTACCTTTAAATTTGGCTATAGCATACCGAAATATTTCTAGGAGAAGCAATTTTGATTGCACTAACAATTGTGCTAGATTTCGTTCATAGTATATTTCACACACACATATTAATATTCTCATAAATTTTCATTATTTCTTATAGGCTTGTGGAGAAGATTAACAATTCAATCGGGCAAGATCCAAATTCAAAATCTATCATTGGAGTTCTTGATATCTATGGTTTTGAAAGTTTTAAGTTCAATAGGTAAGCTAGTGATTTTATTTGGAACTTTTGGTTTGAGTATTTAGCCTTGTATCTAATAATTTTCCTTTACTTAGTTTTGAGCAGTTCTGTATTAATTTTACAAATGAGAAGTTGCAACAACATTTTAATCAGGTTTGGTAATTTCTGGCACATCTTGAATATCCATATCCCCGACTTCTGTTTCCCTTGATAATTGAGTTTTTTTAACTGAACGTTTGCAGCATGTCTTTAAAATGGAACAAGAAGAATATACCAAAGAAAAGATCAATTGGAGTTACATAGAGTTTATTGACAACCAAGATGTTTTGGATCTCATTGAGAAGGTATTTTACTGATGCTTGCTGCATTATTAATTCTTTATGAAGTATATGAAAGTGTGTTTTAATGAGTCACCTGTCAAATGTTGTTGATTGTAATATTTGTTCAAAATGTGTACAAAGTGTGTTCGCATGTTATTTATATGCACTTTCTTTATTTTTCTACACAAAAAATCTCTGTAATATATTGAAGCATAATATTATTCAATCTTTTGCAGAAACCTGGAGGAATAATTTCACTTCTTGATGAAGCCTGGTATGCAGATAATAGCAGAGAGATTAGTTAATTTGACATTGATTTTAAGTTAGATTGAAGCTATATGCTTATATCTTTTGTGAAATTACCTTTTTTAATTAGACTTATTTAGTCATAATAGACTGTTTTTTTGACACAGCATGTTTCCTAAGTCTACACATGAAACATTTGCTCAGAAGTTGTATCAGACATTCAAAAACAACAAGCGCTTTATCAAACCTAAACTTTCTCGGACTAGTTTTACAATATCTCATTATGCAGGGGAGGTAACTACATTTGATCTTTTTCATTGTGCGTTTCCATTGATTGCTTTGTTTTTATTTAAATGTTCCATGAATATTTTGTTCTACATTTTTACTATTGTTTTTCTGTGCAGGTGACATATTTGGCTGATCTGTTTCTTGACAAAAACAAGGATTATGTAGTTGCAGAACATCAAGATCTACTGACAGCCTCAAAATGCTCATTTGCAGCAAGTCTATTCCCTCCTTCTCCTGAAGAGTCTTCAAAATCATCCAAGTTCTCTTCAATTGGATCTCGCTTTAAGGTATTATTAGTTTTTATCACTCTTTAGCTAAGCTCGATTTTGCATCATTATCAGTCTTTTTTGTGACACATTTGTGAAAATTGCAGCTACAACTTCAGTCTTTGATGGAGACCTTAAGTTCAACTGAACCTCACTATATCAGATGTGTGAAGCCAAATAATGTTCTCAAGCCTGCTATTTTTGAAAATGTCAATATTATGCAACAATTGCGCTGTGGTGTGAGTATATTATGGTCTTTGTCTTCATTGGTTTTTAATAACTGAGGCACTGAGCTAAGAAAAAACTATATATTTGACTCTGATTTACATTTGATGTTGTTTTGTCTCATTGTTATTTGTTTTAGGGTGTTCTTGAGGCAATTAGAATCAGCTGTGCTGGCTATCCAACCAGACGAACTTTTTATGAATTTCTTAACCGATTTGGTGTCCTTGCACCTGAAGTTCTGGATGGAAAGTAAAGCTCATCTCCTTTTTGAGCTGTTTTTATCTTTGAATTAGAAAGTGACTTTTCTGTTTTTCGTACAAAACTTATTTGTCTTGTATGTGTATAATTTCTAGGGAGTTACTGTATGATTTAACTCTTGGCCTCTCTTTATTGCTTGCAATTTGTCTCCCTAGCTTTCATAATTGTTTCCACTCGTTCCTTTTCAGCTCTGATGACAAGGTTGCATGCCAAATGATTCTGGAAAAAATGGGTATGAAAGGGTACCAGGTGATTCAGTGCTCTTATAACTTTATAGTTTATATGTTGACGATTGTGCATGGGAGGGTCAGTTTTAGAAACGGGGTTCAAGAAGCCAAGCCCGACTTGCTTCCAAATTAATTGCCATCTCGGATATGCATACCTATATAATTCATACATGATTTTCAATCCATTTCCGAATGATTACGGACGACAATGCTTATGATGTTAAAGTATGAAAGGTACCTAAATATCTGAAGGAGCCTTCGAAGGCTCTTAAGTAACCTTATATATTTCATGTAGACTATCCCAGGGGTAAAAAATTTATGAAAATACCAGTACCAACTATAAAGAGGGTGAGACTCGACGCAATGACAATGTTGCTTGTCTTGTAAGTTGTGACTTGGAGGTCATGTTCAAACCCTGGAAATAGCCTATTAGCTTGCGAAGGTAAGGCTGTGTAAATTTTCTCTCCCCAGACCCACTAGGTGAGAAGCTCATGCACCGGACCAGTGTGCAAAAACCAATTTCAAATATAAGTATAAGCTTATTGGTACAATAAGGAAGTTATTTTATTTGATAAATCTCATCTAGGTTCTGGATTGTAAATTAGCTTTATTTTTTATGTCATGAAACAAATATTACCTTTTTCATATAGTAATTTATCACACTATCAAGGTGCTTATCCATACAAGTTGATTTTGCAAATTACGAACTCAAACAAGATTTATGGTGGTTTGCCAGATAGGGAAGACAAAGGTTTTCCTAAGAGCTGGACAGATGGCTGAGCTGGATGCAAGACGGGCAGAGGTTCTTGGAAATGCAGCTAGAACCATCCAGAGGCATATGTGTACCTATATGGCACGCAAAGAATTCATTCAATTGCGCCAAGCTGCAGTTCGTCTGCAATCTATTTTGCGAGGTGACCTTAGTTTTATGTAACATGTTTGCTTAGATTTTTGTTGCTCTCCCAGTCTCTTGTATAAGAGGGAGAGCCTTAATGCAATGGTACGGTTGCTTGCCTTGTGACCTAGAAGTCATGGGTTCAAATCCTGGAAGCAGCCTCCCCGCTTGCAGGGATAAGGCTGAATTCATCTACTCACACCATTAGGTAGGAGCTTCGTGCACTAGGCCGTCCTCAGTCTCCTGTATAGTTGTATGTACAGGTTGCTTGTTTGGCTTGGACTACCAACATGCAACCTATCATTGGTCTGTGTGCAAAAGCCCAAATCCACCAAATGTGAAAATTACTCACATTGCAATAAATGAAAAAAAGGAATTGAAATGAATTATGCACATCCATATTTTAATTGTAATCATTGAACAATTTGGTCTTATCTTTTTCTTATGTCATTAAGCTTATGTTTCACCAAACCCATTTATTGGTATAGTTTGCATGCCATTCTAGAATTTGTGATGCATTAAAATACTTGGAATTTTCTCCTGAAGTGCATTTCTCCTCTTTATGGTTTGCTCTAGACGAACTGCATACTTTAATTTGATGCTATAGATTCTTATGGTAGTTTTCAATACCAAACAGGATTATTGTCTCGAAAGCTCTATGAGCAGTTGCGACGTGAAGCAGCAGCTGTGAAGATAGAGAAGAACTTCAAACGATACATTTCCATGAAGTCTTACTTAACAGAACGATCGTCTGCAATTATATTACAAACAGGCTTAAGGGCTATGAAGGCTCGTGATGAATTTAGATTTAGGAAGCAAACAAAGGCTGCAATTTGTATCCAGGTTCTCTTGTCGAACTTCTTCATAGTTTATATACTGTTAGTTGTGGAAAAGAAACCATGCAACCTTCTTATCTGCCTTGCTAAATGATATTTTGTGTTAATCTTTTCAGGCTCATTCGCGTCGGCAATTTGCATATTCATATTATAAAAGATTGCAAAAAGCTGCAATTGTTACTCAGTGCGGCTGGAGGAGAAGGGTTGCCAAGAGGGAACTTAGAAATCTTAAGATGGTAAATGATACTTTTTTTTGGGGTGTAATATTGACTTAGTCTTGGTTTATAAGACCTTACTTTGGATGTAATAATTTGTGTAATTTCATTCAGGCTGCAAGAGAAACAGGAGCCCTTAAAGAAGCAAAAGACAAACTAGAAAAGCGTGTTGAAGAACTTACGTGGCGTTTGCAAATTGAGAAGCGTTTGAGAGTAACTTCATTCATCATGTTTTTTATACAAAGTTCAAATTTGGTTCAATTGCTGATGCAAACTTGCAGGTTTTTATACCGTAACCTTTTTAAAAAAATTAAATTACAGGCTGATTTGGAAGAGGACAAGACACAAGAAATTGCCAAGTTACAGGATACTTTGCATACAATGCAAAAACAAGTAGAAGAAGCAAATGCCAGGGTCATCAAAGAGCGTGAGGAGGCACAAAAAGCCATTGAAGAAGCACCTCCAGTTATTAAGGAGACTCCTGTTATAATTCAAGATACTGAAAAGATTAATTCTTTAACGGTCGAAGTCAATAGTTTGAAGGTAGACAACATCTGATTATATTGATGATGTGGCATAAATTTAATAATTCATGGCATTTTGTGATACAAGTTATTTGGAGGCTTCTTGTGGGAAAAAATGCTTGAAAAGGCAAATTGGTGTTTTCTTTAACCTAGGCAGTGAGCTATCAATTAAAATTACATTTATACCTCTACTTTTTTTCTTCAAACTTTAACTTAATTTCTATTTCTAGGAATCCTTGGAGTTCATTCAATTTTCTGTATGTCTTGCTGTTTGTTCTTCCAGTTGCCCGCCTAAAAAAACTTGATTATATATACTCAGATCATCCTGCAATTCAAGTTCAATTAAAATTGTAGTTATCTGGTTTCTTTATGACATACACTCACTAATGACTCTGGATTGGATAGTATTGTTATTAAACTTATATTTAATCTGTTCTTATATTTAGAAAGGAGGGAAAGAGAAAAAAATAGTTATTGTGAGGTGCTAATAATTTATCTGCAAGGAACAACTGAGCTTATTGAGTGCCCTTATTTACAGGAATCATTACTACTGGAAAGAGAGGCCCATGAAGAGGCCAGGAAAGCTCAGGCTGAGGCTGAAGGTAGAAATAAGGAGCTGCTTAAAAAAGTTGAAGATTCTGATCGCAGAGTGGAACAGCTACAGGAATTGGTTCAGAGGTTAGTATAAAGCATGAGGGGCAAAAGATCTATATGGTAGATTGGTAGCGAATACTAGTTGCTTAGTGTTTATATGCAGTTTACACTATCATCCCAAGATGAATGAAATATTTTCAGATACTGATGACAATGTAAATGTATCAGATTTCATATATAACTCAGCAGTTTTATTTTTCTATCCCCCAACTCTACAATCCATCCAAGAGTTACTCCTATTATAGTCTGTCTTCATTTCCTGTCAACCATTCTCCTACACCTGTTCATGCGTAATTGTTATTTTTGTGACTTGGATGCATAAGATACTTCCATGTCTATCCTTCCCCCATTAATAACCATATTTACCTGCCTTAATATAAATATATTTTGTTAAAAATAATTCTCTATGATACAGATTGGAGGACAAAATTTCCAATTCGGAGTCAGAAAATCAAGTTCTTCGCCAGCAGGCACTGGCTGTATCTCCAACTGGAAAAGCTCTGCCTGCAAGACCAAGATCAGTGATTATTCAGGTAATGAAACAAACCCGAGGACATTAATCAAAACTATAGTATATATGGAAATGGAAATTTACAATGGAGTTTCCTGCACAATCTGCAGAGGATACCAGAAAATGGGAATACTCCAAATGGTGAAACAACAAATGGATCAGTAACAGTAAGAATTTATTGTTTTTTATGAAAATATATAACCAATTAATTTTGGTAATAGAAGTTGTTTTTCACTTTTTAGTTTTTAAACTTGTTAAATGCTTCCTTTTGTCTGTTTTAGGATATGACTCTAGCTGTATCAAATGTACGTGAGCCTGAATCTGAGGGAAAACCACAAAAGACTCTCAATGAGAAGCAGCAAGTGAGTAGCTACATAGATGCACTAAACAATCTGAATCTGTGATAGATACTTCAAACCACCTTCTCAATTTAATTCCTTTCTCCCTTGTTTTGCTTGTTCATTGTGCTTAAAAATTTATTTTCTGGGTCAGGAAAACCAGGACTTGTTGATCAAGTGCATAACACAAGATTTGGGATTTTCTGGAGGCAAACCTGTTGCTGCATGTGTCATATATAAATGCCTTCTTCACTGGAGGTCATTTGAAGTTGAAAGAACAAGTGTCTTTGACCGAATTATTCAAACAATAGCTTCAGCTGTTGAGGTAACTTACCTTTTTTGGGTTACTTGTAGCTTTTCCCTTTAAAAATACCAGTGTCACTTTCTAAAATGCCAAAAGTATTTTACTAACAGTGACTTATGAACCATTGAAGGCCCAGGATAATACTGATGTATTAGCCTATTGGTTGTCTAATACATCTACTTTGTTGTTGCTACTCCAACGCACTCTCAAAGCAACTGGAGCTGCTAGCTTAACACCACAAAGACGGAGAACATCATCATCTTCTCTATTTGGAAGAATGTCTCAAGTATGAAGCAACTTCACATCCTTTCTGATGAAAATTTTATCAGTTATATTTAGATTTCATTTCTCTTCAATTTTGGTTGACTTAAGTGATTCCAGGGGCTAAGGGGATCTACCCAAAGTGCTGGATTGTCATTTATAAATGGCCGAGGCCTTAGTAGAATGGATGATTTACGTCAAGTGGAAGCAAAGTATCCAGCACTGCTGTTTAAGCAACATCTTACTGCCTTCCTTGAAAAAATATATGGAATGATAAGAGACAGCCTCAAAAAGGAGATATCTCCATTACTTGGACTGTGTATACAGGTAATATCTTCTCTCTCTCTCTGTATTTTTTGGGGGGTGGGGTGCTATCAAAATTTTGAACATTTGTCATTGGTTAAAGTATGTTAATAATATGTTTTTTTGTATGGTATATTAGTAGAGTATTCTTTAATAATTACAAGAATCCTTTAATCACTGGTAGGTTCATGTGCATGACCTTTGTCTTTATGCAGGCAGTCACAATGGTTAGGATACCCAGTGATTGACAAGCTTTATTTGTTTATTTATCTAACAATCGCAGGCTCCTAGGACCTCACGTCAAAGTTTAGTAAAAGGACGATCACAAGCTAATGCAGTTGCTCAACAAGCTTTAATTGCTCACTGGCAAAGTATTGTGAAAATCTTAAACAATTATCTGAAGATAATGAAAGCAAATTATGTGAGTTCACTTCAGATGACTTCATTTCCATTGTTTATCTTAATATGATGTTAATCCCATAAGGTTGGTTTAATAGGCGCCTGCTTTCTTGGTCCGTAAAGTGTTCACTCAAATATTCTCATTCATCAATGTTCAATTATTCAACAGGTAATCTCTTTCTCCCCTCTGCATTGCATGTCATATTGCAAAATAAGACTTTTTGATTAATTTAATCTGGTGCTTACTGCAGTCTTCTGTTGCGTCGTGAGTGTTGTTCATTCAGCAATGGGGAGTACGTAAAGACAGGTTTGGCTGAATTAGAACAGTGGGGTGTGGAGGCTACAAACGATGTGAGCACCCAGAAACTGTTTCAGACTTCTTATTTTTTTCTTTCTAATTTTATAATCATCACCTCAATATGCTATGTACAGTATATTGGCTCGGCTTGGGAGGAACTGAAGCATATCAGACAGGCTGTTGGGTTCCTGGTAAAAGTCACTTCTATACAAACTCAGTTCCAAAATTCAATTCAATATGAATGACGACCGACTGTCATTCTTCTATGTTAGGTGATTCATCAAAAACCCAAGAAGTCCTTGAATGAAATAACAAAGGAGCTATGCCCGGTGGGTGCCTCCTTCCTTCCATTAAATATTCATGAAATCATACTTAGCTTTGATTCTCTTCCTAAGTATAATATTGTGGTGCTGCAGGTTCTCAGTATACAACAGTTATACAGGATCAGTACAATGTACTGGGATGACAAATATGGCACACACAGTGTGTCAACAGATGTAAGTTAACATTGCTGATTTTATTGGTACCAGTCTCCGTATTACTTTTAGGGCGCGGTTGGGTAAATGGATAACTTAAGCACTTATTGAAGAACTTTTTTTTATTTTATTTTTAATAAGCCAAAAAAGACCTTTTTTGTACCTCTGATAAGTTTTTTGAAATAAGCTACAAAGGAGCTTATAGGAAGTTAAAGAGCTATTTTCAATATCTCAAATGAGCTCCCTATAAACTCTTAGGAACACCCAGTTAGTAGTTGAATGTGCACATGTTTTTTGAAATTCGCAAGGTGGAACACCTGCAATGTGCTTAATCTCAAAACTCTCCTATCATACAGGTTATAGCAAGCATGAGAGCTATGATGTCTGAGGACTCTAATAATGCTGTCAGCACTTCTTTCCTATTAGATGATGACTCAAGGTACTGTATTAACTTCAGCAAACAATTCATTATTTAACTGTTTGCCTCGATCTTAGCTGTAGCATTTCTTCTTAAATCTCCGAATATGGTTGCAGCATTCCATTTTCGGTGGATGACATTTCCAAATCCATGCAAGAAGTAGAAGTAGCTGAGGTGGATCCTCCTCCGTTGATGCGCGATAACTCAGGATTTGGGTTCTTACTTGCACGCTCAGAGTGATAATCAATAATTATTGCTTCTGATGCACTATCTTGTTGCACAAAGTTGCAAGTGCTAAAAACTGTGCATATAACTTCATTGTGGTCACGTCGTGTATAGTATATTTTTCACCAACTCAGGCTTCTAATATTGGTTTGTTGCCTGGGTTTATTCATTTTTACCCCTCAAGTTTCATCAACACGAGGGGTTTTGTTAAGAAACCATGTCACAATTGTTGTGACAAATTCCTATCATGGTTTCGAGGTTGGTGTCCAGGCACTGCTGGCACACTTGCCCAATGTTCTTTTCCTATATTATTGTTTTTCATGTGTTATAGTTGGCTGCAATTAGTGACACTAGTGTATGTTATAGGGCACCTTTGTCTTATGTGATTATAAGTTATGTTTAATTGGTACAACATTATTTTATTATTTAATTTTAAACAGGTATTTTTGTTATTTTTTTTAAATGACTAAGTCATATGAAAGATGACTCATTGTACCTTGACAAACATGACATCGTTTGAGTTTCATTTCTTTATTATTATTTTTTGTTCTTAAGTCTTAACTGTATCTTATGATATAATACTGAAAGCCATGTAGGAGGAAT
The DNA here is from genome assembly GCF_001865875.1 of Lupinus angustifolius. Taxonomy (NCBI): domain Eukaryota; kingdom Viridiplantae; phylum Streptophyta; class Magnoliopsida; order Fabales; family Fabaceae; genus Lupinus; species Lupinus angustifolius. The sequence continues at coordinate 22,622,928 of NC_032009.1, forward strand.
AACATCCTTTTTCATGAGATATGAGGACTAAACATTGCATGGACTATCTAAAGAAAATTTCAATTTGCAATTTTACAATTTACATTTTACATTTACAAGGCTGTTGATTTTTAAATCTCAAATATCCCTGAAAAGCTTAAAGAAAAGCTCATAATTTTGTGTATAAAATGAGTATTCACTCTTGATTTAATAAAAAAATCTTAACATGCAAATAATCTATGGATGATTATAAGTTTTTTTTACTCACTTTACATTGGAAGCTTTACTCATTTTTATTTAAAAAAGATCACTAGATTTACTGTCTTGCATGAAACTTTAAGCTAAATGAAACTGAAGGGTAAACGAAAACTACAGCAGGCACATACAGACAAGAGTTTTTTTGGGTACAAACTAGAAATCATACAATTCATCATACAATAAAGTATCTCCTCATATGATGAGATAATTTATCTCATTTCACCATGAAAGTATGATATATGTATTATTTTGTTTAATTTTAAAATATTTTTGTAGAAAATGATTTAATCTAACACATGTATTTTAGTGGCCATAGTAGATAACTTATCTTTTTATACGAGAAGTGAGAAGAAGATAAAAAAAAAATAAGCATTGTTATTATAACCATGGATCAGTAAAACAAAATAAAGATAGCTACAATTTCCACAAAGCACATTCATAACTAGTCAAGCCAGGACACAAATGTCCCACAGCATTGTTGATACTTAGGGAAAAAAATCAAAATTTTGAAAATTGGTAAAAGTAATATATGAAGGATAATTCATAAATATGATTTTTAATTACGACAGAACATTGTAATAGACAATCAATTTAGTAGTTTCTTAAAATTGAATAAACAATATATAGAATAATGTACATAAAAAGAAAGAATTAAGGAGTAGGGAAAAAGAACTGAAAATCAAATAATGCGGTATTGTCCGTTACCGTTAATTTGTTTACGCTATTTATTCCATTTTGAAAAAATGCAGCGATAATTGATAGAGAAAATTTGAATAACATAACAACAATAACAAAGAAACTTTGCGCTCAACCTTTTATTCCTTTCCCTTCTTCTAATTTCTTTCAACCCTTTCAGCTCAAATTTGTTTATTTTTTGTCACAAAGTTTCAATTTTTGAATTTCAGAATGAGGGTGGCGAAAGCTTGGATTGCATAAGCCAGGGTTTTCGCTTCACCACATTCTCATGTTTCAATCCTTTCTAACGCCACGAGGTAATTCATAATATCCTTTTTTTTATTATATAATTCATCATTCAGATATGTATGTTTGGGTTTCTTTTTATGTATGATGAATTTGTTGTTTTTGAATTTTGGGTTATGTTCTGATTGATTTGAATTATTGTTTATTTTTTATTTCTAGACAAAAAACCATGTCCAATTTTGATGTTGGCAAGAACAGTAGTGAAGGTTCAGATAATCAGAACAAGTTATTAAAAGATGTTCAAACTATAAGCGAAGTTGTATACCTGGACAAAAGTTCTTTGAAGAAGGCAACATCTGCTGTGATTTCTCGATCCAAATCGACCGACAAATTCCCCGTGCCTGATCCAAAATCAAAGCCTAAAGCAAACAAAGAAGATAAATTGGACAAAGATAAGAAATCTATATGGAATTGGAAGCCATTAAAAGCCCTTAACATAAACCGCAGTCAAAAGTTTAATTGTTGTTTTTCTCTCCAAGTGCATTTGATTGAAGGGTTACCGTCGACTTTCAATGATGCCAACCTTTGTGTGTACTGGAAGAGGCGAGATGAGGTTATGATGACACCTCCGGCCAAGGTAATTCAATGCACGGCCGAGTTTGAGGAGAGGTTGACTTACACTTGCTCAATCTCTGGAAGTAAGAGTGGACCGCACGGCTCTGCAAAGTATGAAGCAAAGCATGTTTTGCTCTATGCTTCTATGGTTGGTGCGCCAGAACTTGATTTAGGGAAGCACCGGGTAGATCTCTCGAGGTTGCTTCCTCTCACACTGAAAGAGCTTGAAGAGGAGAAGAGCTCGGGGAAGTGGACTACAAGTTTTAGATTATCAGGAGCAGCTACGGGTGCCGCAATGAATGTCAGTTTTGGGTATGTGGTGGTTAGTGATAACACCAGTGCTACAAGAGACAACCATATTGCTCCCGGCACATTGACTTTGAGGCAAAATAGTCTGGCGTCTTTGATGAAACCGGATCAGTCTGACAGGAGTGTAAGGCGTACTGGAAGTTTGCCAAGCATTATCAATCAGTATTCATGTCAAAATATAGATGTGGTAAAGGATCTTCATGAGGTATTGCCACTATCAAAATCAGAATTAGCCATCTCAATAGACACCTTATATAAAAAAATTGAAGAAAAAAACACCTTTAGTCCTCTGAAAAATGAACCTGAACTTGATGTATTTACAAAAACTCTTGAAATGATCAAACCAGATGCCTGTATTTCATCTGAGACTGGAAAAGAAAAACCAAAAGAGCATCCAGGTAATGAAGGAAAAACATGTAGCCCAGTGCATGACAAACCTGAATTTGATGTGTTTCAAGAAAATGTGAAGACAGTTAAGTCACATTGTTATCCTTTACCTGATTCTGGAAAAGAAAATCATGAAGAGTGTGAAGTTAAGGACGGAAAAACATGTAATCCAGTGCATGGCAAACCTGAATTTGTTGTGTTCCAAGAAAACATGGAGACGGTTAAGCCAGATGATTATCCTTCACCTGACTCTGGAAACGAAAATTGTGAAAAGTGTGAAGGTGATGGGTTTTTTGTTGTTGATCAGGGGATAGAATTGTCATCGAATGAACATGTTAAACGAGAGGAACCAGTCACAAAGGCTCTTGCTGATGCTCATACAGTTGACCGTATCTCTACGATTGATGCTGCTGCCATACAAGTATCTTTTGAAGATAGTTATAATAATGATTCCCTGTATGAGGTAGATGATAGTTCAAAAGAAAAGACTGTGGTACATGAATTTTCTTACGAAGAGGGCACCATATGCACAACAGAACTTCTCCTGCAAGAACTAGAATCAGCTTTAAACAGTGTCTCAGATTTGGAGAGTGTGGCACTTGACTCTCCTGATATTATGGAAGCCAAATCTGAATATAAGATGAGAAAGTCCCATAGCTTGGACGATGTTACAGAATCAGTTGCCAGTGAATTCTTAAGTATGCTAGGCATAGACCATAATCCAATGAGCTCGAGTTCTGAAAGTGAGACTGAGTCTCCAAGAGAGCGCCTTTTAAGACAATTTGAGAAGGACACACTCTCTGAGGGCTTCTCTTTATTTAATTTTGAAATGGGCAATGATAATGAAGCAGATGATAACTATGATGATTCTTTTGGATTTGAGCAGTGGGAATTCTCTGACAGTATTAACTCATCATCCATGTTGGAAGATCTGAAGGAAGAGCATTTAATCGAGTCTCGGGATGTGAAGAGCAAAATGAAGCCACATATGTTAGAAGACATGGAAACAGAAGCCTTAATGCGTCAATGGGGTTTCAATGAGAATGCTTTTCAGCATTCTCCACCAAAAGACATTACTGGTTTTGGAAGTCCAATTCATTTACCGCCTGAAGAGTCTCACGTATTACCTCCTCTGGCAGAAGGGTTAGGCCCTTTTCTTCAGACAAAAGATGGGGGGTTTCTACGGTCTATGAATCCCGCACTTTTCAGGAATGGTAAATGTGGGGGGAACTTAATCATGCAGGTTTCCAACCCCGTTGTGGTACCTGCAGAAATGGGTTCTGGAATAATGGAGATTTTGCAGTGTTTGGCTTCAGTGGGAATTGAAAAGCTTTCCATGCAGGCAAAGAAATTAATGCCTCTGGAGGATATCACAGGGAAGAATATGCAACAAATAGCATGGGAATCTATGCCAGTCTCACAGGGTACAGAAAGGTTTGTCTATCCTTTTTTTATCATTGCTCTTGGAATCAAGTTTTTAACAGTTATTCCTCTAAAAAAAGTACTGATTGAATTTTGCTTCATTTTATGTAGGCAATGCCATTTGCAGCATGATTTAGTAACAGTGCAAGATGCTACTTGTGTTCAAAGGGACTCAAAAGGAACATCATCTGGACTAAAATCTATCAAGTTTAGTCCAAGTTCAGTTGGCAACCAGACAGGCAAAGAGTTTGTTTCATTGGATGATCTTGCTCCACTGGCTATGGATAAAATTGAAGCACTTTCAGTGGAGGGTTTGAGAATACAATCAGGTATGTCGGAGGAGGATGCACCATCAAACATCATTACACAATCCTTTGGAGAAATTTCAGCAATTCAGGGCAAGGGTGTTACTACTAGTGGGTCCCTTGACCTGGATGGAGCTGCTGCTTTGCAGTTGTTGGATTTAAAATATCACAGTGATGGCGATGATGGCATAATCGGCCTGTCATTAACTCTTGATGAATGGATGAGACTGGATTCTGGTGAAATTGATGACGATATAGATAATATCAGTGAGCACACTTCCAAAGTTCTAGCAGCCCATCACGCTAATAACTCTTTTGAGTTAATTTGTAGCAGCTCAAAGGGAGAAAGGAAACGAGGTAAAGGCACTGCCAGGAAATGTGGTTTGCTCGGAAACAATTTCACAGCAGCATTAATGGTGCAACTTCGCGATCCTATGAGAAATTATGAGCCTGTTGGAACACCAATGCTTGCTCTTATACAAGTTGAGAGGGTGTTTTTCCCACCAAAGCAAAAAATTTCAAGGAGTGTGTCTGAGGTCGGGAACAATGACAATGTGGGCGATGAGTGTGAAATAGTGGCGAAAGTGGAGATGAAGCAAAGCAAGAAAGAGGAGAAAAATTCTGAAGAGGAGGGCATTCCTCAGTTCAGAATTACTGAAGTCCATGTTGCCGGTCTCAAGAACGAACCTTACAAAAAGAAACTGTGGGGCACGTCAAACCAGCAACAATCCGGTTCTCGTTGGTTGCTTGCTAATGGAATGGGAAAGAGCAATAAGCATCCATTAATGAAGTCAAAGGCTGTATCTAAATCTACAAATAGTGCTCCAGTTACAACAAAGGTGCAACCTGGTGACACATTATGGAGCATTTCGTCTCGTATTTATGGTACTGGAACAAAATGGAAGGAATTGGTAGCACTGAATCCACATATAAGAAATCCCAATATCATTATACCTAATGAAACTATAAGAGTAGGTTGATCAGTGAGTGGAATGCACATTTTTTTATATTGAGGAGAGGTTATCCTTATGAGAGGGCATTGTTTGGAGTTGTTAATAGTTAACCATCTGATTCTAAACTCCCATGACTCTGGACCCAGCTTTAGGGATTGTTTGTTCTCAGAGCATCAATCAAAGTGGAACTACTCTAGAATATATGAAAGTTGCACGAGGTGGAGGAATAAAAGATGAATTTTACTATGTATGTTTTTATTTTAAGCTCGTTTGCAAAATACTTTTGCATTAATCTGCTGTATTTAAGTACTCTTGCAGTGCTTGTATTATTGTATATCACATCAGGTAAATTGTATACCAGTCTATGAATAGGTGGTAGATTGTTGCAGAAACAGTTACTATGTTGCAAACTTAACCTGCACCATTGTGGCCTCGTTCATATAATGAAAATATTTGTAGACTTGTCCCTCTGAGAACACTTGCGTCACAACCAATGTCCACACTTCAAGGAACTTGGCCATGATTCGTATAAGAACATGGCCAGAAACCCTACCAGATGTCCACAATATTGAGACTAGAAGCACAAATGAAAATTATCGAGTTCAAGTAGCAGATCATTAAAGCACAATAGAAGCACATCACTCGTGCCAATCCCTGGCTATGGCTTGAGGAATCAAATTAAGTCATTATTTAAGCATCAAATGCACTGCCATAATATTTTTCCATGCTCCAGTGGCTCGGCAGAGCTTTTGGGAATGCCCCAGAACTAATGCTGTCGCATACAATACATCAAATGCTGAATTAAAATTTTGACTGTTAACTTGCACCTTAAGCCAACTCTGTTGTTTTTCCAAAGCTAGAGTGTATGCTACTACATGGAACAGATTATAAATCTGATCAATCCAATGGAATAGCAAGGAAACATAGGAGAGAAAAATGTGAGCACAAATGAAACATTCTGCACGAAAGAATATGCTCACATACTAAGAACATAAATATCTCAGCCAGTACAGGATGAAGGTTGGGGCATGTTCAGAACCTACAAACTATCAAACATTTTAATATATCCACATAAGAATCCCATGACCAATGTATTGAATACAGCAAATGCCACACCAACATGACATTACATAGGACACCTAAGCCGCTACCTAGTTAAAAGTCCAATGTGATTGGGTTACAGGGGTGAGAACTAACCCACCCAATGATATCAAGGGCGTGCCCTCTTATTGCTGCACGAGGGGCACTTATACTGCTTGATGTGATCAGCCCTGGCAGGAGTGATCTTCACACATTTGCCATGGAACCATTTCTCGCATATGTCACAACAAATCCAAAACTCATCAGTTGCATAGTTTTCCCCACATGCACCACACAAGGTCTCCCCATGCTCCTCATCTTGTTCCACTAACACCTCCTCCTCATCTTCCACTAACACCTCCTCCTCCTCCTCTGCTAGCTTTGAGTACTTCCCTGATTCAGATCCTCGCTATTTTGTTTCAATAAAGAAACAATAATCGAGAAGTGAGATTTTAAGAAGGAAATAAATGAATAAGCAGCAATATCAACTTTTTATGCTGCATTAACAACTCTATTCAGCACTGTGTAGTTAGTTAGTTCAAGCAACTTATCCATATAAAGCATGAAAGAGTAGGGGGAAGAGGAAACATAATGTAGAATGTGATGTTAAGAAGGAAATAAATGAACAAGTAAGCAGCTTTACAATTCTACCAGCATCGATGATAACATAGCTAAAGCATGTTTTAAGTAACTAAAAACCATGAGGACAAATATTTATAGATTAAAAAATAGTGACAAGGTAGTGTTGATGGCTAAATCATCTTATAATAGAGCAATCCTGTTGTGACAAATAAAAATCAAATAGAGAAGACAATATAATATGCAGACAGAGTGAAAAAATAAATTTTACCCCTTTTGAGCCAGACTTTGATTTGTTACCAGTGACGTTCGAAATGGATGACTTTTCCATAGTTTGTTTCTTGGCAGTTCCAGTCACCACCTCAAATATTGTAGGTAGATCATTAACCATAGTGAACAGGCGTTTCCTGTATTGAGAATTGCACTTTATCATAGACCAGGATAAAAATCACAAGTATAGATATGGCAACAAATGTCGCATGGTCCACCTTTTGCTTTGAGTAGACCAAGTTTGGGACATTTACTATAGATGAATGCTATTTTGGAGGGGTAAGTTGGCTCGTTTCCAAAACTGGGTTTCAAACTTGGTAGAAATGAATGTTGGTTGTAATAAAAATAATTAAAAAACTAAGAAACTTTCCAACCATGTTGCGCTCTGACAGAATTAGACAACAAGTTAGCATGTCGTTCATCCAACTAGGAAGGGGACTTATAACACTCCAAATTCATGGGTACCCATAGAATTAGCTTTATTGTATCACAAAAGTTTTGTACTTCACCAAATTGTTCGTCATTTGTCTAGAGACCAGGAAACCATACCAAACAATGACAAAGAGATCTCGAAAAAAATCTGAATATTGTAATCTTTTCTATTAACTACATCAAAACAGCATTGCCAGATAGTTGGGCATAAGTTCATAGGAAAGGAAATTGCAGGCATCCAAAACATGTTCACATCCAACCTAGAAAACAATTACATGTAGCACATGACAGTAAAAGGATTATAAATTTGAAAAGGGAGTTTTACCTGTCTGCTCTATCAAATCCAAATCTCGCCCCAAAGTAGAAAGCCACAGCAAGTAACCATGCATCACTGTGAACAGCAACCAAAGACAACCAGTCCTTTTCTTGCATCCCATCCCTAGCAAAATTTATGCCCAAAGCAGGCTCGGGAAGTTCAGGAGGAACTTCTTCTGCTGGTAAATTAACCTCCCATTGTTCAGTGGGGAGCCCGTACAGACATAAATTATCCTTTTCTGGTGCACAAACAACAATTGAACAAATAAACCATCATCATATATGATTACAATGTAGTTCACTCTTCCCTTGTATTAAAGTGTTCTACTCGGCACGTTGTTCGTGACATTATAAAAAAATTGAGCATAGCAAATGGAGAGCAAAACAAAGCAACATAAAAAAACACAAAGTTTGAAGTCAAAGTTTGTTTGACTTAAACAGTTAAACAAATAAAGCATCAACATATGATTACAATTACAGTATAACTCACTCGTATTAACATGTTCTAATCTGCACAACATTTACAATATAATACAATAATTCAACCATAGCAAAAATGAAGAAAACAAAATAAAAACAAATCAAACAAAATTGTATAGCAAAAGTTTCAAGTCAAAGTTCTAAGGCCAGTGCATAAAATAATAACTAATTACCATATTATTCAAAGAAAAGAAACTCAGCGGTAAATTAAATATGAGAGATAAAAAACCCTAACCAGGATCACACTGCTGGAAAAATTGGTCAACATCTGCACAAAAAAAAGAATAAGGAGTAATTGAATTATAGAAAGTTCAAAAGAGGTAAATAATTAAGAAACCCTAGAAGATAGAAAAAAACCAGTGGTGAGGGCTTTGATGATTGCAACTCTACGTCCTTTGAAATCTTTGAAAACCTCTTCCACAGTTCGAGGATTGTATTGTGCTCCACCGTCCATCACACACTTTTGTTTTCAACTTTAGCGATGCAAAATGAAACAAATAAAGGAGAGAGAGAGAGAAGTGAAGTGAAGATAATAGAAGAAGAAGTGAAAAATGGGAGTGAGAGAGGGTCAAAAGCATAAAGCAGCTTTATCTGGTTACAGGGAGGAACATAGAAAACTGAGAAAAGTTAACCGTGTATGTAGATATAGTAACATTCTTTGTTGGCATTATTTCAGATTAAGGAAGTAATTTCTTTCGAATTCATAGTACCTATAAATGATATTTATTGGAATTGAACCTTTAGCTTTTGCTTCATTTAGATATAACTAGCGGATCTTATTTTATTAGACCAAAACTTCTTGATAAGTACAATTTCAATTATTTTTTATTCAATCTCAATTCAATTAACATCTAATAATGTGGAAATTAATTTTTTCTTTTAAGACAACAAATTTTCAACCTGGTGTCTATAATTTTGGTCTTACGAGAAGCAAACCTGTCTTCTCGTATTCATCTACTCGATTTACGTTTTATTTTTCACTTCGTCATATCTTTTAACAAAATTAGTATCAGCCATTTTCGATGATAAGTCAAAATGGAAAAAAATTCCAATTTGATTGGGGTGTGGAAAATGGAAATAAATATTAAAAAATACATTTGCATATTTAAATATATTTTGTCCTATCAGCCTACATGAATCACTTAATGCCTAGTGTTGGCATGTGCCCACAAAGTTTCATTTTTTGTGATGTACATTAATATATTAATGCCCCATTATTATAGTTATAATTGCACCTAAAAGTTCAAAAAACTAACCCTTTAAGGCTTTAACTTATATGTGTATGGCTGCTAAAAGCCCAGAGCATTTTATGATTCATTCCCAGAAGATTGTTCTCCATTGATACCTTCCAAATTCCAATCACATCCTTAATCTGCATCATATGCATCCAATGGTTCAAACGAATCAATCCTCGTCATGTTGACATTGCAGGTGTTGTCCTGAGGAGAGTAGAGAGATTCATGACAAGTATTACGGAAACTAGAAATGTATGTTGAGTAAGTTTAATCAATATGTCTTATTTTCGCTATTCCGAAGAGTAAGGTTGGATATATGTAGATGGTCCATATGAAACTTTAATGTCATAGCTCATATTCGTAAGGGTAAGGCTGTATATATGCAACTTGAATCCTCCATGCAACGAATTGGACATTCAAATCGAATTGATAAAAAATAGACATTAAAGAAATCGAGAAAAATATGGATATCACAGTAACCATTCATTAAAAACAACATAGTTAACAATAGTCCATAAACAAGATGTATATATTAGCTTTGGTATACAACTTTTGTTCTACATGTCATTTGTCAGATTCAATCAGGTTTGAAGCATGCAGATGGACAATAGATATAGCAAAATAAATGGCTTAAATGTGTATTTATCCCACTAAAATATATCCAATTTTGATTTGTCCCGATAATTTATTTTTAGATTTTGGTCCTCATATATTTCAAAATTATGGTTTTAGTCCCTAGTGATAATGTGGCTAACACCATTACACCACCATATAACACATGTCACAATAATTGGTGACAACCACCAATTATGATGTTGACCCATCATCTACAGAGACATAAAACTAAAACAATCAAATAAAGTTTAGACTAAAAACTAAGAAAAATTGAGGGACCAAAATCAAAGTTGTCTATATTTTCAAGGGATAAAAGCCCAAAATAAAATTACAAATTATCTAGGCATCTTCCATGTTCTGAAAACCACAATCCAAACAAAATTGTCCAATGAAACTGGATGTTGTGCAACATGTCCCAGTAGTAATCATATTCTCACAGAGGGCTCTTAAAGGCTGCAACTTCAAAAGGCAGAAACTGTTTGAATCCTTAGTTAGCTAATTAGTATCACCTCGACCCAATATCTGCATTATTAAACCAATTAAGTGAGCAAGAAGTAGAACAGAGATTGCTAAAAGTTTAGTGCTAAAGGGGGACCAAATATGACTGCAACAATGGCTAGGTAAAAGTTTGTGATAAAACAAAAATGGGAAAAGGAAACAAAAAGAAAGAAAGAAAGCTTCCACATCTCAGAATAAAAAAAGGATAAATTCATGCAAATGATTGAGCAAAATCTTTTCCACTTTCTTAATCTATCACAGTCCTGAAAAAGATATGGAATGTTAAAAAGTATGTTTACCGTTTTCACTTTTTCTCTCTGGAACATGCTGTTCAAAAAACTGCTGAATTGTTCTCCAGTAGTGATCACCAACATTCAGCCAAGTATGCATATGCATGCCAGTAGGAAAATCCACAAAGAGACACCGATTATTACGAGCAGCCGCCTTAGCATAAAGCATTTGCATATGTGCTGGTGGAACCATCTCATCTTGCAATCCAGAGAGAAAAAGAATGGGCTGCTTGATCTGCAATTAAAATAGTAATTAGAAAAGTTATATAACATATGAATCTAGCCCGAGAATAACAGAAGAAAGGGGAAGCAGCAAAAAATACAATCTAGAGATAAAGAAATATTCTAAAAGTTAAAAATCAGCATCCTCCTCAATAGCTTAACAAAGGATAAAGCCCAGTTAACTATATATTATGTTAAAATATATGGAAAATTTATCATAATAGCTCTTATTATATCTTAAAATATTTTAGAGTATTCTATTTAGGATTTATTTCCTATTTATATTCCCTAATTGGTCTCCTTATTTGATTAGGATTAGGAGAATAGGAATGCTGAGTTTGTCTTTTATATCAAATTACCATCCATCACATTTAATCAATATCAATCTCATTATTCTGAGACTCTACTCTCATTTCCCAATTCCTTACCTAATATCCTCTATTTTAACATGATATCGAAGCCTATTAATCTATTATGATAAAATTCCAATCCCGGATGTGATGGGTGTGTTAAGAATTAAATCCCATATTGGTAATGACTTGAGCAACCCACCCAAGAAAACAGCCCCAATTCCTTACCTAATATCCTCTATTTTAACAAGAAACTATTTATAATGACTTGAGCAACCCACCCACCATGAGCAAGCTATAGGATGGAGTTAGGCCTAGCTATTCTAACATATTATAAAAAAAGCCCGGTCATTATGCCAAGTGACCTAATTCTAATAAGTACATTATCTTTTACTTGTAAATGCATAGCACAATCAAAAGAATATAATGCGACATTTGTATTTCCATCATCACTCACCTCACCAACAACATCAATAGTACGCCATGGAGAACGTACAACAAAATTGAGTAGTTTGGGACCTTTTGAACTGCTGCCTCCAATAACCCACTTCAAAAAAGGTAACAAAACTCCAGCCATATCTAATATAGATGTGAAAGTATTTTCCAGTATCAGTGCAGCAACCTAAAAACAGAAAGAAGCCAAAACAGAATGTACGTTAAAGGTGCAAATTGTTGCTGAGAATAACATGGAGATACCTAGCTAAATTTCTGAACAGAAAATTTGCATCAGTCTCTATGTTTAGCCTACTATGTAACATTACTTCCATGTATTTCTACATAAAAGAAATGTCAGAAGAAGAAAGCTACTAACATGCTGCAAAGCAAAACTTCTGCTTTAAATCCCCTTTAATCAAAGAGAATAAAGTATCTCCTCGTACCAAAAGATAATTTATCTCCTACAACCAGTAAAAGTATGACATGTGTAATGTTTTGGTTAGTTTTAAAAATATTTTTGGAGAAAATAATTAAATAGGACATGTATCATGATTTTATTGGCCGGAGGAGATAACTTATCTCCTTATACCAGAAGATACTTTATTCTCCTTAATCAAATGCACGCAATAATAATATAATTAAAAGTCTCGGTACACAAAATATTCAAATATTAAGATAGCTGTCTTGAAAGGAAAAAAGGGTTTAGTGCCCATTTTTATCACTTAGATTTTACATCTTAAGAACTATTTTACTCTATAAACATCAAAAGTGATATATTTTCACTAAAAAGAAAATTCAAAATGAATACTTCTATAAAATCGGTGTTCAAAAGGTGCCCCTTATAAACTGTTGTGAAGAATCTTAATTATGCTTTTTGGAAGCCCTAAGGGAACAATGCTGGAAACACTTCATGACGAATAATCCATAACAAAGAAAAACTACTAAAGGAAGGGGTTCCTAGATCATTTTACAACATGTAACATCAATAAAGAGAAGCATTCGGTATGCAAATTGTAGACCCAAAAAAAAAATCATGAAAGAATTGATTTTGTAGCAACACTTAGAAAGCGCTACAAGAATCAAGATTTTACAATCCTATTAGCAGCACAAATCTTTTACCAAGGAGGCAAGCAATAAAATTGGCATAATAAAAAATCTAAAACAAGATAGATTCAACAATATAAATATTATATTCCCAGGAATGTAATATAGTGTTATTATATGCATTCTTCTGTGAATCTTGCAGAAAACAAAGCTTGTAATATTAATATTCTAAAGACATGATTATTTACTGGCTATAATGGAGAATGACCACTGAAAAAACCCTCATAGTTTTCACCCAGAACAGCATGGGCATTAAAACCCATAGAGATAAATGCAAAGGTTCACAAAAGGTACCTTGTCAGGGTTATTTTTTGTTACTACAGTGCCAACTGCACCACCAAGTGATCGTCCAAATACAACTATTCTAGATGTGTCAATATCAGTCCTTTGAGAGAGATGGTCTAATGCAGCCTAGGCACAAAGAAACAATGAAATCAGAAAAAACAATTGTATAAAAAGAGTGATGACCAAAGTAAGGGTATTTATATAAGCATACCTGAGCATCCTTAGTAATTCCATGTTGAGAAGGATAGCCATCACTTGCTCCATAACTGCTCATTGAATGATACATTAGTGCCAAAGTCAGAAGGTGAAATATACTTTTTAAGTTAACAACATGACCTAGCTGACACACAGCTATACAGAAATAGTAAGATCAGGACACGAAGATCTAACACATACCCTCTATAAGAAAGCATGAAAACATTGCATTTTAACTGCTGCAACATCATGCAAACCATTTCAAGACGATGAGCAATATCTAAAAGTCAGTAGTCAAGGCCATCAAAACATATTGTACCTAATTCCTGATCAAGTAGAGAGATACATGAAATAAAAAACAATTTATTTATTCCTAATATCTAGCACTAGGATACTTCCAGCATTTTCTTGAAAAAACAAAATGGTCGGACCTGTCAATGGAACATAAGAAAAAAGAAGCGCATTAGAACAATACTTAAGTCACTGAATATCACTAAATACAAATAGAGCATGTCAAACGTGCACCCACACAGATCATAATGCAATGAGCCAATCCCCAAGCTCATCCCAACAAACAAAGTGCCTGTCCGCCAGTCAATATAGCCCCCGAGAAATGAAAAAAATCCTAACTGTCTCATGAATTTATAAGAAAGGTGGCACAATGCACGATACTGACACCTAGTGGGGTCGAAAGAAGATGGATATATGCAGTCTTATCCTCGCAAGCTGATAGGCTGTTTCCGGATTATTTTTACAAGGGTGACATAGTGCACGAGGCCCCAACCTACTAGAGTTTGGGACATGCTAGTCCCTATTGGACTACTTTCACAAACCAATTTGGATTTTTTTCACTTTCAATAACCTAACTGTGTATTACTCTAAAACAATTAAATCCTTTTATCCTATTCAATCTATAAATAACCCTCCCATGCCAAATTATGAGTTTAAATACAACAACCAAGTAACAATTAACACCCCAATCCCAATACCAATACCAAAGCAAAACTTGCATAGATTGAAACCTAAATTGAGTGAAATTAAGATATAAAAGAGAACCTCGACAATCAGGGAAGAGCTTAATGAACCAAGCATGAAGGCGAACACCATCGGAAGATCTAAGCCATACATCTTCATAAGAGAGACTGAGACGAGAAGGAGTTATGGCGTAAGATTTGGTCACGCCGGGCAGAACGGGCACATAAACAAGTTTCTCTTGAAACGCGATAAGCATTGAAAATCCAGCCACTACTAACCCTCCTACTCCGTATAAAGCTAAGTTCAAGTATGAAACCATTCTTCGTTTGAGTTTTCAAGGAGAATAGAAGCACTGGATATGTGTCTTTGAGTTCAAGTAGAGAAGAAGAAGAAGATGATGAAGAAGTGGTGTTTGGTTTCAAATTGTGGCTGTTTTCTTGGGAAACACAAACCCAATGGGAATAATGGGGATTGGAAAATTTATTTTGCAATATTATTCAAATTTGTGACGTTGTTCATGAGGTATTTTAACATCCACAAACATTAAAAATTGGATTTAATATGTATACAGTATAAATGCTTTTTACACTACAGTATTCAACATTGATTTATTTATTTATTAACCATCATTAATTCTTAAACAAAAGTAATACAAATCAATTGTAAATAATATGATGACAATGTAAAATTAATGCACAGATTTTAAAGTCTACAAAAGTAAGAAATAGACGCTAACAAAAGATATTCTTTCATTCTTATCAAGACATTAGTGTATTATAATTATTAAGTGGTGTCTATAAGATAAACAAACAAGCCTAAATATTAGTCTAATCTTATGGTAAGTATTAACTGAAGTCTATAAAATAAGTTACAAATAAATTCTAAAGTTGAGTTTTTATGATGTGGTATGTTTAATCTATGACGTGTGTTTAAAAAATTGGTTAATGTAGGTAATATTTATTTCAAGGGTCTTTATACTAGAAATTTTTTATCTCTCACTATCCAAAAAAACCAGATTAATACAATTTACTATAAATAAAAAATATCCAAAATCCTTCTAAAGATAGCTTATGCTTCATGTATTTAAACATTTATTCATTAACTCATTACCTAAACGGTTAGTTTTGGTGATATGATAAATCTCAATTAAAGTGAGTCTAGATGTAAATTGAAAATAGGATGGTATATACTATTAATTATTATTTAATTAAAGTGTTTATGTCAACCCATCAAAGCTAGAGGATGTAGAACATCTTATGTGTTTACTTTTCAATTATTTTTTTAAAAGGCTTAAATGTGTTTTTTAACCCGATATATATTAATTTTAGTCGAACATTTTTTACTTTACTCCGTACATTTTCTAAGCATTATGCAAATACAAATTATCATTAGTTTCCGATGAAAATTGTTCACATGTCCTGAAAAATGCACTTAGCTAATAGAGACATATCACAAGTGTCACAATGGCAACGAACTCGAGCGAACACTACAACACTACAGGGATTTATACACAGTGAAAAGTTTGGTAGTTCCAGTCAATAAACTATGGATAAGTTTAAATTCCAAGTTCAAACCTCTACAATCAAGTTTAAAAAATAAAACACACCAATGGAAACAATAACAACTATAAAATACATGTCTAAGAACTAGCAAAGGTGTGAGTGGTAATGCAGAGTCTCTCAAAATACAACATTTCTGTAACACATGGTTATTATGAAACACAAAGTTTAGTGACTAAGCCAAGGATGATTTGCCTGACCGGTAAGGTTAATTTTGCTCGGTTCCGCCGCCACTGAAGGTGAATCCCCCGCTGCATTGTGATGCTCGTAGTTCTATATTCGGGGAGTTACCTAAGAATTGTAGTTCATGCTGCCTAAATATGACACTGTTGCTGGACAAAGTTGTTAGTTCAGCATTTTCTCGCATTCTTGAGGGATGACTTTCCACCTCAGATGCATCTTTATTTTTATATAAGTTCACAGGGTCTGAGCCTGAATGAGCACTAGAGACAACTTCTGCATTAGATTGTTGCAGCTGTTTAGCACTAAGAAAGCGTCCGCCTGTTCCCCTAACCCTCTTCAAAGCGTGGCGGTGCCGAGACTCGTGAAGATATGGCTGCAATAATTAGAAAAGGAGGGAACTTGGTAAGTAACAACATTTCTTGTAGTCCAAGGCACAAAAGCAGGCAACAGCTGTGCTATACGATTTAACATTCCTCATGATGGAATCATAAGTAGTAAACCGAATAGTGCAAATGTAAATTAAACTGGTGAGATTAACAGGTGACCGATGCCCATTACATATGTACTCATGGAGCATACCTTACGACTTTTGATGAGTTTGTTTTGAGCCTCAAGTTTTGCTCGCGACTGTCGCCTTCGCAGTATGCCATGGTATTGTTTTGCATTGACATAAATGGGCCCATCTTCTGCAAAATCGGGTGGTAATGCAATTCTGGCGGATGCTAATCCCAGGCCCAGCATTTGGGGAAACATTTGGGATTGATTCTAAAAAATTTCAAAAAAGACAGTGCTATAATCATATTAAGTTAATATAGAAAAAAATCAAAGTGTAAATTAAAACTTCAAAATTCAAATCAACAATAGCACAAATCATAAATTGCATCTAAAAATATGAAGAGCATGCAGAATATGTAGCTGACAAAACTTACAATAGCATGTGGTCCATAAGCAACTAATGAACCACCAAAAGAAGGATCACCATCATAAGGATAAGGAGCATAAGCCTGGAATTGTAGAACAGAAACTAGTTAATAACTAAAACAGCAATCGGAAAATCTTATATACGGCAGCTTCACATACCATTGAGTGACTGCAATCGACTTGTGAACAATTGAACACCGTATCAGTGTGATTCAACAAGAGGAACATCTTCAATAAGCCATCCACATATCCATTATTTAGTTCTTGATCTGGTAGAATGGTTTTGTGTCACCGGCTCCGAGGTATAAAGTAAGACAATGATTATCAAATACCTACAAAAAAGTGTGAATATGATACATGATGCATATGATGAATAACGATACAGGAATCATACGTATTTACATTCCTAAGGACAGCAACACAGCATGCATTTCTAAAGGACGAGAGGGAAGGATGCAATGTTCCTAAAATAGGATATCCTATAGGACAGACCATAGACAGTCACAAAATTTAATAACATATTTAAACCCAAATCAGCAAGTTACCCAAGAGCATAGACACATAATAAAAGAGTAACCACTTCTCCAAATGTTCAAATTTTACTGATACCAAGGAATAGAAATGAAAATAAAACTTGACGACGTAGAACTTGATGCTGCCATATTCAATTATCAGGTAGAACTTCCACTAATTATTCGAATCGGGAGCAGGCTATATCAAATCAAAGCAATTTCAGTGTAAACTTTTAGGATACTCTTATTTGCTTATCATGTTGGTAATCTAAGGGAGTGTTTGGGTTGCTTTATGTTTTCATTTTCAGTTATTATGTTTCCACTAATATAAAAATGTAACCATTTACTCTCATCTTTTCATCAGTGCTGCTACATTCATTTCTAAGCCACTATGGCCAAAGTATTAAACTTTTCCTTCTGCCACCTGAATCACAGTTATCAACATTATTAAAATTATGGTATGTGTTTTATGATGCTTATAAGACTGTGTAAAAGAAATAGTATTCTAGGATGCAACATAGCTTACCACTCTAGGAGAACTTAACAGTATTGCAGCCTTAGTTTTCAAAACCTTCAATTACACCTACAAAATAAGCATCCCAAAATTAAACAATCATGGTGCCAGATAATGACTCAGATAAAGTCCTATAGCATCAACTTAATGGAAAAATAATGATTAAAAGTTTTTTTTATAGCAGCAAGCTCCAAATAAAAATACTTGTCATTCCCCTTCACACATGTTCTTGATATTTATGAATGAAAAACTAAAAAAAAGAGATAGATTCTGAAATTTGAGTGAGAGAGACATATTTTATACATTGGCTTGTTTAACAAGAGAGTCCATCTTAATTTAGTTATAATATGATCCAGATAATATCAGTAATAAAAGAAGAAGAAGAAGAAGAAGAAGAAATGAAAAAACATGAACATGCAAAACATGCTAAAAAAACTAGATCAACCCAACCACAAAATGCAAACCTATATATTCCATATTCACAATGACCATAGACAACAAAAACTGAGAGAGATAAGAAGCAGAAGGGTAAAAGGGGACACAGGGACAGTATCAAGTGACCTCAAACTCCACATGCAAAAAGGTAACCAGAAAACATAAACCTTATCACTAACAAAAACATAAGTTCCAAAACAGTGAAGTTATTAGGATATGACATAGAAGAGGAATCAGTGGAAAAAGTGTATAGAGGAAACAGGATAAGGAGGAATAAGAAAAATAATACCTTTAGGATGATATAGATGCTGAGTTCAACTTGGGCATGTCTCATTTGTTGAAGGTTATACACTTTGTTTCTCACTCTACACTTGTTACTTCTTTTTCACTTCCACTATACTACTACCCTATGGCTATTTGGGTTAGTTCAAATCACACATAGATATTGTCCATAAATACTCTCACAACACTCCATCATCATCATTATCTATCTTTGGCTTTACTTTGCTTTTTTATTTTGTTATTATCATCAAACAGTGAAATCCAAAATAAATGTTAAAAAACACTCCATTTTATATATGAGTTTTTTTACTGTCGGTTTATTTTAAAATGTGATATACTTAGTTTTTTTTACCCAGGCAACGAAAATGACCTTAGCAAACAATATTAAGGTTATCATATATAACCCCTTACTTTTTTATTAGTTAAAATAAATGTGTGATATCTGAGTTCTACGTCAAACCGGAAGAGGTCATTTATAGGGTTTAATCGATTTAAATAATTAAACTGTTCGGTTGGACCGGATGATTTTATATATAATTAATAATTTTTATCAATAAATATATACTTATATATAAATGTAAAATTTTATATAATTAATAATTATGTATAATTATATTAAGATAACATCTCTATAAAACAAAAAAGAGTAGAGTAGTGTTCCATTTTTTAATTTTAAGTAAACCATCAGATTTGTTTTCCGGATTATTATAGTTTAACCGGGTTTAACACGATCAGACTGAAATTTTTCCGATTTAAAGCGTTCTATCGATTAAGACTACAAATTAGAACCATTATCAAGTTCGGTCAATAGTTAAATCAGTCAGACGTCCTCTGGTTCTCACTTAAAATACATAAAAAATCAGAAAATATTAACCTCATTGAATGATATAAAATGGATACATTTTAATCTTCTCAATTTCATCACTTTAAATTCCCCCTCAAATCCAGTCTATATTTGAAGTGTTAAAATGGCATATATTACCATCCTTTGTAAATTACACCTCATTTTCTAAAAAGGTCTCTTATGATAGAGATTATTTGTACTCATTTTTCTATCTCATTTTCATATATCTTGCGATTAAAAAATATCATTTAATTAAAAGAATGATATTAAAAATATAAACTAACATTTTATATTACTTTATAAAATTTGTTTTATAAGATTCAATTTATGAATATAAAATCTATACATAGATAATATAATACACAATTGGTATATTATTCACATTTATTTATTTGAATTATTTTTTTTAAAAAATTAATAATAATTAAAAATAAATAACAAGTGACACAATAATAGTATAAAAAACTTTTATATTATCAATGTGTAGTTTTTTTTTCTTAATTTATTGGGACATAGAATCTCTATTGGCCAACTACGCCCTTAGTCAACTATGAATGGGGGATTGGCATTTGTCTTCTTCACTCTTGGTCACTTCAGAATCACATGCTATCATTATATTTATTTATTTTTATTCAATATAGCCGGCAAGAAATAAATAAATAAAAATGAAAAAATATATATACTCATATGATTATACATGCACTATTGAAATATTTATATACAATAAATGCAAAAATAGTCAAAGTACAAATATTTGAAAATATGAAATAAAAATAATATTTTTGCAATCATAACATGAAATTAAATTTGAAAATAATTTTGCACATTAAACATACCATAATTCTTCTCATTTTCCCCCTTTTTCTCCTTGGAAGATAAAACGTTCATAGAAGTCTGATTTTTTTAGTACATCATAGAAGTGAGTTTTGTATTCACTATAAAAGTATATTAAACATCTAATATTGATTAAGAATCAAGTAGTCAGCAACTATATATATGTGTCTAATATTGCTTATTTTTTCAAAAGTTTTCTCACAAAGTTTTTATTATAAATCATTTTAAATACTATGTTGACCTTTATTTATTAATTTCTAAAATTCCCACCACCTTCCACGTTCCCTGTTAATGTGACATTTGGCCTTCAAATTCAAATGTCCAATTATTCATTTCTGCTATTTTTTAATCAGAGAGGTCTTTCCTTAGAATCTCGGATAAAATCCATGGTGCAAAGTGCAAACAACCAATTTGTCCTTTTTCCTTTTGGGTTCTTTAAATAAAATAATAATGTCATTTTTCCTTTTATTTTTGTGATTAATGATCAAAGATATCTTTATTGGATGCCCCATGCTAAATTATTATTTTCTATGTTCAAACTTAAAAGACACATGATAATTTATTACTAGTGCATTCTTTCATCTTATCTTATAAAAAGGTATTAAATGTAACATTAGTCATCGAGTCTATCTTCGAGCAACTTTAATGGTGTTTATGATTACCATTGTATTTTAATTTTGCACGTATTGAATAATATAAAAGTATTATTAAATTCATTAACTATTATTTTATTTTGAAATGTATTTTTCGTGGAACTAAATTATGTTTTTTCCCAAATCAAACTGTTTGAATAAATAAAGGTATTTTGGCAACAAAAATAATTTATTATCTATAAATTGGACCGAAACAAAATCATTTATTTTGTATGAACGTAATACAGTATTATTTATAGTAGTATAAGTTAAGTCGGTGATGAAAATGAGTACTCCGATGTGCAAATACCTATAATTACAATTAGTCGGGTCTAAATTCATGTTTTTGTAGCCACATACAATTAAGATGAATGTTGTTGGATAAGTCTGGGTAAAAAAGTATCTAGACTCGTAGGTACTTTGACTTGCAATTTCTTCCTAAATTCTAGTAATACAAATGTAGTATCATGTTAATCATGTCAATCGTAACTGAAACGTTATAAAATTAATCAATAACTATATTATTATCTTAAATTCTTAGTTAATTAATGTGATGTTATGTTGTTAAGTAATAATATTAGATTGTTAATTTAAATAAATTTTAAACCATAATATTGGACTAATGACTTTATTTTTTATGTTTTTTGAGTAAAAAATATTATATTTAACAGACATTAAATGGTTTAAATTATATTTTATAATGTTTTATTTTTTTATTATCTAAATGTATAAATGTTTTTGATTATTTTTAATATTTTTCTGAGTTTCTCAATAGTCGCAGATCTGCTGAATATCAAGAACATACGAGTAATAATCCATCAAGTACAGTGGATTTAGAGTGAGTTTGAGTCCAAAAACGAATATACGGGTGAATTAAAGTACTGCACTACCCATATCCATTCCACCCCATTAGCATCCCTAAATAAATTACAAAACTTAGTTTACGTGCGGATAAATTTATTAATGTTTGGTGATATCACCTTTCCCTGCTTTTCAGCGGTCATTGAATTTAGGATGAGAATAAGGTTACATTCATTTTTTATGTTACATTTTTATAGTTTAGGGAGAATGAAACATATGTAGGAAAATGTCATAAGATGGATCCACCAAAAAAGTAGCATATGAAAGAGTGAGAAACTACTCAAAACACACATTAGTGGTTACAATCGTTTTCATTTTCAGTTACATTTTTGTGACAGCAACTTTTTATTATTGCAATATATATATATATATATATATAAATTTAAGTACTACATCATATAATAGATATGTGGTCCTTTCTACAATTGATCACTCAATCGTTTATGAATGGTAGCTTAAAAATGAGAATAGAGAAAAACCTTGTAGGTGGATTGTAATTGTAAATGCCTTTATGGGTTATGTGCATAATATTAACCAGTATAATTGCATAAACAATATAATTATTGGATCGTACAATAATTATGCTACAATAACTATGCTTCGAGCTCAATCTTTACACATTTCTATTCACAAACAAAGTACTTCGAGCAGAGTTTAAAAATAGCTTTAAAAGTGGAGCTTAGTAGACACCAAAAAAACATAACAATTATCAAATAAATTAAAGAAACCAAAAAAAGTTCTCTAGAATGAAGCATGCACCTAATACTAAGAGTTTGGTATAATTTCTTTTCTTTTTTGTTTGGGGAGGAGGAGTGTAAAAATAGATTAACCGCTTCCCCAAAATGATGAAATTCTACAGATACAATCTAAGTGAAAAGAAAGCTGCCACCACAGTCACCACCACTACTAGTCTATCAGTTTCATGGCTCATACCATCAGCAATATCTTGAAGCACAATGATTACAACAAATTGGAATGACCCATACTGAAAAAAAAAATATGAGCTGGTCAGAAAAATAGCAATTGAATCATGCACATCAATATAGCATGTATCCAGATTATAGTTTATAGCATGACCAACAACATTAGTTAAAGCTAAAACTTCGGCTCTCCTTTTATGATATTCCAGAAGAAAAAATTATCTATAACAGATGGGGATTAAAATGTTGAAAGCTTAAGCTTGATTAGCTTTAATTAGTAATGGCCACATAAAATGAACCATAAATTTTGTAAATGAAATATCAAAAGCAACAAAATAATATCTCAAAAATAGTCTTTTTCGCTTACAATGGCAAGACTGCATACATATACATCTACCCTCCCCAAACCATTCTAGGTGGGAACTTCGTACACTCGGCTGTCCTTTTTTAATAGGACATTTGAGTTGAGAAATTTATGATATACTTCGCTGAGGCTAATAATTAATGCATGAACACAAAGGAGTGAACTTACCAGGTGAATCTAGAGCTTTAAATTAATCTTTTCAGACCATTTGAAAATATCAGAATGTACTTTATCTCCACCTAAGTCATCACCAGAGGCACCTGCTGCTACTCGTATAACATCTTCAATTAATGCAAAGTTCCCTAATATATCAACATGAGCACCACTCTGGGTTCCCCTGCCTTCTAGAAGGTTAGCTGGAGGGGCATGATCATATTCCCTTATGTAAGTACGGATTCCTGTAGGGTTAAAGCGGGTTTTTCCGCGCCAAGCTTTCGCGCACATGAAACCAGCACTTAAAACAGGAACAGTTTCATCGCCATCAGCAGAATAAACTCCACCCTTTAGACACGAGTCATTTCCACCATCGGCTGATGTGTCAATCTGGAAAGGAATGTTGCATTCTGACTTAGGATTAAACTTGTAGACGTAGGCTCTTTCGGTAGGGATCCCAACCCCGTACATAGAATAAATCTCCATATCTGGAGCATTTGGTAATCTGAAGCAGCAAGACAGAAAATAAATAATAACACAAACCACAAGCAGATATAATAGAAACAATGATTTTTCAACTATAGCAGAATAGGACATTATATATAATAGCAAAAACATTAATCATTAGTGCCATCAAACCAGGTAATAAAATAATTGCATAGCAGGTACGTGCTACAAATGGTGAGCTTGTTTTTTGTAACTTATACAAAATGTTGAGAGGCTTTTCATGAATGAAAAATAAATAGCAACAAGTTCAGTTTCATCTTTTATAAGGAATTGACCCAAAAAACAAAAATTTAAGTAGAGTCTCACGTTGTTTCTAAGGGGTTAGACC
Organism: Lupinus angustifolius; assembly: GCF_001865875.1. Lineage (NCBI taxonomy): Eukaryota > Viridiplantae > Streptophyta > Magnoliopsida > Fabales > Fabaceae > Lupinus > Lupinus angustifolius. The sequence goes on from NC_032009.1 coordinate 22,647,286, forward strand.
AATATTTGTAATGCTTGTATTTCTCATCATCCAAATTGTCAGCAATCCCATAAGAAAAATGAGCACCTCCACGCTCCATCATTTTGGGGGCAACAAAATGGAGCAGATCCAAAACTGAACCAGTGGTATAAGTTTTATAATCTGTAACAGCTTTTATTCCCTCAATACCCATTTCATGGTATTCTGTCCACACATCACAGGTAGATGTGTTTGCAAGGTTCCTACCCTTAAGAGCACCCTGTTAATTAAAACAAGGAACACAAAACATATGAAACTCATAACAATGGCAGTCAAAAAAGTAATTGATGCCAACTGCATATGGTTAGTATCCAGAGTTTCAGAATATTGGCAGAAAGACACGTATATTTCTACTGGTTAATGCAATTGATAAAGACAAGTTTCAGATCAAATTGACGGAAAATTGAAGGTCAACTTATTGTAGACATGAGAAAACGATAAATGATGGAAAGTTGCATAAGCTTCAAATTTAATACACAAACTGAAAGCCCTACGGTCTAACTAAATACTTAAAGTTATACATCTGAAACCCTTTCCTGTTATACAAAAGGGCAAATCGGGATAATGTTATTCTATGCCTACATGTGCAGATTGGCAGCAAATACTACATCATATGAACATAAAAACTAGAAAAGGGATTATAAACAAAATACTAAGCGTATATATTAAGAACATTACCCTAAAATCCAACTTCTCAAGCTTGGAGGAATGTGACTCAGCTACATCTTTCCCAAATGATATGAGTCTCCCGTAATTCACATTTTTTATCAAGTCAAGATTCTCTTTGTCGTTTTGAGATGCTCTGAAAGTATCATTGCTCTTAAGCTTCCTTGCACTGCAGTTATAGTATCCTTCAGGTGACCAATCAAGGCCACCCCATATAGTATCCCCACCTTTTGGTATCATTGACATAGTTGAATCCCATGTTCGGGTCATCCGCATTAGATGCTGTAAAGTTTGAAAACGAAAAACATCCTTATCCAAAAAACCTGGTGCAAAACCCCTGTATAGAAATCAGAAATTCGTGAATAAGAACTTAATGCATATATATTTTAAATATCCACAGTTAAAATGATTCATAATTATGTACATTCCATTCATCAAAATTACAGAAATTTCTGCTCTAACATAAATCGCAATGAAAAGAGTTTCTGTCTACAACAAGGAAGCACAATTTTACGCTGGTCAACATCATTATAAATTAAATTACAATATGTTTGCATATATTTTACATATAAATGAATAATCACAAAGAGTATTGATCAAAACTTAGAAAATTTCAAGCGGCAACAGAATAGTACCACTTGGAAGGAGACTTCTTTAAAAAGGGAAAGTATAAATTACACAACCAAGTCCTATAGATATATAATTAAAATATGAGTAAATTACACGGGACACCGCTGAGTTTTAGTGAAATTACACAAACAACCCTTCCATTTTTACATCATATGTAATTATGAATCATTTGTGACACATCATGCAAAATCTACTTGTAAAGAGAGAAATGGAATATTTTTTGGTTAACAAAGCAAAAGAAGCACATACATGACCAAACGTTCACATAGCAGTTAAAACAAAAACCTGGCAATAGCAATGTCCCTGGCTTCTATCGAGAAAAGTCCTGAGACAGATTTTGGAACACCAAGAAAAGGTCCTCCAATGTTCATCACTGATTTAATATGCTTTGCACACCAATCAGACCCACCCCCTCCACCCATTGGTGCTGGTGCTTCAACCCATTTCATAAAATGCAGAAAGTACAGGACACCCATCGAATGTGGAACAACAACCACCTTTTTACCACCATTTGTAGACACCATGAGTTCTATGTTATTTTTAATCCTGCTCAAAGTTTGATCTCTGACCTGGTCAAATAAAGCAGAAAATGACAAGCCCGTCAGAGGCTGTACCATAAACGAATACACCGATAAAAGTATAGAAGAGTGCAGAAAATCACAAAACTGTGTAAATAATTCTGTCAACAGAAATTGACTTCGCAAAGTATATTTAACTCTAGTACCTCTGTATTCTGAAATGAGATTCTCCAATCATATGCAGCCATGTACATGTTTTTCTCTTCATATCCAATGCGAGCTAAATTAGCAATTAGGACAGCCCAGACAAAATAGCCAGGTGCAAAATAATCAGCAGCTACAAGTCCAGATACAGGCCTAACTCTAATTCCTGGACGGTCTAGTCCTGTTTCATTATCTAGAGACATGTGCTCAATCCAGCATAATGGTCTGAATAAGATAAACAAAATGACGATAATATATCATTATAGATAACTTCCATTGCAGCCACCAAACAATAAAACAAAGGAAATTGATGAAGTATAATTTGATATGATGCAAAAAATGGTCAATTAAATGCACAACAGGATAGGTGCTGGACGGGCTATGAACCACTGAGCATTTACACTCCCAGAACTGCCAACTAGTGACAGTAAAAGGGTTAGTTTAAAAATAAACTTCATTGATACAAAGGACAGGAAATTCATTAACTCCAGCAAATGATGAACATATTATTATGTACGATAATATGAAAGAAATGTGTCAACCTAAGTACACTCCAAGCAATGTCAGCATAACATAACAAACATGTAACTATAGACTGTAACTTATTTTCAAGAGCGATAAATATGTCTTGGATAAAATGTTCTGTTCAAGAGCCATAACTATGACGGTTGGTACCATGTTAGTTGCATTCCGACACAGTAAAAGTTGGTATTTAACTGAATTCATTTAACAACCCCACGAGTTTATCTCCTATTACAAACATCTCTTACTTACTTCATACCAAGAAAGACCAAATCTTCAAAGAGCAATTCCCATTTTGGAAACTACCATCTAACCAACTCTCATGATTTTTCACATATCAAAATCCAACCTCACCACCACTCAAACACTTTCAAATCCACATAGAAGTATATAATCAAACATCAAATCCATGACTGAACCTATTAGAATGATAAGGAAAAAAAAGGTACCTCTTATACAATTCTCCAAAGGTACCACCCCACAACCTCTTCCTGAACAATCCATCCGCACACTGACGACCTTCCCAAAGTTCTAACCCACCGGTGACGATACCGGGCACGAAAACCACTGGGTGGTTCGCAATCAACCCCTCCTTCTTCAATTTCACTCCGGGAGGGTCCGGCAACGGCCCTCCCGAAATTGCTTCCGCCACATACTGAGGAAACGACGCAGGCATTGCATTATACAAAAATAGCAAAAACCACCAAACCGAACATATGAATCCAATGAACCAAAAACAATTACCAACACACGACCATTTCTTTTGTTTTTCACCTTCACCACTCTTAGTTTTAACCTTATCTATCTTCTTCTCCTTCTTCTTATTCTTCTCCTCCTCTTCATGATCTGAACCCGGAGGTGTAGGATTCACTGGCGCCTTTCTGCGCCGTAAAAACGACATCGTTTTCGAGAAGAAACCACAAAAAGGTGTGGATTTTTTTTAGAATGAAGCTTTAACTTCAATAATCTGGAAATTCGTGATTAGTGCAGAATGGGCAACCCCTGATTCTACATGCATGTTCCTCCTAACAAGTATCACTCATAAGAATCGAAATCGGCAGCAAAATAAGGTGGTGTAGGTCCTATTTGTTTTAGGTTGGGACGAGTACACATGAGGATGCAATGCGGGTCCCACTGTCGTGGATATTGTTTCAGAATCTGGACACGTGGCGAGTTTGTGAGGTCGGGGAAATGTAGCAGCGTAATTGTTGTTGTTTCTGAATGCGCCGTGAAATGTTGACGGTGATGAGAGAGACTAGAGGAATGGGTGAGAATATTGACGGTGAGGATGAGAGGAGTGGGGCAATCTGATACGAACAAGTGCAGCATTTAACGTTAAAAAATGTTTTGGCTTTTTGTGGGGAAGGTTCGTTCTTTCTTTCTGGTTGTTTCATCGAACTTCAACCCAAAAAGGTATCTGACAGTTTCGATCAGGTCTCAAAAACACAACCCAATTTTGGATCATACTATCCCTAAAATTACCTCACAATCAATAAACAACAATCATTCACATCAGAAAATACAAATTTTGGATCATATTATCACTAAAATTACCTAAATTTTGAAAAGGTGCTTAAAAAAAATCTATAATGGGAAGATGTATGTTTTATACCCTCTCTTTATATCATCTACATCATTAAGAATAATACAAATGAATTTGGAATAATATAGAATAATACAGTGACTATTATAAATCTCTACATGTACAAATATTACAATCATCTATAAGAAAAGGATGTAATATATGCACTAATGCTGATGACGTAAGATTTTTTATACTATAACTCAATTACCCGCCCTTCATTTTAATTAAAGTAATATAAATGGTTGCTAGATAATACAGAGTGGTTGTGTATAAATATTTACACTATAAATATATAGATATTACGTTTATAATTTATTGGATAAAATCAAAAGTGAACCAAAGTTTTATGAAGTGAGAATACATTAAGGATCAAAAAATGTGTGCACTCACAACATCCGAGTTATATATATTGTTAATGTATCACATATCATTCATATTTTATTATTATTGATTTAAAAAATAACAATGGAAATAAATTATAGATAATATATTAACCATAGGTATATATTTACACTAACAAAGTATAGATATTATACATACATTACTAGCTTGAGGGGGAAACATGAATAATAAGGTTACATAGGGAGGATATACCTTTACAATCATAAAGTTTGAGATAATAACTTAGTTTTATTTAATATTTTTTTGTGAAATCCCTGTCCAATCAATTGTTAATTCTTCAATAAACATTTTTTGATAGCTTAAAAAATACCTTTTGACATAAGAAGCTATAGTTGTTCATGTCTAGAGATAGAAAGATATATGACTTTATCATTAAAGATTTGTTCTTTGTTAGTTGCTTTATCATAAGCCCAATAGGGGATCCATTTAAACTAATTAAGTTGTAGTGTCCAATTTTACCCAATACATGAATTCCATTTTCAACTTCCAATCTATTGAAGGGATAAACTAACAAGTTAAAAAAGGGGAACACAATTAAAATGGCAATTTTAAAATTGAGTATGCATTGTAAAGCCAAATTAGAAGAACAAGGATTCAGGGGAACAAAATAAATATAAATATAGTTAATTTGTGAAAGAGGAACCAAATAATATAAAATGAAAGAATAAATAATTTAAAAGGTAGCATTTTCCATAGTAGTTTCTCTGTGAAGTTGTTTTCAAAGGTGTTAGCAAGTGCTCAACCACAAAACTAAAACGAGTCTGAAAATCATATTTGCATATTCAATTCCCATCATGGACACCCATTCAACTTCATTCCTAATTTATTAATTCTTAACTTAGTCAACACATCTTTATTTGTAGCTTTTCTACTTTCTCAATATTGGCTTATATTTTTCTTTAACTCTTTTTGGATTTACTTTATTGTTGTCTATGACAATAGCATGAAACTCCTTTCACCTACTCAATTCTTAAATTTGATCATCCTACATGACATTCATTTTTTTCTAATTTTATTCATTTGAATGTTTCATTCATGACACTTTTATTTCTCTTTCACACATAAATAATATTATCTTTATCACTTTCATTCATGTCATTTTGATGTATGTTTATCAATAAGGCTTTGTTTGGAAGTTATGAGAGAAATGGAAGGAGAGAGAAGGAAAAATGAAGGAAATCATCTTCCTTGTTTGAGGTTTGAGAATATAAAATTTAGATGAATAAGAATAAAGATGTAAGAATATTTTTTTATTTTCCATTAAAAATGTAATTAACAATGATGAATAAACAATAATATGCAATTATATATTATTACTAAACATATTTGACTATTTGTACATTGTATATTCAAAAAAACCCGAATTGAGAGACTTTAAAAATAGACGTATGAAGGGTTTTGGGGATGAAGATTTTGGAGGGTTCCAAAACATTCCTATCTCCTTGATCAAACTTCCAAACAAGGAGAAGACTTTCCAAAATCATCTATTTCTCTTTAAAACCCCACTCGCAAAACAAGGCCTAAGAAAATCAAGGTTTGGATACAAAGAAGTGTATATCAAACAACTCACTTAACTAATATATACACCTCTAAAAGGTTGATCACCAACCAAAACAATATTAAATGTATCTATGGTCAATTATATAAGCTTATCTAAAACAATTTAATTTTCACTTGCAAATCAACAAGTATTATCATTCCACTTTTCTTTTTATCAGCAAGCAAAATTTTATTATTGAAATACCAAATGTATTAAAAGGTTACACATAAATAAAAGAAGAAAGGAAAAAGAGGAAAATACATCCTGTTTGGACAAACATTAATAAAGAAGTGAAAGACAATCTAAGAAAAAATGTATTTAAATCAAAAACATAATAATTAAATATTTTGAGAAATTGGTAAATGAAAATGATATATTTTTAGAGAAAAAATGTATGTGTGATAGTGTATGATTTTTATATATTGTTAATGTATCTTTTACCATTTATGTTTTATCATTATTAAACTTTTAAGAAAATAAAATAAATGAAGGTGGTTGATGTACTATCTGCGTATAAATCATAGATATTACACTTATCGAAAGAAAATTTGGGCTTTTCTTGTTGGGTTATATTGGGCCTCTCCCTCCGTTGTACATAAGACACTATCAAGGAATATGGGGCGAAGGAGCCCAAAGTTCGATGAGTGAGTTCCTTGAACACCGGCGAAACAAGTGTAAAAGTTGAAAACACAGTAACCGCGAAATGTGCCATAGCCAGTGCCGATCCGGTAACAGGTAATAATACACTTATGACAATTACAGCAACAATAGCAATGAAACACTCTTCTCTCTCACCATTCTATTCCGCCACCGCAATCCACGTCACCATTCCTCCGATGTCACGGCTTCGTGTATTCTGATTCCGATCATTCATTTTCAAAAATTACTTTCCCTCAAGGAAGAGAATCTCTTATTTCGTAATTGAAAATGCTTACATGCATAACTCGTTCCAACAAACCCGATAACGACTCAGTGAGTAAGCTTGACGAGTCCGATGGAAACACTGCTAAAAATGAAGCCGTTAAATCTCTCACTTCTCAGGTAGCATAAGAGTTTGAAAATATATTTGTTCTGATTTTGATTTAGTTAATTGCGTAATTTGTTTTATATTTTGGAGTGTGATTTTAGATAAAGGATATGGCGTTGAAAGCACCGGGGGCGTATAAGCATTGTGCTCCGTTCACGGGGCCACCGGCGCAGGGTGGTGGATTGAGGAGCAACGCGGAATCGGATCGATTCCGATGGTCGTATTGGAGAACGGGGAGCTCAACGAGAACACGGCGGAAGGAGATGGAGACGAGGCTGAAGGGGATATCAAGCAGGGAAGGGACGCCGGATTCCGCTAGTGCACGGCGGATGGTGCTGTTCGTTGAAGAGAAGGAACCGAAGGAGTGGGTGGCGCAAGTGGAGCCTGGCGTTTTGATAACATTCGTGTCGCTTCCACGTGGCGGGAACGATCTTAAGAGCATACGGTTCAGGTACGTTAATTCTCTCGTCGTGCTTTTGCTTTTCTGGTCGTTTTGAGTTGTAATCGATCGGTGAGTCTGCATTTGTACTAGAGTGTCAAGATTGGTCCTTGTCTGGATCCACCTAGTGATAATGACGATGCTGGAAATGTCAATTTCTGATTACTGTTTTTGGTCATTTTCACCACTCTTGCATTCTTTGATCCCTCCAACGGATGTTGTTTCAAATGGTATATGCTTGATTCCCCTTAAGCAAGGTCTCGGGTTGAAGTCTACACCTGCTCGGAAAATTAGCCTCACGGTACATGTAGATGTTACCGGCAGGCTCGGACAGTATTGCCTCCACTCCAATGCGAGGATAGCTGTGGGGAACCAAACAAATTCTTTATTCTTCCAGCACTTCTTAGCTTTCGGGAACAGCTTCCTGCTAATTGATTTTTCAATTATATTTTGGTACAATATTTTCAAATCAATTCATGCCAATATATTTAAAACATAATTACATGACTTATACACCGAGTAACAAATTTGGTGTGAACCGTGTAAGTTTGTTTTGAAATACATCTCTATTGCAACAATATACAAATAAACAGTGTAAAGTGAAAATCAGTGCCAGTGTTTTTTACTGCTAAACTCGCCAAAATATTTAATAAAAAAACACATTCACATTTAACAAATTAGAAAATAAATTTTAGTACTTAGATTTTATAGGTAGCGCTGCTTAAGAGATAATGATGAAATAGTAATAAAAAACCAATAAAAAAGTAATCCAAAAGGAGAACTGTAAGTGGTGGTAGCCAAGGTGGGTCAGTGTTGATTGTGTTTAGAACTTTTTAACTGAGTGTTGCCGTTTGTTTGGAGGAAACTCTTCTGCTTTCTTTATCTTCAAATTTTGTCATGTCATGCTTGATTCTTCATGACCCTGTCTTCTTCTGATTTATACACCCAAGAACTATCTATATACGAGATAAAAATGTGACCCTTTACGAGGCCCAGCACCAAACAAAATGATACATAAGAGCAACCAAGCCTCCACTAGGTGGGGTTTGCTAAACAAAGTTAAAGATAAATATAGTTAAGGTATTATAGATATTGTTTAGCTCTTTTTTTGTTTGGTTTTGTTTGTTTTATATTTCTGTAGGATAAAATCATGATGTTGGTCCTACCTTGTGAGTTGTAACTTCTGGTGCAATCCCAACCAATATCGTATTAGTGCCGAGGTCATGTATAAATGATATTCCACTTCACTTTTTATCTTATCTTTTCCTGAATTCAACTAAATGTAAAAATTTATCTTAAGTAAAGTCAAAACCTATTCAACCATCTAAGTCAATTCGTGCTTTGGTGCGTTTACTAATGTAGTTGGCTAGTTGCTACTAATTAAGTTTGGCCCCACCTGCTTTCTATTTACTAGACAACCCCAGATGTAATGTCAAATTTGGCTGTAGAACAACTTTATTCCATGCTCCTAATGACCCATTTTGCTTTTAATCATTCTTCAGAGAATTCTTTGTGAAAAAGTGTACTATTAGTAACTTAGCATAATGGACTACAGTGTCATCAACCTCTAAAAAATCAATAATTCATTTAAAAAAGCTATTTGGTCAAATAATAATAATAATAATAACAGCAACAAACTGGGATTAGTTTAGGGTTTTCAAGCTATAGTCAAGCGGACAAATCATACACAACATGGTAAAATAGGTTGATTATCTTCTAACATGGAAGGATTATTATTCCACCTGTCAACCCAGGATAAGACATAAGGAAAAGCAAAAATAAAATCAAGGGTGGGAGAACATAATAAGGTTGCGTTGCTCTTTTCCAAAACTTAGATGCTATATAGTCCTTTGATCTCGTATATAAGTTTATACTATGATGAAATAGGACTAAAGATTAGTGAACTGAACTTTGGTTATTTTCTGTGTAGTCGGGACATGTTTAATAAATGGCAAGCTCAAAAGTGGTGGTCAGACAACTATGACAAGGTCATGGAACTTTACAATGTTCAAAGGCTTAACCGCGATGCCTTCCCTCTTCCAATGCCACCAAGGTCTGAAGATGAGGTAACTAAGCTAGCTCCTGGACATGTAATCATGTACAGTTTAGCAATTGGAAGCTGCATGTCACTTAAGGCAATGTGTATGGCTGCTTATATATGCACAGTGGGCATGTAGAGCTGAAACGCAAATAAAAGTTTCTACTTAATAGTGACCAATTTGTTTTAAGCACTGGATTTTAGTCCCGTATAAGATAAGCAAATCTGAAGCTTTAAGTTTGCCTATAAAAGCAAGTCTACCTAAAAATTTCAAGTGCTTCACTTTAACAAATCTCCTTTTGTTCAATTCATCATCGATAGTTTTGGTTCCAGCAAATACTGTAGAACTTAATTTCTTTTTTCTATAATGGTTTGATAACAGAGCTCAAAGCTTGAATCAGCAGAAGCTAGCCCTGTAATACCACTAACCAAGGAACGGCTACCTTGTACTTTGCACCGCCCAACAGGGATTGGAATGGGATATTCATCCTCAGATTCCTTAAATCATCAATCAATCCACTCCCCACATTTCACTGACTCGACTACTGGCATGAGCTCAACCCCAGAAGCTTCCACCATTAGTACAGCCAAGACAGAGTTGTCATCGACGGATGCTTCTATCATAAGTAGCCCATCCAGAGATGCTGATCACTCCTGTGATCTATCAAACAGCAATGCTAGTGATTTGGAGACTGAATGGGTTGAGCAAGATGAACCTGGGGTTTACATTACCATCAGAGCATTGCCAGGTGGCAAAAGGGAGCTCAGACGAGTCAGATTCAGGTATGTTCGCAGTTAATTGCTATGTCAAATATACAATGATTTAACACATAACAGTTTAAATTTAATTGGCCTAAAGTTCAGAATTAAGTAATAAGCCTTAGGAAAATCATTGCAATGTATTTTGATATGTCATATGTCTATTAGACTATTACTGTCAGCCAGAATGCTCACACAATTAATAGTTTAAATTTCATTTGGATGGTGTGTGTAAATCTAGACTTGGAGATATACATTTGTGCTTGTTTTTTTATGGTTGCATTTTGCTGTGAGATGAGTTGGAACTTATTTCTGGGTGTTTCATGTATTACGCAGCCGAGAAAAATTTGGGGAGGTCCATGCTACATTATGGTGGGAGGAGAACCGTGCTAGAATTCATGAACAATACTTGTGAAATTTTGCAAAAGGTTGAGGATAGGGAACTGCGGAAGCTTTACATAAGGTGGAGTTGGTGTTGCTTATTAAACTGTTCAATAATTCTGTTGCTAAAGTAAGTATCATTAAAGGTGAAGAAGTCAGAATAAATGGTACTTGCACCTCTGCTTTTTTTTTTGAGTTATTTACATCCATATTCAAACTTTTCATCTCTTTGTGGGATCAAGTTCAGGTTATTCATTTGGTAAATATTGTTTCTATTAGTTAAAGAAATTGGCGAATCGAGAGTAGCAATTGCTTACTTAAAAGCTTGATGAACTTTGGTGGTTGTAAATTCTATGACTATTCAGATGAGATATAGAGAATAAATATACTCTCATTTCTTTACTTCTTCTGATATTCTCATTTAAGTGACATGCATTGTTAAGAACCAACTTTCAAGGCAGTGAATGGTTTTACTGTTATATTAACGAGTATTCTCAGAGGCATTATTTAAGGAATAAAAAAGAAGAAATTGTCATTGGAAAGCTAAGTGTAACACTTTTTTATATGTGAAAATTCCATTTTTTTTAAATATAATTTCATTTTTTTACTCTTCTTTAAACAATATCTTTACTACACTTGTTAATATTCACCGACGTTAATACTATCTTTTGTACTCTTGATAGTTGATACCAAGAAGGATCATTTGAAAACTCAGATAAATAAAACCAAGACAGAAAGGGAAAATATATAGACACGTTGAACCAAATGCACGGTCAATAATAGACCTATGCATTTGGGAAATAAATGAAAGAAGATAAATAAAAAATACATCAACTTGACCTAGTTTGAGTCTAAAATAGATACAGCAATGATTCCACCTTAGTAAAACTTATAGGCAGATAAAGTTATGTGGTTGCTTCATGTCTATATTCCTTGTTGAGAAAGTTGCTAAAGACCCTTCCCAATTCTAAGTCAGGCCACCCATAATCCCTATAAAGTTTTAAATTATAATCCACAATCAAATCGATAATAATCTCCATAAACATATGGAGTACGAACACAATTAAAATCGCATTTTTTTCATAATTATCACAACTTTGATGCATATAATATAACTGCAACCGCAATTTAGAACCTTACACTCGACCTGTCAAACTAAGATGCCACCTGTTGCCAACATGACTTGAGTTACATTCTCTGGTGTGAAATGGTGACAAGAATGCCCAACAGGTGTTCTACAAACTGGGCAATCATGGTGAGAATGAAGCCACATGTCAATGCATTGAACATGGAAAGAGTGTTTGCACCTTGGTAGCTTCTTCACCTCTTCTCCTTCTTCTAAATCAGATAAGCAAACTGAACATTCATAATCATCTCCACCACTACCACCTTCTTTCTTATACTTAAAGCTTGAAAGCAAGTTCCTTCTTGAATTATCAAAGCTCATGCTACTACTTCCTATGGCCACATCAATAACCACTTCATCTTGTGATGATTGCATGTGGCTCTGGTTGCACATTTTGGTAATGATATTAATGAGATTGTATAAGATTAGTGCTATTGCTGCAGCACCAACCATTGCTAAACCATAGTATAACATGGGCATGCTGGATTTGTTTGTTTTGGAAAAATTAGCAGGATGGGGTGACATTGTTAAGTGGCTTGGATTAAAATCACTCATTTCTTTCATTTTTGGTGTGAAGTAAGAAGGAAAAATTTAGAGATAGAGAAGAATATGTTGTAATGTTGTATAGTCAAAGCAAGTCATATCTATTAGCTACATAGTCATTTGGTTATTAAATTAATGTCAGGCAATTAATCTAAATGCCGTAGGGGTTAGGTTATCATTAAAGAAAAGAATGTGACTTTTGTCCAATTTATTATCATGAGTATTTGGTGTTTAAATGAGAAGAGAGGGCAAAGAGATGTAAAAAATTAAATATAGTGACTAAAGAAATTGTGAACAAAGATGGGTGAGAAAAATAGAATGATTAAAAATTTTGATAATATCCCTGGGAAGATTATTTTTAATTGCCTGCTGATTTGGTAATACTATGTACACTTAATATTTAAAACATGTTTAGTATTCATTAAGAAAGCAATATTGTTTTTTATTGTCTACCAAAAAGAACGGGTGACCAGGTCTACCAATTTAGAAATTTCCTCCTTGTAAATAGTAATATTTAAAAATTGATTTTCTAATACAAAAATTTAATATCACCGATGAGCACTCAAAATATGAAAATTACTGAAAACGACCAAAGTTTGCAAGTGTTTCATAATCACATCATAACATGATTGGGGAAAACTACATACCATGTTTTTTTACAATAATAGAAGCCTGATAATGTGGGTGTTGGAACTGAATGAGTTTCCTTTGTCTTAAACTATTGTTAATTAAAATGCATCAGTGGGCACATCATTGCTATTTGATGAAATGCTCATTATTTGCTTCTGTTGATGAGTGGTCATGAAATTGAAACATATAAGAGTTAAGAATGTTGGGTTCTGGGGTTGGTCTCATTGATTGACATGTTTGGTTTCACTACATGCACTATCAGATATTTAGATAAAAAATAGAATTTTAGACACTTCTATTCATATGTAACTTAAATATTTTTTCTTAAATTAAGACCCCTATCTTTTATACTTTATTATAACGTAAGAATCTATCGTATAATGTTTTTTTTAATTTAGCTGCATTGTTTACGTATATTGTGAAGTTGGATTTTTATTATCTACTTTTATTTTTCTTCTTTTGGCCAAGTATGTGAACAAACTATTAATGTCGTCTTGGTTAGGAAGAGGTTGTTGTTCAAGGTTAGGAAGACTAAGGGAATATATTTGTCAACATATATAAATTTTTTTCAAACTCAATGATTTTTTTCATTAATATTTAGTATGGGGAAAGGTTGAGGATGAATAGGCGATTCTTGCCTTCCCAATTATGTTATTTATATTATTTGTTCACCACATAGCATGGTTGTCATTTCATACAAGGGTAAGATGTTTTGGGGCCAAACCACAGGGTTAAATGTAATTTACCAATCATAATAAGTTATGCCTAAAATCTTGTGAATGGGGTATAACAAATATTTTGAAACAGTTAATGAACTCAAAATTTTCAAAGCACAGTTTTTGGCTTTAAAAGAAAAGGCACCTAGAGACTACAAAAATCCCGCAGGGAAGCATCACTCTAAGAACCAAAACATTTCAAGCCACAGGGACCTCAACAACATCATTAGCCAGCACAGCAGCAGGTCTGATATATTCTTCTTCCTCCTTGGGAGTGTGAATTGTCACAATATCAGGGAGTGGAGTTTTAGGCCCTTGCTTCCCCTTAGGATCCCAATCAAGCATAATCTTTACCTTGATACCAAGAACACCCTAAAATAAAGTGATCATAGCCCAATTAATGCATTGTTACATGATAATGGATCACAACTTAAAATCACAAGTGCTCAAAGAAATTAAATCAAGAAATCTAAGAATGTAAACTCGCCTGTCTGAGGAGGACATGTCTCACTGCAGAGTCTATGTAATCTTTGACTGGTTGCCCTGAGGAAATCATGTACCCATCCTTGAACTTCATAGATTTGGCTCGCTGGGCCCTCAATTTACCACTGACAATGACCTGATCAAAAATCAAACAACAATTACAACCAAACCATTTAACTAAAGCGGTATAGCAAAAATAGAGTTAATAGCTGCAATTTTAGAACACACCTCGCAACCCTTGGCACCGCTTTCCATAACAAATCTCAAGACACCATAGCAAGCCCTACAAAATAGTTATAGAGTTTACATGTTAACACAAACACAGAAGAATCATATTCATTCAATGACTCACATAAAAAACTGGGGAACATTAGATGCTCCTATCCATGTAGAGAATAAGTATTGTAAAAGTGAAATATGGAAAAATCTTGCAAGACAAGTATCTGGTGATGACACCATAAATCATATAAAGTTTTCATTAATTAAACAAGGGCAGACCAATTATTCCATTCTACATGTGTATACCTAAAAACCAAAGGAAATTCTAGATAACATATAAGCAATGAGTAAAGCCTTCATGAAGAAACAAGAGAGCATAACTCAACCTTAAGGTGTAAGGTAAACACTGAATACATATTACAATCAAACATCGATTATGTTATAACCACGATATGGCTCCACATTGTATATAAATGTCGATGTACCCAAGTTAGTATCTTGAAATTAAGTGTTTTATTATAAATCTTGACATACCATGTTAATATCTTGATTTAAGTGATTAAGTATACACCCAGGCTGACAAAAATAAGAATATACAGCTAAAGTCTAACACAAACACCTAACATGCAAGTCTATAATAGAAAACAGAACAGGTTTGTGACAGGCTTGAATCCGACAAGAGATTAATGAAGATAAAGTCCTTTCAGATATCACATAGCATCAAATCAAATCAGAGAATGATAAAACACTATGAGAACACTCATACAACAAGACATGTATCCCACCATGTTACTACATGACCACAATAGAAGGGCATGAGTTTTGAAGACATAGAGGGCACAATAATGTAGTCATCTTCCGACACAAACAAGGTACAGAAGCACCAATCTGCTTTATAGATGACCAAGTGCACAGCTTACAAGAAAACACAGATTCATAGCATCAAACCAAATTAGAGAACAGGAATAGTAACTACACAATCAAACAGCAATCATGTTATAACCATTATATGGCTACAGTGCTCCACAAAGTATATAAATCTTGACGTGCCATGTTCATATCTTGACATTAAGCGATCAAGTATTAATCTTGACATATCAAGTTAGTATCTTGAGATTAAGTGATTAAGACATTAAGTATACAACCAGGCAAACAAAATTATACAATACACCTGAGAATCTAATACAAAGAACGAATTATTCCAAAGTCACAACTCTATAATATAAAACAGAACAAGTTTGTGACAGACTTGAATCTGACATTAGATTAAATAGCATAAACTCCCTTCAGATGTAACTTAGCATTAAACCAAATCAGAGAATGAGAACGATAATGAAACACAACGCACATACAACAAGACATGTATGTATCCCACAATGTTACTACATGAACACAATAGAAGTTCATGAGATTTGAAGACATGGAGGGCACGATAATCTAGTCATCTTCCGACACAAACAAGGTACAGGACCACCAATCTGCTTTATAGATGACCAAACACACAACTTACAAGAAAACACAAATTCATAGCATCAAACCAGATTAGAGAAAACCACTTCCATGTGCACACTTACTAAACTTTGCAGACATCTTTAAAAAAAGAATATAAAAGACAAACCCAACTAAATTCAACATCCAAACATAAATGTTATTGACAACAAAATGCAATGCAATCTAAAATGATCAAACAGATAACTAGATGGTTTCATATACCTACGAACGGCGAGGCCACCAAGAAGCTTGTAACGCAGAGATTCAGCTTGGGCAATAGCACAAAGACCTCTGTTATTAACCTTCTCAGCATATAGCTCCACAGTGTTCTCTTGAAACTTGAATCTCTTCTGCACCACTGACGTCAGCTCCCTGATTCTTCTTCCCTTCTCACCTATATTGACAAAAGAACAAAAAATTAAAATCGATATGAGAAAGACTTCCGTAGAGAAGTATGTACGTAGAGACAACCATTAAAATCTTGACAACAAATTAAAAGTTTAATTCTAATTAAAATTTAGTCCTAAATGGGAGAAAGACTTGCATGGAGACGTATGTATGTAGAGACAACCAATTAAACCTAAACCATAAATACACATGCCTCCGAAAATGACGTGTACATCTCCGCACAAGTTTTTCTCGAGCAGTATAATCAACATTAAATCCCAAAAACAAACATTGGAAAAGTCGAAAATGAAACAATGGAATCACGAACCAAGTACGGCTTGGGTTCGAGTGGCTCTGATAATGATCTCGGTGCGCATTGGGGTAACTCTAACCTCAACACCGGAGTATCCATCTTCAGCAAGCTCTCTGGTCAAAACTTCATTCAATTCAGCGAAGAAAACTCCATCAGCTACGAACTGAAAACATATATACACACATAAAAAACATAATGATGAGAAATGAATGTGGAAATAGTTGTGTGAAAAGTATCGTTGAGACTAACCTTTCTCTTCTTACTCATTGCTATCTGAGTCGCCATTGTTGAGAATATGGAGCGAGGCTATGGATCGAAGCACCGTGGGTGGTGGTTACTCTGCGAACCCTAATTACAAGGTGAGGATTTGGGTGTGAGTGAACGAGGCTATATGCATACACTGTGGAGGATCTAATGGTCATGCTACGGTTTTTTATTCAACGGATGAGATTACATGTAATATTTATTTTCATATATGTCCCTTATTCCCGAGTGCTTTTTCCTTTTTCTGTTTCGAGCCCAACTGCTTTTATGAAGGGCATTTTAGTAATATGATTCCAAATATTTTATCTAATACAAGGTATCATTAGCTTCTTATTAAGAAACTAATTTATTTCATACATTTGTGGTTGTGTCTTTCAACAAATACCACTTCTAAGAATAGAACTTTTAATGTTTTGTTTTTTTTCTTCTGAAAATTTAGTAAAACTTTACACGACTGGACCAATCAAAAACATTATTCACAAAAATTAACTATCATACACTGACTAGAACAAGTTCAATTCAAGTTTCTACTATCTATGGACTGTGGTAGTGCTTTGTTTTATTCTCTTTGTTCTTTGCGTAGGATGAATATAATTTTTCTATATTTATTATCAATTTTATACATACATAATTGACTAAACATCATCAACAACTCTTATATTCTTTTCTTTATTCTTTCTCTACTTAATACCAAAGCCAAAAGCCGTTCTTAAAATAGTAGGAGATACGGACTAATTTTCTTTATAAAAAAAGAAAGAATGAGAAATGAATAAATAATATTCTCATTATTGAATTGAATAACAATTTATAATGAAAGCATATTATATATACATGGAAATAAAACTTAATTAACTAAAACTGCTAAAAATAACTAATTATAATTTTAATTTGTATAATACAGTCAACCAAAATAGTGGTTAGTCTGTGAATTTCTACCCAACTGAATAATAGTGTCAAAAGTGGTTACTCTGTGAATTATTTCTACATCTTTCATGAACCTTTGTAATAAAGTAACTCTTGCGGTCAATCTTTCTACAAAGACTTCTGTATATGTGGAACAGTGCTTTGAAAGTCACATTATATTTATGTTTCACTTGAGAGTGACTATATGATATTGTATATGAAAGCTCTATAATTGTATTTATATGGATGCATGATATGTAAATATAAAATTTGGGTATTCAATGTCTAAGAGCCCTGAAGTCGTGGACAAAATTATGGTGTACCAATTATCAGCCAGGAAAAAATTATGTCGGTCCAAACAATTATAGGTAGATCTGTGTAAGTTAATTATGAAAGGAGAATATCGACATAGGGATCAATCCATAGATAAGGAAAAGGTCCCCTCCTTCAGTGTGCATAATAAAAATCTAAATCAGAAACAAGCCATTGTCCACAATCACTCATGTGGGCCTCTCAGCTAAGATCATGAAATTAACAAGAGGATACACATCTGCTGTCCTACATTTTGTATCACTTCATGTTTTATGGGCATGTGATTGGTTAGAAAAAATATATTTAAGTTAAAATTTGATTATATAAACTCATAATACATAGAATGACACGAAGTGTGAGATAATAGATGTACTCCCCTTTTTAGTCATAATAAAACATAAAAATTAGACCAGTAAAATCATGTCTTCTCTCAGATTGTTCCTTGGTGGTATGCGATAGAAAAAAGTTTATTTTAATTTCTAAAGCTGCTTTTGTGCCACTGTTTTGGAAGTATCTTCACACATTTGTATGCAGTTTTTAGTTCTCAGTTGTCACAACTAAAGAAAAACACACAAATAAAAGAACCATGTATAATTTTATTGGTAAAGAAACTATAGCTACATGGGAACATGCCTAAAACAGTGCCTGCAACCTTTTCTCACTTTTAGTTATTAGGTAAAGTAAGAACTAGAATAACATTTTGGGTTTAAGTTGGAAAGAGAATAAAGAGATCATGAAGACACGAAGAGTTCTCATCAAAAGTATATAGGAGATGGTTGAGAGAAAAAATAATGAGGGCCAAAAATTTATGAACACCCTAGGTCCCTTTTGATAAGGAAAACTCAGAGAAGTTTATCCAAGCTAAAAACTATTAACTTTTGCAAAACACCTCATGATAAAAGAACAGATAAACAAAAAAAAGCACATAGCAATATATTCCACCACATGTTCTAGGGGGGAAAATCATATTGGAGGGGAATAAACAACAACTGTAAGATTAAATTAGTAACAAAAACATGCTTGATTTCTAATAGATCCACAGCTACCATGTTATAATGACAAGAATTCTGGAAAATCATTTTCTTATTTGAAATGTAAGTTGTAAGTAATGAGCTAGTGAAAGTCCTTCATACAAATAGGTTCAGTTCAAGTACAGAATATAATCTTGTTCCACCCCTCAATGTTGTGCCTCTTCACCAACCAAAAAGAAAAGAAAAGAAGCTTTCTAAACAGGTCTAAGTCGCTTGTGGCTGACTTTACCATCTGATTTCACAGCACCATAGGAATCTCCTTCAGAAGAAACTTCCATGGATTTGGTAAAAGAAGTTGAAAGATCAACATAAAGGTCAACCACTCTTCTAATGTTGTTGTTGAGCTCCCTAATAAGGCCAACATTTCTGCTAAGATTGTCAGGGACCTTAGATTCATGATTCTGGTTTATTTCATTGATGAGTACCCTATTCTGATCCAAGATATTCTGCACTTGAACAAAGCTCTTCTGAAATGTTTGTGCTACCTTGCTATCTATATGAGTACCATTGCCATGACTAGAGAATGTGTCACCCTCCATTCTTCAAACTTCAAAGCTTAAATCAATTCAGAACCAACCCTGCATCATGAGCATAAAGAAAGAGATAAGATAAAGAAATAAGAAAGGGTGTAAAACATTGAAAAAAAGTGTTTAAAAATGATATACTTCATTCATTTATTTTTATAATTTGTACATAAATCATATCCTCTTATATCGAATAAAGATCTTCCAGTAATGGAGATGCAAGTTCTTATTTCAACTTTTGTTTTCAAATGACAAAAATATTATTTTATAGTATAAATATATCTGTAAACCAAACAGACAAAAACACAAACAGTTTTGGAATTGTTTAAGGCATTGGGCAGATGAGACAAGCTCTGTAGTAAAAATCATGATTACTGTAAGTTCTTTTTTACAGAATCAGATTATAAGCATGAACTGTTATTGTTAAGTTACTATTAGTGTTATTATTACTGTTGCTATTATTATAATTTTTTATTATGATGAGAGGGGAAAAAGCAGATCCCATATTTCCATAAAGGGTACCTTTTTTTAATGTACTGAGGAAAGCATACCTAAAGAACAGAGTTTCAAAGAAGAATCTCAAAGACCAAAAAAACACTAGTCAATGATGCAGTAGAGGAGATGAGGCTATGAAGGTACAGTACAATTGCAGGGACATAATCATTAACCTTTTTCAAGCAAAATTACGAGGAAAAAAAAACAAAAATAGTCCCAAATTTCAATATGATTTATTTTTGTCCAAAATCAAATACACACATTGAAAAAAAAACAAAAAAAAACCCATTTAATAATCTCGAATAGGTATTACTAAAAATTCAGAAAAAGTAGCATAAAATGTTGGAACCGTACTTGGAAAACTTTCAAGAGCTTAAATTGCGTTGAGTAGAAAACATAAATTGGTTGAAGAAAAACAAAACAACCCA
Organism: Lupinus angustifolius; assembly: GCF_001865875.1. NCBI lineage: Eukaryota > Viridiplantae > Streptophyta > Magnoliopsida > Fabales > Fabaceae > Lupinus > Lupinus angustifolius. The sequence continues at coordinate 22,667,880 of NC_032009.1, forward strand.
TTTGAGTTTGACAATTCCAACACATCACATAACTATTACATTGCATTTGCAGAGATCTCCGGTGAATATTTTATGGAAGAGGAAAGAGAAGGCAAAAAAAGCTGATAAAACCAATGACCCAGTGAAGCGAAATTAAGAAACACATAAACAAACAGTGGAGAAAACAAAGACTAGAGTACAAAAATCATATTTTTATGAAACCATGCAATGTTTATAGTTTTTATGCAAATACCCATATAAAAATAATGTAATATGAATGAAAAATTGTACCTGGAACATTTATATTGATGGAGGGAGAAGAAACAGAGATTGAAAGAGGAGAAGTGGGGATTAATAAAGAGATTGAATCGAATCTGAGGAGTAATGTGTCTGTTCTGTGAATTCTGGGAGAAAGAGAGAGAGAGAATATGTAGATTTGACAGTTACGCCTAGGACCCTGTGTCTTAATATTAGCATTATTCTATAATCCTTATCCACCAGATTTCTTAGGATTCATTTAATAAAATTTTATTATTTCTTCTTGTCATATATTTATCATTTAGTAATTATATTTTTAAAAGTCGAAAATTTAATTTCTAAAAACGATACTTGTTGAAATAGACAATAAAATCTTGAAAGGGATTATTTTCTCACTCAAAATGTAAGGATAGGTGATGTATTAATTTAAATATTTAAGGTGCTTATTTATAATGGAGTATTGTATTTTCCATCCTTCCACATTTTGGATATGGATTTGTTAGAAAAGATAAGACTAAAAAATAGGTAAATTACTCTCTTAATCATTAAGTCGATTAGTTTTTTCACTCCCTTAACATTTTGTGTCAAAGAGATCCCTCAAGTTCATATATATAATCACCATTGATCATAATGATAAAATTGTATGACATCGTTAAACATTATTATGAAATTGAGGTATAATATTGTTTATGTCTTTATGAATGACTTTTGATTAAACATTAGGTAAAAATACACTAAAATACATCAAATTAAACTTTTATGTGTAATCATCTTAATGATAAATATTCGTTTAGGATTGAGTTTTTTAAATTAAAATTTGTGTTTAAATTTTAACATAATTTTTTTAAGAATCATAATTATTTTCATATGTTGCCTAAATTGGGTATGGATCTTATAGGCCATAAAGCCTTGCAGACAAAATACTTAACATCCCTATGTTCAAATGAAGTCAAACTTAGATTATTTAGGGTTAGTTTGGGAGTTAGATTTTGGAGGAGAAGGAAGGGAAATTGAACACTTGAGAGTCATGAAATACACTTATGAGATGATTCTCAAGCCTTCCATTTTCCTTCTTTCCCCTCCAAAATCTAACTCCCAAACTAACCTTTAGTGATACTCTCATTATAATTTATCTACACAATTGGTCACAATTATATGTGTGAAAAAGTCCATTCATCTCTACCTGCATTTTCCTTTTTTCATTGTGAATTATTTGTGTAGGGCAAATTAGTCTCAAAATAGTAACATACTGGTTGATTGTGAAAAGTTGCTATGCAACTAAGTAGTCTTTATATGATCATTGATATTTAGTTAAAGTCATTTTAATTTATGTTGAGTCATTGATAATAATTTATAATAAGTAATGTATACATTTGTAAGTTTATTTCAATATTTATAATTAGCTAGACATTCCTAGTGTCTGGTTTATTTTTTGTTTGCTATTAAAGTTTTCATATTAATTTTATTTAGAGAGTTTCCAGAATAAATTTGTAACAAATGTTAACTTTGGTAAATATTTCTAATACCACTAAGGATTCATTACCATTATGTAATTTAAGAATGTCATCATAAACATCTATGACGTTTTATTCATATTTTTGGATGTCTTAAGTTTTAAATATATCATGTATATAATACTCTACCTATTTCTTATTGTGCAACACATGCATGCTACCTTATTTTTTTTATCTGTTATACAGAATGTTCCACTCAAGTTTATAACATTTACCTTATCAGTCACATTTAGAATGACATATGATTAATTGATTAACAACTTAATTTGTTTTTTTATCTAAAATGTATTAAAATTAAACTCTTATATTTTATTTAAGGAAAAATAATCAAGAAGGGTGATCAAATTTCTTTAAATGAACGTGTGCATAAACAAAGCAAATAAGATACAGTTTATTTATATTAGAAACTGCTAAAAAAAATTGGTACTACCAAGAGTATCCTAAGTAAGAAATTATCTTCTGGGATTTGTGGTTTCTCCCAACAAAATTGAACATTCGACTTTGAACATCTAGTGAGATCTTATATCATTAGACGAACGCCTTATGTTCAATATTTTGTTTGTTAAAATCAATAATTTGAAATTGCTAAGTACATTTTTATTACTTATTTTACATGGTTTTAAATAGTTCCATATGATATAATTCTTTAATGAGATTTTCTTAAAAAAATTGTTTTAAGTCAAATATATTTTAGAGGAGCCTCCCACTCACCCTTTCTTCATTTGGGTCTATACCATTCAATAAAAGTCGTGAGTAGATTTGAAGTACTACAATAGTTTGAGGAACTTGATTATACAAATCTTACAGCTAATATGGATTTAACTTAAAAAATTAATACAGATACGTATTTCGAGTTATTAGAATCTCATTAGAAAATTAAATTATTGTGTCCTATTTCATGTAAGATAACTTATAACAAATGGGCATTATATTTTTTTCCATATCAAAATTGAAGTTTGCTAAAATAAGAAGGTAGATGACAACATTTAGGGGTTGCCTTAGAATTAGGATCGTTTTAGCTTGAAGTCTTGAGCTTTTTAAACTGTAATTCGTTTCTGGTGAATTGTGAGAATTTGAGGTTGTTTTGGTGAGGAAAATGGAAAAAATTAGGAGGGGGAAGCGCCACAAGCATGGAAGCTTGATAAACTATGAGGTTCGCCACAAGCAAGAAATCTTGATAAGAACTTGTTAATGGTGGTCACGGCCAACCTAGGTTTAGGAGCACTCTCAACTAAACAAAAACACAAAGGTTTAACTCAAATTCAACTTAACTTTATTAATTAATAAACAAAATTATAATTAGGCAGGTTTGCCTTGCTGAAAATATAAAGATAAAATCTAATTTAACAAATTGAAATTCGAACATAAAATTCTAACTAACATAATCCTAACAAGCCTAATCTAATTTGATCTGATCAATTTCGGTTGGATTGAGTTGTTGAATTGTTGAAAATTTGAATTTGAATTACCCTTGAAAATTCCTCTAATTAATCTGACCGAATTAATCATAGAATTTCCTTGCTTGAGTGGACTTGATCATCTTCTCTTCATCCCTTAAGTATAAGTATAGCCACAAGTTGGTTATGAAATTGTTACATTGTTCCTATTTTCATGCCACCTTGTTTATGCTACACCACTTAGCCACTAAAATTACAAGGAAATAAATAATTTCCCAATCCCAAAATATATCAAATTAAATACTAAATTACTTGAATAAAAAATAAACATAAATCCTAAGCCTACATGAGAATTAAATTCTAATTTATTAATAACAACGCAAATAAAATAAACTAAACTATGCTACGAATTCTTTGCAAGAAGAACATGGCTCCATAAATCATAGGTCACCCCCTTGATTTACATCAAAGGTCCACAATAATTATGATAATATTAGTTTTAAATTTATTCTGCTTATTTATTGATTGAGACATGATTGAGTGAGTTATTGATTTGATCCGGTGGCGAGTTTGGTGGATAGCATCGGATTTGCTTTGCGAGTTGCGAATCGACTCGTTGAGTCAACACTCAACACTGAACACAGTCTGATTCTCAATTTCTCACCATGATGCTGCGATAAAAGAAATGTTTGGGGGCCACTGTTTGGATTTTAAAACAGAATCAAAAGTGATATACTATTGCACTGTATAAATTTACCACTTTATAAAAAATTGAATTTCAACCTTATCCGTAGGGGCAAATTTACTTAAGAGGTGCACATGAACTGAAATATTACAGTTTTGGTATACTTTTTAAATTATTTAACATTTTGGTGTAGTTTTTGGAAACTCATTGATGGGAATGCCGATTTTATTTTTTCTCTTTCTAAAAAACTCAAGTTTCACTAATGGCATTGACGAGTTAATATATAAATTATTTTTATGGAACTCGGCATTGCAGTAGACGAGTTTCATTTTATCTATTATTTTTCGACACTGCAACATTTTACAATGTTTTCTCAAAGATACACAAGTTACTCTCCAATATGAAATTGATATATTTATATATTTTAGTGCTAGCTAGCTTGTTTAATAAAAAATTTATTTGCAACTCTTTTGAATTTAGTCCTAATTTTTTTTGAATTGTTTTGGTCTTTTAAGTATAAGAGTAAATTACACTGATATTATCTGAATTTTAATGAAAATATATAAACCACTCATCTTTTTTTAAACTTATACAAATCATCCCTAATTATATACATACATTACACTCACCACCCCTATAGATTAGATAAGTTTAAATTTTTAAACAAAAAATGGTGATGAATATAATTAACTAGTACATAATTAGGGATGATTTGTATAAGTTTAAAAAAAGATGAGTGGTTTATATATTTTCATTAAAATTCAGATAATATCAGTGTAATTTACTCTTATACTTAAAAGACCAAAACAATTCAAAAAAAATTAGGACTAAATTCAAAAGAGTTGCAAATAAATTTTTTATTAACAAGCTAGCTAGCACTAAAATATATCAATTTCATGTTGGAGAGTAACTTGTGTATTTTTTGAGAAAACATTGTAAAATGTTGCAGTGTTGAAAAATAATAGATAAAATGAAACTAGTCTACTCCAATGCAGAGTTCTATAAAAATAATTTATATATTAACTCGTCATTGCCATCAGCGAGACTTGAGTTTTTTAGAAAGAGAAAAAATGAAATCGGCATTCCCATCAACGAGTCTCCAAAAATTACACCAAAACGGTAAATAATTTAAAAGGTACACCAAGACTGTAATATTTCAGTCAAGGTGCACCTCTTAAATAAATTTGCCTATCCCTGGATCCAATAAAGCCCAAGAAATGTAGGATGTAGTCAATATAATTTAGTCCAGACTGAAAAAGTTCGCCATGGAGAGTCCTCGAACGGGGTTAACTAGACTAGATTTGGGTGCCTAATGTTTCATTTTGGCACTCACTGATTGTTAAGTTGTTAAGTTCGGCTTATGAATTCAACAAGTCAAAATCTATTCAATTTAAGGTACATTTATTTCTTAATTTATAAAGTAAATTTATAGAACTAAATAATAAGTTGAACATCGAATAAATGCATAATCCAAATCCCAGTACAAAATATCACATAATATGGACATTGGGTAAACTACTGATTAAGTGGTACAGTTTATTTAATGTTTTTTAAATAAGCTAAAACAACTTATTTTTATTTGAATTACACTCGTGCACATGACATGCAAATATGCAAAACTAAATAGGTAAAATGACAAAATTTGTATGTCCACAAAAAATCAACTCGTTAATATTAGGTGACGACAAATGGTGCAAGTATAACACTATGCACAATTAACATTAACTATAACTACGCACGATTAACATTAACTATAACTACGCACGATTAACATTAATTATTCTAAATACCATAGAGATTAGAGAACAGTGCTTTTAAAAAACAAAATAAAAAAAATGATATCACTTTTATTTTTCTTTTGTTTATGGGATCCTCAAAAACAAAAATAACAACTCTGATAAATTAATGAGATTCCTCTCCATTATTAAATAGAAAAATACTATAAAATATCAAAAAGAAAAATAATTTACATTGAGATTTGTATCTTTTTAATATAAAGTGTGATTATATTTTTTTCTTTAAAACTCAAAAGATATAATCAGTTCTCTATATTAATGGATAAGACTCTCACTAACCATAAGTGTTCCATTCACTCTCATTTGTTGTAAAGTGTTCCTGCTAGTTCTATCAAAAAGCACTTTATCTAACTTAAGTCTTTGTTCATTTACTTAATTTTAATGCCTTTTAATCAGATTAGAGTAAACTGAACAACCAAAATTTATTATGTACGTTAGCTATAAGTATCCAACTATCCATGTATTACCAAACACTCTTTCACAGCAAAGAAACTTAGGTGGAAGCCAACAACCTAGACACAACATCATAGTCCCACAAATCACTTGTTGAGAAATAGAGACAGAGATGGAAAGAAGTCCTTGTTGTTCAAAAGATGGTTTGAACAAAGGTGCTTGGACACCAAATGAAGACAAAATCCTCATAGAATTCATTAAGGTGCATGGAGAAGGAAGATGGAGAAGCATGCCTAAAAGAGCAGGTTCTTTATGTTGCAACAAAATTATCATTTTTATATTTGTGGTCACTTTAGCTGTCTCAATTATTGACTTGAGTGCTTGTACATTTTTGGCTGTGTGTTCTTATAGGTTTGAAAAGATGTGGGAAAAGTTGCAGACTTAGATGGTTGAATTATCTGCGACCAGATATTAAGAGAGGCAATATATCTTTGGATGAAGAAGACCTTATTATTAGGCTTCACAGTCTCTTGGGGAACAGGTACCTTTACTTTGTCTCAAATTGCCCACCTTTTTTTTTTCATTAAGGGTGACAATATCACATGATTCACAAATTAAAGGTGTTTCATAAGGGGTTAAGGATAATTCCTTTGTGTTATGTAATATTTATTAGATAATTAAGTCACATTTTAGCTTTGCATATGTTTTTGGATTTGATATAACAACAACCAAGCCTTAATCTTATTAACTGGAATCGGCTACATGGATCAAATGAGTGCTGATTTTGTATTTTTTAATTTATGATAGATGGTCTCTAATAGCAGGAAGGCTGCCAGGGCGAACAGACAATGAAATTAAGAATTATTGGAACAACCATTTAGGTAAGAAGGTTAAAGATGGTCACCAAATTACCACCAATTCAAAGAGCATAGAGAATCCAAAGTCCAAGCCATCCCCCAAGGTTAAGGTTAAGGTCACTGCCTCACCCTCTCATCTCAAGTTAGACACCCATGTGGTCCTTAAAAAAACCAACAAGTGCTCTTCTATGTTAATCAAGAACCCACTCCCTCAGCCATCAATGCAATTGCATAACATGTCAAAGACAGAGGATGCTATATCCAATAATGATTCAAGAAGTGACCAAATTGAGCCAAATGACAAAAGTGGGTTTTTGTCATTTATCAATGAAGAAGAAAAAGAACTCTCAACAGATTTGCTAAAAGATTTCATGGTTAGAGGAGATATTTGCTCATCTGACATTCTCAACTCAGATTTCTCCAATATGTGTGATTTCAGTTACAGTGACAATAGCAATGAGAATATATTATCATCTTTATCTGATGAAATTCTCATGGATTGGACACAAAGTAGTCTTGCTCATGAAACAAATGTGTCAAATAGAGAATAACAATATAGTGTCCATTTCTATTAGCTGATTTAGTCTCTTCTTATTTTCCTCCAAGTTTCTGTCCCTTTAGATATATTTATTTTTTGTACTTTGGTGTAGTCCACTTTCTTGTACTCATCTGTAAAGCTAACTAGCACTATGCTGGGCTGAAACATTGAAGCATAATTCTTCAGCTTGTAATCTCATGCAAAAATATTTATCTTATAATTATTTATGAACTTGAAACAGTTCTCATTTATATTTAATGAAAACTTGCATCTTCAGCTTGTAATCATATAGGATTTGGGCCGAAATTCAATCTAATACCGGAGGGTCTAATAGTAGATGAAAATAGTAATATTTGTGGTATAAATAATATATCCTCCCCTTCAGCATTATGATGAGAGGACCCTATCTAACTACATTTATTGCAGTATTTTCTCCCAAAGACCTCATGCACTCCATTTTCATTGGAATCAGACTCCTCTTCGTTACTATAGAGAGAAGTTATTGATTTTGCATTTATTTTTAAATATAAAAATGTCATATCATTATATTTTAAGAGATAAAATGTCACATCACATTATTTTTTAATTTAGTTTTGTTTGACTTTCCTATCTATTAATGGAGAGGATCTTCACCATTTTGATCGAGGGACTCAAGTCTCTACTCATATTCTGAATCAATACAATATTTTAACACTTAAACATGAATATACAGTGTTCAAGGGGTTGTAAAATCCAAGCATAAAAAAGAATCGTTGCTAGTGTAATGAAAGATGGACCACATGGTACAATTTCACATGGTGGGATAGCAACCTATCACTAAGCTTTAATGACCATGACTCCATGAGAGAGCAAGTTGTTGTGCCTATATTAATAGCAGCACATATCTGAACATTTTATACCAATAGAAGGGTTCTGTCTTCTTACAGCCAAATAAATATTAGCTTATTTGGTTTAACATTTGGAAGAAGATAAAGAGAAAAAAATGGCTTTAAAATTTATCTTTATAATAAGGAAGACAAGTATTACTTCATATAAAGGCATTTTAACCACTTCAATATAATAAAAAGTAAAATAAGCATAAACCTGGTCTATGTAAATGTTAGGAAAGAGGAGTCTAAACAATGGAGGATATTTTTTAATGGGATAACTAAAAGAAATATATAAATAGAGTGACATCACTTATAAGTGTGAGTCCTTCATATATGGTATCATCTCCCTAAGTGAAAATATTTCTATTCATGCTATTGAATACATAATTTATATTATGTATCTAGATTATATTTTTGAAAGAATGCATCATCTGATCTCTATATTGCTAATATGCGTTAAGTGAAATAACATCATATCTTGACCTAATATTTTAAGAGAGTAGTTACATGACTTTTTTATATTTATTAGCTATTTAACTCATCAACTATTTGACTTCACTGTACAATTCACACTTAAAAATACTCATGAAAAGTATATATATATATATATATATATATATATATATGAGATAGCTGGTGGTATAACTAGGTGTAACTCAGGTAAGTGTGATATATAATAAATGAAAATTTTAGATTAATAGCAATTTGTACAAAGTACAAAACATACGGTGGGACCTCCATCTTTTGCATAGGCCAAAATTATTGTATATCATGCAACAATTAAAGGAAAAGGCTTTACTGAGTTGGGGAATTGTGGCTATAGAATCGAATACTTGATGAATGCTCCATATTTAGAATGTGATAGTTACTCATAAGGTAGGCCATTGAGCTTAGCTCCTGTTTTTACTTCCTACCTTATACATTGTTTTTATCATTCCACAAATATATTTTTTTGTAAGTTAGGTTCATCATATAACTTGCGAATACTAGACCAGGTTCTATCATATGAGTAAATGATAATTTAAGTTTCTAAATCATAAATTTAAGTTATATTACTCTCTAATTTTACAAAAGAATTGGTGTACTCACAGAAGTTAATAGGCAAACGAATTTTGTTGTATTATTAGTAACTATTAGGGGCTGCTATGGTTTGACGCATATTTCTATCCTTCAATGTTGCACTTAACTTGATTGAAATAGGATGAAGATCTTCTATTTATAATGGTATCTTAGACCAATTAAAATATATTATTTAATTAAAAAAATTATAAAAATATAAACTAATATTTTATATTATTTGCTGTAATTCTATTGGATATTAATATAAAGACAAAATATTTTTGGGATAAAGTTAAAGTACATTGTATAGCTTGACTTTTGTCTTATGAGTGGGGATAGAAATATTGAATGTTAAAAGTTGAATTAATTTAAAAAAAATCCATAATCATGAGATGATGAAAATGAGATTACGTGCACCATTAAATCTTTATTATCACCTTCTAGATATATATGTATAAGTAAATGATAAAAATTACTTGTCCCAAATGATATCTTATTTTTTGTCCTCAGTCAATAAGAGTATTATCTAAGAAAATAATACTTACTTGAAAAGAACAAGAAATAATGAAAGGGTAAAACAGAAATAAAAGAGTGGATCTTTTGTTGTATTTTATTGAATATGCAAAAGCATTGATTGATTACAATAGGAAGCCAAAAACAGCTAGTTATACAAATAGTGAAAGACTACCTAAGGGTGAAAAACATAATAACTAACATAATTAACTAATAAACTCATTTAACACATGTTTATAATGAGAGGAAATTTGATTGCTTATATGACACGCAATCCTTCTAGCATATGTACTATCTCTGGCCTTTGTTAATTCATAGCCCATTGATGTATTACTCATTTGGCTTGATTGGCCGAGACAACCCATAAGAGTGGGATAAACTTGGCTTGGTGAGGTTTGGCCAATTCTAGTTCCTAGTGAGGCTTGGCCAAGAAAGCTTGGATCACTATTGGCATGTAGACTGGTTCTGGTTCCTGGTTTCCTTCTTCCATCCTCTTCATGCTTATCAACTTGAATGCTACTTCTCCCTATTTTGGCCTGCATACAAATATGAGATAGAGTTACTTCTCCCATTTTACATCCTAACCCTCCAAACCTCATCTCATTCTTAAATTTCTCCTCAACACACCAGCCAAACCTCTCCATATCCGAACTTTTCCTTTTTTAAAAGTTGAAAAATCAAATCACTTTTATTGAAGTTGTGGTTAACACAATGATATGACTTAAAAGATAATAATTTTCTTGAAGTTTCACTATTCATTTATTTTTTCTAAATCTAAATTTTAATAAAAAACACTACAAATTGATTTGAATTTACAAATAATATAATTTATTATAAAATATACAACTTAAGTAAAACATTGTTTAAATAGTTAACCATCTATTAAAGTACTGTATTATTCCTTCAATATAGTATTAATAACAATAGTACAAAATTTATTTAGTATATTTTATCAAATGGAGTTGACAATAACTTTTTATTTTTGTTATTTGGGTCTTAAAATTCCAAAAGATTTTAGTGAAACCAAGCGAGAGAAGGTTATTTAAGTTAGTGAAGCCATGATACAGGGAATGGGCCTCATGTCTATTAGGGCCACTTAAACTAACATAAAACCGTTACCTATAGCCATAGCCGCACTAAGTGGTATTTCCTTTGGACACCGCCGCCGCCGCCGCCGCCACCACCAACCAGGGTTTATCTCTCTTTCGCTCTTCACTTTCCTTCCTCGCTTAGCTGCTATTGTTGTTCATTCAGGTTTCTTTCTTTCTCGTGTTTTATGTTATCTTTGTAGTAATTTATCTTATATAATATATATACTCGTAATTGTTGTGTGTATAATGATTGTATGATTATATATTTGCAGCAGTGACCATGTATCTTCAGTTTTACATAAATGATAATGGTGACAAAGTATACACCACTAAGGTCAGCTTTTTAATCATTTATCTATGAAAATACACTTTCAATGAAGGGTTGCAATGTCTATTTCAATTTCTTTATATATTTATTTTCACTTGAATGCTTATTCCTACCTTAGTTTTAAGTACATGCTTCTCATTAGTCCATCCCGGAGAGTGGAGCATAGCAGCCGACCCTAAAAACACTATACTGGTAGCAGTAGCTGAGTGACCGTACCGAGACCTTTAGGGAAACGATACAAGTAACTTACACTATAGTACTTTACGGGATTAATGTTCGGTTGTTGTTATACTATACACATATAAATGCTAAAAAGACACATTAATTCTAAAGCATACACATACAAATTCAGTGTCTTAGAGACTTAAGCTCCCACTTGCACTGATTTGTCAGAGAATCACAGTGAAGGAAGGTTGATGTTTACATAGCTTGTTTTTCGAAGAGGGTGTTGGGTTGCTATGCTCTGAATTTGTGTGATGAGGAAGAAGGCGGTATCTACAATGGGTTCGAGTGAGGAAGAATAAAAAACAAGAGATAGACGGAGAAGAAGGTTGGGGTGGAAGATGGAGTAAAAGTAAGGATAAAAGGGAAACTCTCTGAGTTTAAGTGATGGTAAATAAGACATTTGAAAAGATAAAACAAGGGCAAAACAGAGATGTGTTGAGTTAATGAAATTAAACAGGAACTTTGATGATATAAAGTGAGGCTAAAATTGTAAGAAAAAAGTAAGGGAATCATAAATGTGAAAAAAATCCTAAACCCTGCCGGAAAAGATGATAGTAATAACTGGTTTGAGACAAAGTAGTATAGCAGTGTGAATCAGACGCTCTGTTACAATTTTCACCCTCCCCTAAACCCATTGCAGAGAACCCCTTTGGTCTGGGTGCTTCTTCTTTTTCATAGAGTCTAAGTCTCTATGACCCTGCAGTTTGCTTCTGCAACCACATGGCATTTGTGATCATAATTTCCATCACTAAATGTCCCAATAGTGGCCATCCTGTCATAGCATATTTAGGGTCGTCCGTTCCACTATTTGGGATTCACTACTTTGGTTTTAGTAACTCTTGACAATAGCTGCTAAATCACCCATGATAAGTTTGGAACATGACCGTAATTTGCTGCTGCAGAAGACTGCACAGCGATGCAGGTCCTGGTCGTGGCATCTTCCAGTTTCACTCTCTATTTGCTGCTATTTACTACTTCAGTTTCTCATGTTGTATAGATTATTGAATATTGAATTATTTTTTTAGAAACGCTCCTATTGAAGCTTCTTCATAGGCAACAGTAATAAGTGAAAACTTTGAATGGTAGTAAAAATTATGTTGCTTTTCTCCTTTGCAGAAAGAGTCACCAATTGGGTTAGCTACACAGTCTGCACATCCAGGTATTTTCCTAAATTAGCTAAATTTTCCTTACTTTTTCACTGATCTGGTCTTTGAAATTATGTTATACCTGATTATTATCATTATTATTAATTTTATTATTATTACTAGTACTATATTATACCCTTAATCTCAAAAGTGAGTTAATTCCAATATCACATTTTAGGGAGGTGAGTGTAGTGATTGTTATTACAAAACTAATGGAAGTTGTGTAATTTTCCCTGTTTAGTATTGTTTTTTCTAGACTCATTGGTTTTTCCCTTTGTGATCTCTTTCTTGGTTGTAAAATATACAGCAATATAGCATTCTTATTTTTTATTTAATGGCTTGCTTCTATTCTTTTTTACTGTTTCCCTTTTATATTTCTTTGATATTTTGATTGGATTGTGCCACCCACCATTTTGTATTCTAAATTTAAACTATGGAAGTAACACCACTAGACCTAGTGGCTAGTACACTTCGTGGTTTTGCTTCGATTCTTGACCATTTGACCTAGTGCACTTGCTCATTTTTTACTAAGATGCTTCTTCAATTTGAGCATGCCATGCAATGCAAGCTTCACAACCATTTTATTAATGTTTCTCACTTGTCATAATATTACAATTACAATTTTAAACATGTTAGATTGGGAGGAGGTTACATGTGAAAACCAATTACAATTTAAACATGTTGCTGCTTAAGGAAAACAAATTTTTCTTATTTTGTGGGCTATTACAAAGACATGTTGATTGTTGAATATGATTTTGAAATGCTTTTATAGCTATTACTGATCTTTCTTGGTTTTCATGAATTTGCAGCTAGGTTTTCCCCTGATGACAAATATTCAAGGCAGAGAGTTCTTCTAAAGAAGCGTTTTGGATTGTTACCAACTCAGCAGCCACCTCAAAAGTATTGAATGATATATACATGCTTTATTACTGTTCCATGCAAGTGTTTTCTTATCTATAATGACATGTTTGCTTATCTCCCCAATTGTGCAACAATGCTTTTGAGCAATATTCATAACAATCACATCATGGGAAAACCCACAATTCACACCTTGGGAAACCTGCAACCATTTTTAAAAGCAGAATGCAAAAATTAGCAGAAACAGAAACCAAAACTACAATCAAAATTTGCATTAGCTCCCCTAAAAAGGGTTAGATTTTCAACAAGTGATTCAGTAAAATTTGTTTATGTCATATAATCTTTTGGCAATGTTTCAATGTTATTTATGGACAGACACTATTGATATGAATCATGATTCATTACTAAGGTTGCTTAAGTTATGGAATGAATTTTGGCTTAAGTTACTTGAACTATAGAAGTATAGAACAATATCAAAATGATGAGGGAGTTGCATTATCTCGGTGGGTTCTGCAACTGAAAGATGCTAAATCATTAGAAGAAAGTGGGAATGGAGATTGAGAGTTGAAGATTTATCATCCAAATCAAACCACATGCCTCTACTTTTGGGTGGCCATTCATCAAAGAAACGATGAACTGTCTTCTTCTGAGTTGGTTCTTCTTGGTCACCAAGTTTCATGATTTTTTCACACTTGATATCACTATAGCAACTATGATCTTGCTCTGGCTGTTGTTTTGAGTTGTCACTGAGGCTCTGAAGTTGCAAGCAAGAGTACTCATTGTCATTGGTTAAACCACAGAAGTTCCTCTGTTTTGAAGAGGATGAGGAACTTATAATCGGTGGTGTAAGGTTCCAAGAATCATAAGAAGAAGAATGTTGATGAGTGTGATTGTGATGGTGGTAAGTGTCGTGAGTGGTTGTTGTTGGGGTTAGTGCAGACATGTTTTTGGTGATTGAAAAGTTTGATGAGGGTGTTGTTGAAGTTGAAGAAGCATTAGTGTTTGTTGTTGTTTTCAAAACTTCCACAGGCTTTCATGTACTTGTAAATAAGAGTTTGATGTTCAAGCTCTTGCCACTGGGATGGTGTAAAAGGGAACTCATTTCTTCCATTCATCATAAAATAGGAATAACAAAACAACAGAAAAGGAAGCACAGAGATGATGAGTGTGATTGTAACAAAATAAAACAGAACTTGTTGAGATGGTAGAAAAAATTTCTTCCTTTATGTTTTCTCTCCTCAAGGAAAACTCAAGTATAGAAAATTAGCCAAAGATTTTCTCATCCTAACCCCCTTTATATTTAAAAATTAGTATGTCTGTGTTAGTCACACCTATAAATATGCTAATTTCATAAAATTCCTAAGAAAACAAACACATGTATGTTATTGTCATTATTAATAACCAATCATCTAGTGGTGTAAGGCCACGTTATTTCTAAAAAGATTAAAACCCCAAGAGTTTAATTCCTGAAAGCGACATTTATTGAGAGAAACAATCATAGACTCCAAAATGGAGTAGTTCCACATTCATAGGGTGGGGGAATACTATTGGTAATAATAAATGTTATTTTCTTTTATTTTTATCATACCAAACAACTAAAAAATCATGACATTTATTATTTTTTTCTCAACTTTTTTCCTTGAACTTCTATTTTGTTTCATAGACCACTATGCTACATAATCTTCTATATAATGAATCGAACCAACTTGGTATTCGTTCGAAACTCGATTCATTATTTAGCACAATGAACTTGATTCATGAACCAAATGAGCTGAACTTGAGCTGGAAATTGAGCTTGTTAAATAAACGAGTCAAAATTGAGTTGAATATAGTTCGACTCTTTAGATTTGTTAGTTGGTTCGATATATATATATATTATGACTCATACATTATTTTTTTATATTTATTATTAAAATATATATAAAGAAAATTTATATTTTTATATATAAATTTTGCAGTATTTTTCAAATTTTAATTAATTATTTGAGTTGTCCAAAAGAACCATTCAAACTAAGTCGAACAGTTTGTGAACTTTAACCGAGCTAAACTCGAGCTAAAAAATAACTCATATCGAACTCGAGTTGAGTTTCAAGCCTAGCCAATCCTTTTCGAGCTGAACCGAATTGAGTTCTAATTTGACTCAATTTGGCTCGTTTTCAATCCTAGTTCTGATTATTATAGTGCATGCATACCAAAGCCAAAGCACTATTTTGGTCGGAGAAAATTAGCAAAGAAAGAAAAAGAAATGAGAGAGTTAAAGGAGAATGTAAATCTTTCTCTCATTTGGTAGGAGAGAATATGGAAAGAAAGAAAATAAAAGTGGTAGCCACCAACTTTTATTAGTTTCTACTCTCATGTGAGAAGAAATGACAAAGGGAGAGAGTGTTTTTTGTATTTATAAATAGTGCCGACCTCAGTTTTACCAGAGCATTATTATTATTTAAAAGGGTAAAATTGTTTTTTTTCTTAAAAACACATTTTCTCTCCTTCTAATTCTTTCACATTTCTTTCATACCAAATAACTCTTACAATCAATTAATTTTTTTATTTCTTTCTTTCTACTCATATTCTTTCTTTTTATCTTTTCTCATCCTATTTTCTTTTCTAAACCAAACAAAGCATTCTCTGGTCTGCTATATTTGTGACTGCACACCTCTCTGTTGCTAGCTGCTACTACTTCTGCAAATAAGCTACCTCTGTGGCAGCTATTGTCTCTGGCATCTTTACTGAAATCCATAAACTAAGAGAAGAGAGAAAGAAAAAAGGCTTCTAAAGACAAAAGGGGAAATAATTATTATTGGTATTATTGTATAGTTTAGAAGACTATTAGTCTACTACAATAGTTGCTGTCAGAAGCTAATGTTTGTCTCAGAAGATTGAACCAATTCAGCTTTTACTGCTCTGCTACTAACCTTGTTATATGATTATTTGCAACTATTTTGTTAAAGATTTGGACATGCTGTGTTGATTGTAAGGTTGTGACTTGTGAAATTTGTCACTTCATTTGGATGGTCTCACTTTGACATAGATAGTTTTTGTATTTTCTTGTATAGTAATTTAAAGTTGAATAAAAACTACGTTAATGTCCACTCACAGTGCTATATGCTATTTGTTTTCGTCTAATCTCTCCATAAGTGTCACTTAAAAAATCTAAATAGTAACCACTATAATCATTATCAGAAGAATGTACACTCACAAAACGGGTTTGTTTAGCACTTTTTATATCGGTGATGAATGATGATATACACGTTTTTTTCAGTACGTGATAAAATACATGTATAGTTAACATAAATCTCCGTGTATATGAATCGACCTTACTATTTCCAGAATGAAAAAAGAGCCGACAGAGAATGTAAGATAAACATTAAAAAAGTTAAACAAAACAAAATGGCGTTAATCTAAGACTTCAGAAACAACAGAACTTTACTACAAAATAAGGAAATATCACGGTTAAAAATTACAACTCAAACATTAACACACCACATAAATAATTAAATTAAAACCCCATCTTTTCTTTTCTTTCTCATCATTAGTAACATAAAAAGCAAAGAAGAACAAACAAGAAAGGGTTAATAAAATGTTCACAAGCGTAGAGTAAGGTCGAGATTAACATTATGAGAAGCATCATAAGCAGAAGCATTGTAGGTGGAAGTATAAGAAGTAGAAACAGCAGCAACATGGTAAGAAAGAGGTGTCTGAAACTGAAAAGATTGTTCCATTTGAAGCCAGCAAGGGTGACCATGAAAGAAATGAACACTGTTCAAATTCAAAGATGGTGGTATTGATGGGAAGGTAGAAGCATGATTGTGTGTGAATGAGAGATTATTGGGTCTCCTAGAAGCAGCTCTCTCAAGTTTGTGAGCATTCTGGTGGCCACCAAGAGCTTGAGAAGTGAAGAAGTTGCGGTGGCAAAAGTTGCATTGGAAGGTGCGGGTGGAAGAGGAAGAGGAAGAAGAAGAAGAATATGATGGTGGTTCTGTAATGTTTGTTTGTTTGGAATGAGAGGAGGGTTGGTTCAGAAACTTGTACATGGCTGCGGGCTCTGCCATTACAGAAAGAGACAAACAAAAGCTTATATTAGACCAAGCTGGGTTGTTACAGTTCTCAGCTACGACCTGGTTTATATAATTATGCAATATGGAATATCAAAATATAGTGTGCCTCAACATGAAATATAGTGTGTATCAATGTAAAAAAACAGTAGTTAAGTACAATATTGTAAATATTAACTAACAAAATTAAGACATTAGATCATTGTATAACAAAATTAAGACATTATATCAGGTGTACCTCAATATATTTCGTAATTAATAACAATGAAATAAAAATAGAAAAAAATAATAATTTTTTTATTTTTTATTTGAAATGACATATTTTTATTAATGTAATACAGAGTTTAAGACATGTTTTAGGAATACATAGTCTAAGACATACAATGAGAAGCCATGTTAAAAGACATTTTACATGATAATGAGGACCTGTCCCCATTTCTGTCCCATTTTCCTATCCCGGTCCAATAAAAAATTGACAGTCCATTAAATAAGAAAAATTTAAAAACCTAAAATAACATATGTGTATTACTTGGAAAAATCCTATTAGTTTGGGACATAGGGACACACTGATTTTGGGACAGGTGATCCCCATTCGATAATGAGGGGTTATTTTGAAATCTGTTTGTATTTGCAGCACCAAAAGTTGTTTGGAGCTGGCCCATATGATTGGTATCCTTCTGAAACGACCGATTTGTCTATCCTAAATTAATGGATAAGTCGTTTCTCCTTTAAAGATAAATAAGTGAGCATATTCTAATTTTAGTCCGTGATTTTGTGACATATTATAATCTTGACATAAAGATGTGAATTACCTTTCGATTGGTTATTACACATTCCATGACACATAATTAGCTCAACTAACTAATTATTTTAATTCTCCAAGTCAATTTATCCTATCATAGAAATTGTAAAGAGAAATTAAGGAGGGGAAGAGTGGGAATAAGGAAATGTAGTAGTGAAAGGAATGAGAGAGAGTTATTATGGTTACAGAAAAGGACAAGAAGTGAGTGCACTCACTATCACTAGTAGTAGTACTATAAAATACACCTCTGTGGTTCTGTGCCCCTCCCTCTATATAGGTTCAGCATGAGAGTGCAGTTGTCTATATAGGGACCCAATACACACGGATACTCACATCTAATTGATTTGAGAATTGATGTACACAATCTTATCTTTTTTAGATTATTTTCAGGATTTAAACTATAATGTTGAACTCAAATACTTTATCATCACAATGAATCTCATCCTCAGTCCCAACCATGAGGTAATTAAGTTATTCAACTTTTGGGGTCCACGGACGTAACGGTATATAGCCATAATTTAAAAAAAGAAACAAATTAAAGCAAATATTTAATACCTATAGAGTACTATACATGAAGGGAATATTCATTGTTTCATGAAAGGACACGTAGAGGTGAGAGCCGAATTGCAACGTACTCACTCACTGGCTCACTTCACTAATTAAAGTGATGCATGGCTTATATCATGTCATGCGGGTTTTAGCTTCATGCTGGCTTTTACCTTAATGGGTTTGTTGTAAGATGTTAGAGCATCTCCATTTGAGAAAAAAAAATTCATTATTGATTGGGTCTCACATATTATTTTATAATTTATTATAACTCTCTATAAAATAAGAACAATATATATATATTAGTTTTTTCCAAAAATAGCAAACATCATTCTTGTTCTTATTTGGGTCCCATAATATCTACTTTCATCTCACACCATCTACTTCTCTCCTCACTTTCATTTGGCTAAGAACATCTACCAAGAATTGTTCTTATTTAAGAACAAAAATCAGAAAATAAGAATAACACAATGAAAAACAGGGTAAGAATATTAGTGGTTGCTATTAAAGCTTTTAGGGCTTGTTTGAGAGTTGGGTTTTGGAGGGGAATGAAGGGAAAGGGAAGGCTTGAGAGTTATCTCACAAGTGTATTTCATGGCTCCTAAGCCTTCTATTTCCCTCCATTCTCCTCCCAAATTCAACTCCCAAATAAATCCTTAGAGACTATATGTTGAAATGGGACAAGTAATAGGAATTTCCGAAGTTTATGAAATTAAAAAAAAAAAGAATGAATATAAAAAAGAAAGAAACATGAAGGACAAAATCAAATCAATAGTGATGGAAAACAAAGACTAATATAATGTGGAGAGAAAGGGCAATAACGTGGAATAAGATGGATAGAATTAGCTGCAAAAGTTAAATATGAAAAATGGTTTTTGCTTTGCACAAAAAATGTGAAGATCTTCTGTTTAATTGGTGTCTTCATTGTTGTCTCAAACCAATCAAAATACATTATTTAATTAAAAAAAGTTATAAAAAAATTAATATTTTACATTATTTTATGGAATACTATTATATAAACTCTTTTCAGGGCATCCAATCAGAAAAATAGAAGGTAAAATGAAATATGAGCCAATACTTTTGTTATTTTCTTCATCAAAAGGACAGTGTGCAGCAAAACAAATGCCACAGCCAAAGGAGCAAACGTTGTAGGTCAAGTACAGATTGCATTCCCAAATGTCAGATTTTGAATCACGAATTCTAGCCCAAAGTGACCTATAGAAAACAAGAGTGTTATCATGCTCGATTATATATTTTATAATATAAAATGTAATATATATACTATTAATAAAGAGAAAACATAAAATAACCACCCATCATGGTGTAATTTATGTTTTCCTATTTTGCCCTCAATATCTTTTTATTTCTACCAAAAAACCATATAATATTATTTTCTTATTTTATCCTTATTATTTTCTTATTTTAAAAGTGTATTTAAAAAATTAAATATTAGACTAATTGAATAAATTCAACCGTAAATTTAGCGCAAAAAATTATATTTGAATTTATAAAATACAAACTATACATTACAAGTAATAAAACGAGGACTAATTATTAGCATTAAATATCAATACACATAATTAAATATCATTCACTATTCATTTATATCAGTGCATGTAAAAGACTTATATTCAACTCACTGCTTATGGTCAAAATTTACACAAACCTTATCAATCTATTGAATATTTTCCGCATTCGTATTTTTCTATGGTTTTTTTGTTCCATCCTTCTAGAATTCTAAAATAGTTTCCAGGAACATTTAACTGAAGAATTCCAATTGCAATTCCAGGATGAAATTCTATTAGAAATTTAGAATAATGATACATGCACAACTGTCTCAATTTTCCACTTACAAATCTGATAAACTTTTTTCTGGTTAATCTCAATTTGTCTACTCTTCCAAAAAATTCAAGACTAGAACTCACAAGTATTCAAGCATACAGTTTTAGTAAATCAATCAAAACATAAAAACCATTTTTTTAAATAATACTGTTGTGCAACAACAAATACAACTTATTCAGTCTCCACCCCCTTTCTTGATAATAATACAAGTATTGAATAAAATAAATAAAGAAGGCTGAAAAAAAAACAGAACTTTTCATTCAAAAGTGTGGTTAGAGATGAGGTTTTTTCACAATGTATGGTCTTTAATTTCTATTGAGTGTAATGAGGCTGGTAACTTTGGCCTGCCCTTGCTTGATCCTTAATTTAAAGGCTCAGTTTCTTGCACCAACTTTGCCCCTTGTATTTTTATCTCTAACTGCAAGGGCAACAATATATAGAACCTTACCATATAGCCTAGTTTTTGAACATCAACAATGCCATCTCCTTAAGACAGAAGTGTTGAAAAAATTTGTCTTAGCACAGCCTCAATGCTCTTTGGTTGCAGTTCTTGTCATGCCATCATAAGAAAGATAACATTAATCCAAGTGTCTATAACAGTACTACTATCTTGCATCACAAATACATCCTGGAAGAGGATTTGCATAAAAACTTTCCTCTAGCTTTGGAAATTCTCCAGGCTCCCTTGGATATGGAGCACCACTTCGGTCTGCGTGAAGTGCTTTTACCTTGGAGCTAAACTTTTTCCAAGAAATTTTTCCTTCATCCAACCGATCAACAAGTTTAACAAAATTCATCCTGTGTGAAGCATTTAAATCAGATTAAATAGAGAAAGGACGGATAACAGTTTATGTCGATCTACAACGCATAGCATGGTAGGAGTAATAATACATAAGAAATGGGTTAAGAATGTATTACTTGTCTGGATTGATGGTCTTCTTAAAGTTTTCAAAGCGCCTATGACCTTGTACAGCCTTTGCCATATTCCCATCATACGTATAAAGAAATACATCACTCTGAAGGGCAACAACGTAGTCTATACCAGCCAACATGTTCTGGTGATTCTTGAAAGTATTCAGTTCTACTTCAGAAGACAGAGAGGAATGAGAGAAAATGTTCGGGAAATCATCCTTGAGATATTTCATACTGCCTTTTCCATATGCTTCTCCAGCTACTAGATAAATCCGGGTGTCTGACAAAAAACCCAGTGCTTTAAGTAATAGGGAGGTCTCCCTTGGAGTTAATGGACAACCACCGAGCAATCTCCTCTCGGTACCATTAATTTCTTTCTCCTTCCAGTGACTGACTCCGTATCGCATCTGCCTTAGTTCTTCATCTTCTTCTGCAGTCAAATTGTGACTGCAGCCTGTAAATGCAAGCATGTCCTTCTCATATCTATAACAGAAGAGGTACGGTAAGAAAGACTAGAAGTGAAATATTTAAACTTCTTCACATTAACAGAGATGCTTATTATGGGTAGAGAACTTGAGATAAACTGATTCTGAAACTAGTATGATACTCGGATTTTGTTATTCTATGACAATTTATGGCGTATGATTCAATCAGACAGATTCTTAAACTTATTGTGTATAATGTATGCAAAAATCTCAGATTGAATGGACATCCATGGAAATTTAATCTAACAGCCAAAGTACAGGATGGTCCAGTTCTTTTTGGCTTTCAATCAGAAGAAATTCAGATGCAAGCAATTGTAGCCTAACACAAACTATGGGAGTGTCCGGAATCTTCACAATTAAATCATCAATGTTGGGATAACATTCATGACAACGGCTCCTTTATTTTTCACTAAGAAACATGTCACATTATTTTATCTTATTATTAATCCATGTGGATTTAAGCGAGACGTCACTTTCTAAAGAAATAATAGATAATTAAATATGTTCTTATCAGTAGGTTAACTCAGACACACCGACAAGCATGCAAAAGAAGAAAAAAGAAAGAGAGGAAGAGATGTGGTGATACTATTGTATTAAAATACTATAATTGAAACTTGCCTCAAATGAAGAGCAAGATAAGGGTTTCCGTTCTGTCTCATTCTAGATACCAATGTGTTTCCAAATTCTTCAATGGGAGCTGAATATTTTAATGCTCTGTAATTTACACGGCATCTTAGTCTTTGTATGGAAGTTGGAATGTCGTTGTTAGCAAGCCGGGAATCAGTATGAGTGAAATACATCACTTTGTGCTTCTTTAGGAGGGGGCGAACCTCAGTCTTGTAATAACTAACCTGTAAATAAGCATGCACATTCATTGAAGATATTCAAAATTTTGTTAAAAAGGGATGAAATGATATTATGTGCATAAATTCGATAATTATGACACAAAGTGACTCAAAACGAAAACGTTGACGCATATAAGGCCAACATTTGGTTGTGATACTCATTTTCTTACAAACTTCAATTGACAAAACAGGTGGACAGATGACTAACTTCAAGAATAATGCGATAAATCTAATCGAATGTATCTTTTCAGAGTTGAAAAATAAGTTTAGTATACAAGCTATGTTGACCTTAGACCAAGATACTGGAGTTTTCGAGAAAGGCTCAATTCTGGCATAGGCAGGTGGTAATGTCTCAACTATGTGGATATCATCCTTCAGTGTATCAATAAAATGCTTCCAGTCAAACAACTGCTTGAAGTCACTGCAAATATATCAAATCGAATTAAGTTGTAGACCACTGAAACTATTCAAATCGAATTAAGTTGTAGACCACTGGGAAGTGGGAACCCACCATTTGATAACAGTAAAATGATAGCAAAAGGCAGACGATATAAATACGGAGAAATAAATTAGGAAAACCAGTTAGACCTCAGTGGCATCTGCACCTTTTACTTTACAGGAAAAGTCGTGATAATTTCTAGAAAAATATTTTGATGGCAGAATTACAATTGATGATACATCAGAAAAAATGCTGCTGAAGTCCCAACAGAACAATGCTATACTCTTACATAATTTATTTCATGTATTTAATCATCTCTGGTTGTGTGATGCCCTGATATGAACTATTTACCAGATTAGAACTACAAATCTTCATCAAATCACGGAGATAATCAGCATTGATTAAAACGGAATAAAGTTTTCAGGTTGCAAAAAACAAGGTTATTATTATACACATGATAAGAGATTCATGGAAGTTAGGCCAATTCCTAAAGGAAGAGGGAGACCAAGAAAAACTAGAGGGGAAATGATAAAGAAAGACTTAGAGCTTAATATTTTATCAATGAACATGATTTATGGTAGAACATTATAACGAAGAGATCCAAATTTCTAGTACAAAGTTTGAGCAAAAAAAAATGAACCAACCTCTCATCAGCCCAGTAGGAGGTGTGATCAAGAGAAGGAAGAACAAGTGTTGCCTTCATAATCCTAGCAACAGCAACCATATCACATATCTGCAATAAAAATATCTCGAAGCATTAGATTATGATTCCTGCCAAATTTTGTATAATATACCATCAGAAATAAAATAGCCATACCCCAAATCTCATCTGATTCAGGCCACCATTAGCATTTACAAGAATGTAGCCATTACTCTTTGCATCTAGCTCTGCTAAAAAAGAAGATAAAGTAGAGTGAGAGGAGAGAAATATTGGAATAACCTGCTTCATAATAGGTAAAGGAATATAGTTAGAAAGAAATCACGTACTTCTATGGCTTCTTGACAGTTCTATGCACTGGGTGAAATTGTCGCTGTTCGGTTTAGACCAGATACCTGATTCCTGAATAAAAATCAAACTTGATAAATGTATAGGAAAGAGCCAAAGACATCTCTGAATAGGCCAACTTGAGATAAAGATTTGAGGCTTACTTCAACCACGACAGTCTGGCTGCTAACTACTCCCGATGCTACTACCATCTTTAGAGTTCGTTCAATATCTCCCGTTCCCTCCTCCCTATATGAATAATGAAGCAAGCTTTTGTCCATTAGCTTTAGACTAGCAAGGGAGTTGGATAGGTCCTGATAAAAGAATTTACTTAGTATGCAAACCTCACCCTCGCGATGAAAAAATTATGCAAGGAACTATGCAAAAATAGTCATCAAATCAGACCATAATCTATCTACTTCATAACTCGCCCCATCTCCACAATATAGGATATTTTCGCAATTTGGTGCAATATGTCTGTCTTCAGAAAACAGCAGCTCATAAAAATGAAAAACAAAAACTCTCTCGCAAAGTAAAGCATTTGCTATGTTTGTCTCAAATCCCAAACGACTCCACCCGCAACAAAAATAAATTACCAATGCTCACAAAAAAGATGCAAATGAATGACACAATAGCCCACTTATATAACATAGTATTAGTACAACTATCATGCTCACTAGCAAAGTAAAACCTGAATAAGAAATCAATTTACACATCTTTTAAGGTTCTGCCTTATATGTATTAACAAATTATTATATATTTTGCAGGTGAAAGAAACAAGGTCAAATGTTTCTTTTCCAGAAAACATCAAAGGAAAGCAACTAAGGAATATATGAAAAGTTTCTGCACTGATCTCAAAATAAAATGAAGAGACCCCTAATAAGCATAAATGCATAATCTTATGGATAAAGCTAAACATATAGGTACTACTAAACTTAACTCCTTGACAAAATGAACTTTTTACATGTGTCATTCTAAAAACATGACAAAGCAAACACCCAATCAGTGAAAAGTTAAAAGATGTGTCATTCTAATTTTAAATAATTTAAGTTAAAAGTTTGATAATTAACTATTTTTTCGAGCAATCATAAACACTAACACACTTCAAAGATGTGTTGCTATTGGTTACAGTTATGAAGGGGTACACGTGTCAAACCTGATTGGATTGAAATTGAGCTTTATCAATAGCAGATCCAAGCCAACCAGTAGCACAAATCTTAAGCACACCCAGAAACAAACACGCTCCACAGAACACTAAGAACATGAAATGCCCAAGCTTCTTCTTTTCCCTCAACCCCAAATCAACAACGATTGATTCAATCGGTTTCTTCAACAAGCTTCTCACGTGAGCTCTATTATGAATCACGTGCTGCTTACTTTCCGGAACAGTCTCTAACAATACCCCTTCACAGAAAGGTAGTGAATTCGTACCAGTTTCCGATCTGGGTGAGTTTATTTGAAGCTCAGTGTCATTGCGGGGTGTGACCGGTGCGCCGCCGTTGTTTCCGTCGTTGGTGCGTCGGAATGTGTGAGCACGGCGAGTCATGGGACCGGAAAAACGCGGGCTGTTGACTCGGTGAGAAACGCCATCGGAAGTGTTGTTATTGTGATTGTGATTGTGATTGTGATTGTGATTGTGACCCATTTCATCTTCTATCATGAGTGACTCATATAACTATTTATTGATGAAAGTGAGAGTTTTCGACTTTGCAGAAGCAATAGACTTTGTTTATGTTATTGGTGTAATGCTCTGGAGATTCTTCACACTTTTTTCTTCAAGTTTTCTTTCATTTGTTTATGTATATTTACTTTCCTTTGAAAGGAAAAAAGGGTTGATTCGGTGTATGCAGCAATTCAGGATAATAATATTGATGATGATAATGATTATTCACCATAATTATCTGTCAGCTGTTATTATTTCAATAAAGCATGCTTAGGGGTAAGGATGCCTTCGAGTTATTACATTCTAAACCATTTTGAATCCAAAACAACCATAAAAACCATTTTGAATCCGTATAAAGATTAATATACAATTATTAAATTATTTACTATTTACTTAAATTATTATTTTTAAAATATTAATAATGATTAAATATAATTTGTAGATAATATCTATATTTCTATACTATATTTAAAGACAAAATTTAATGTAACTTTTATTTCCTATTTGTAGATAATGATTAAAAACCATGGTGTAATTTTTATTTCTTATTTTACCTTTTACATTATTTAATTTTTATAAAAGACTATATAATTCTAATTAACCATCACCGATATATTAATTAACCACATTTTTCACCTTAAATTAAACAATATAATATAAAATACACAAATAAATAAAAATTAAATACATAATATTATTCAATATTGACTGGCAAGTACAAAATGCTTTTACACACTATAATAATAGTATATAAAATTTATACGGTGTATACATTTTTTTTCTCCAAATGTTTCTTTAGATTTAGAGATTTACCCACGATTGAATTCACTTTTCAAATTGCAATCTAAATTATATCCAATTAAATATAAAACTTTGTTTCCTTTTTTATGTCTAATGATATACATTCTAAATAATGAACTAATATCTAATTCCTCTTAATTATTCTAATAAATGTCGTTCCCAATATTTAAATATATGAAAATAACATAAATATTTTGGTAATCAATTCTATATCATAAAAAATACATATCAATATAACATATAAAATGATTTATGTTTATCCTAATAAATGGTTGGTATAATATTGTTTTAGATAGAAATATATTATTATTTTTTATACAATTCATCAATAATTTATAAACATATATTTTTAACACCACTCAAACTCAAATAGGTGAAGATCAATTTGAATTTCGAATTCAAAAACAAAATCGACCATGCAACAAATGATTAGAGTGATAAGATTATACTTTAATACCATTTAATACCATGTTAGAAATATAAAGAAAAACAATGGAACATTTGAGCTAGAGAAAGAAAGAGAAAAGAAAAAACATTGATAATTTGGTGTGCCTGGAATATAATGACGGTGATCCTATTTATAAGACACGTGTCTAATAAGATTAATCTTAACTTAAAAGACTAAATAAAATCCTATAATAAATATATTATAACATACTCCCTCGTAATTAAATAGGTGAAGTCGGGATTACAGTAGGGAAATCAGGGCGGAGTTTGTGATTACATAAAATTTAAAAATATTTAAAAAATCCTATATCACTATCATATTTTTTTAAAGTACACAAAATAATACATAAATCAAAACAATTTAATATTACATTTATATTTATTAAGTGCAATGTAAAATAAAATTTAATACATAATAATTAAGATAATAATATCTAGAGTAAATATTTATTTTAGCCCCTCATATTTTTTCGACCTTACAAGTTTAGTCCTTCAAAAAAAGAAAAAACCTAAAGTAGTCTAATTTTTTTTTAAATGTAGGTCAAATTATTTCATATCAAATGTTGTAAAACATGCTTAAAAGAACTAATTTGACCTACATTTGAACTTTTTATGGACCATTGTAGGTCTTTTTTTAAAGGACTAAACTGGTAATATTGGAAAAAAATATGAGGGACTAAAATAAATATTTACTATGATATCTATTAGTTCTTAGTACTCATTACAAAAGTGTGGGGAGGAAGTTGACATTTTGAGTTTTTGGACCAAATTTTCTAGTCTTATCCATCCAATAATTATGGAATCCACATTAACTTCGTCCAAATTATTTAGAGTTAATTACACCGACACCCCTGAGTTTTAGTGAAAATACACAAATCATTCCTCACTTTTCTACATATACACAAACCTCCCCTAGTTTTTATACTTTCATTACATTGACCACTCCTGCGTGAGAAATAAGTGTAATCTTTTAAACAAAAAATGTGATAAATGCAATTAAGTTAAACAAAACATGGTATATTGTGAGGAAAAATCCAAATAATATACAAATTAATGTATCTTAATTATTTTTTGTTACAAAACGCATCAACAATTCTAAAAAGATATTGTTTAAATCGCTATTATACTATATCGTAACGAACCAAAAATAATAAAGAGGTATCGACTCATATATTATTTGGACTTGTCTCTACAATATATCATGTTTTGTTTAACTTAATTGCATTTATCACATTTTTTGTTTAAAAGATTACACTAAAATTACACTTATTTCTCATGCAGGGTGGTGAGTGTAATGAAAGTATAAAAATGAGGGGATTTGTGTAGGTGTAGAAAAGTGAGGGGTGGTTTGTGTAATTTCACTAAAACTCAGGGGGTGTCAGTGTAATTTCCTCAATTATTAATAATAGTTCAAAGAAAATGGCACTAACTTCTTTGAAGTAAATTGAAGAACAAGAAGAAGAAATGCACCCGAAGAACACAAGAACACTTGAATGAATAATACTTTACGCTTCTCTTTATTAATTGATTTGAATTCTTGATTACAAGATATGAATCAAAGCCATATATATAGTCAATGAAAACTACCATATGGCAGAAACAGAAAAGAGAAAATTAACTAATTAATTATCTAACAAATTTAACTAATTAATCAATGTGACTAACACATTTAACACATGTGTAAAAGGCTAAAACTATCACATCTCTGAGTTGCTTGCATTGTAATCAACAACTCTATTGTCCTTGTCCTTGAGCCAACTCGAATGAAGGTTTGTAAGATTGTAGTGAGGAATGCTTTTGTAGAAGCTGCAATCTGAGTTGCTATCTGGAACATCCTTGCAGTGAACATCCTTGTTATCAAAGAAAATGGCACTAACTTCTTTGAAGTAAATTGAAGAACAAGAAGAAGAAATGCACCTGAAGAACACAAGAACACTTGAATGAATAATATTTGATGCTTCTCTTTATTACTTGATTTGAATTTTTGATTACAAGAGATGAATCAAAGCCATATATATAGTCAATGAAAACTACCATATGGCAGAAACAGAAAAGAGAAAATTAACTAATTAATTATCTAACAAATTTAACTAATTAATCAATGTGACTAACGCATTTAACACATGCGTAAAAGACTAAAACTATCACATCTCTGAGTTGCTTGCAGTGTAATCAACAACTCTATTGTCCTTGCCCTTCAGCCAACTCGAATGAAGGTTTGTAAGATTGCAGTGAGGACTGCTTTTGTAGAAGCTGCAATCTGAGTTGCTATCTGGAACATCATTGCAGTGAACATCCTTGTTGCCTTGGTTCAAGATGTTTGAATTATGAATATCCTTCCTTTGATCCAAGCTACAATGATCCAAGCTACATATCATTGATTTGGTTGCTACCTGCATACAAGCATAAGTAAAGTGAGATATGTTAATGTTGTGTTCATGGCCTGGCCTAGCCTTAACATCAGCATCAATTGATGCTGTTGTTATGTTCAGCATAACACTAGCTTGCTTGGGTAGCAAGCTAGTTTGTTTAGGCATAGATTTGGCCAGGTTTTGTGTATCTTTTGATAATAGTTGTCATTGATACCCAAGAAGAATGCTAATTTGAGTTTGCAAACCAAAAACTTCATCCGCCAAAGTGCATCCTTAGTGAAACAAGATTGTATCTAGGGAAATCACCAAGGGCAACATCTGGATAAAGTGTTAGTGATCAAAAGGCAAAAGTGGCATCAAAAGAAACTCATCAAAATAAATGGTAACAAAAACTCTCCTTTTTTTGTTTTTTTAGTAAACAAATAATTAAAAAGGAAAAGTTTACAAACTCCAAAACTATTTTTTTACTAATTACCTCTTAAATCTTATTATTTAAGGAAAATTAACAAATGTGTAAATATATTATTATGTTATTAATAGGGAATTAAGGAAATTGTTGAAACCAGACTCACAACAATAACATTCAACAATACAGGTTAATCAACATTGATATTCGAAGGTAACCAATATCAAAATAAAAATTCAGAATAAAAGTATAAATAAATTTTAGAGTTAGAATGGTTAATACAATATAATATGATATATAACATATATGTAAAAATTAAAAATCATGATCTCAATATCAATATTTAAATAAATTGCATAAGTTAAAAATTCTCATTGCTACTAATTTAATATTATTTTTGTGACATACCAATTTCATAAATAGTTAAAATTTAAGTATAATTATAAAGAAATAACAATAATTATTTATAAAATACATAGAATTAGAATGTTTTATAGAATTTTTCTTTAAAAGAAAAATGACAACCGGATATAAAAATATAAACGGACAAATGACAAATGATTACTACACATTCATATCACTCAAATATAAGAAAAAGTTTAAAAAGTTGAGGATGATGACACTATAATTGATCACTTCTTGCTCCCTACCATCATGAACAGATCCACTATTTGTAATTTTTAGTTAGTCCATTTTTTTTATAGACATTATTGAGTTTTGAGTTATTATAAATACTAGCGCCAGATACTTTATATCTACTAACTCGTATTCTTATTTTATGATATTAAATATTAAGTTTGTATTTTTTATTTTAGAGAATTATAATGTTTTTTATTGAATGTACTTCATATTATAATTTTTGTATTTATTATAATATTCAACTTAAAGTGAGATGTATTAATTATAGTTGTTTAGAATTATATGGTTTTACTTTAGAAATAAAAAAAATATTAAGCACAAAATAGGAAAATAAAATCATAGTGATAATTATTTTAAGTTTTGGTTTTATATATAATATAGAAATATAAATTATAGTTATTTAAGATTATAAGGTTTAATTTAAAAATAAAAAATAGTAAGAATAAAATTGGAAAATAAAATCATAATTATTTCAAATTTTAACTTTATATATGGTATAGATATATATAGATATATATGGTATAGATATATATAGATATATATGCTATCTATACCAACTACTTTCATCACAATTGACAAATGATAATTGGGTTTCTTAAATATAACATTAGTTATTAGTTATTTAATCTTTATCCAGTATATGAAAAATACTTGATAAAGATTACTTTCATAGATAATAGGATACAATTAAAATAATAGAACAGAACATTTAAAAATGATATTTATTGAAAACTTGTTGCGATAATTATTTTAATAGGCAGCAGTGTACCCATGCGTTCATATAAGTTGTTCCATATTATTTTTTTCATGTCAAATTAGTACAGTATAAATGTATGAAATAAAAAATAATTACTTTGTTGAATAATTAAAAAATATATATTTTTGAACGAAAATCACATTATTTATGTTATAAATATAATATTTTAATCTTTGATATTTGTTTTTAATAATATGAACACTTTTCATGTAGAAACCAGCTTTCAACTCATTATTTGATTGATTTTGATTAGCATTTTCTTGTTTTGATTAGGGATTGCAAAAATATCGGACTATGAGTACCCGTTAAAATACTCATAACAAATATCCGAAAAAATAACTTGTGAGTGAGAATGAATATTATAATACTCATCACACATACCTTCGTATTTATAAATTTAGTTTTTTAATTAAAAATTTATATATATTACACTTTTTATTATTTTATAATTATATATTATTATTTTATAATGTACTTTAGTAATTGAAATATAATGATAAATTTAATATGCGTATAAATTTCATTATTCATATAATAATTATTATCTATATATTGATTATTAAAAATATAAAATATATATTTGAACGTAAAAATTAGTTGGGTAGTCGTGAAATACCCACTACCTGTGTAGTAGGTTCCTACAAATTGTATGGATATAGGTATAAGACATTACTACCCGTGCCATATTAGATGTCTAATATAATTGATATAATGAATGAGTATAATAAAGGGGTTGTTTCTCAAATTTTTCAATTGAACTAGTGAGGACAATATTAACAACTATGTATTAATGTAAGACTCATTTAAGTATTACCATTTGGGTGGAGATGTAATGGAAGCGCCAATGTTACTTAACCTAAGAATTTAGGGATGAAAATCGTTTACCAAGTACTGGACCAGTTCTGAATTGAAATTATTTTTTTAATACAAGGAATATGATTTTATGATCATTAAACTACATACAAACTACTCAAAACAAAAACAAAAAAACAAATCTTGTTCAATTTCATCAATCTTTAAAATTTCATACATGTGAGAAAAGATCAATAATGTGTATGGAGGAAGAAGTATAGCAATAATCTTTCAGGCTTTACATCTTTAACTGTAAATAAAGTAAGCACTTTTGCCCATCTAACAATAGGGAATTTGCCATTTCAACCATCTGTAGAAGTGACACATGAAAGAAGTTGCATGAGTTATTGCATTTCACTACAAGAGCATTATAGAACTAGAAGTGAACTACCTCAAAACCAATTTTCTTGTACAATATCTGTGCAGGTTCATTATTTCTGTCTACATGCACATATAACCGTGTAACACCTGCTAAACAAATAAGGAAATCAATATATTTGGAAAACATATGTTGTGGCATGTGGTGTTAGAATAAGTGAAATTCTGTAAGAGTTAATTAGTTAATCGATTCACTACAGTCTTAATTAATTAACTCTTACCGAATCTCAACTATTCTAACAAGCGGAGTGACACATAATTTTGCAACATCAGGTGTTATGCAATGTTATATTACCAAAAGATTTTGCTGATTCAACAGCAAAATGCAACATGTTGCTTGCAATACCATGTCGCCGAGCTGATTTGGTAACACATAAGTTTGCAATATAGCCATATCTGCTTGATGATGTTCTGTTGATGCTGCAAAATGGAGGGGCATTTTCCCTTTCCTGCAGAAATGATTATTACTTTTGCATCATGCTAGAGTACTGAGCAACATATGGATCTGAATCTCAATGAGAAAAATTTGAGTGATATACCCCAGGAAAGGTTTCTCCTTGCAGCAAATATCGGGTACTCAAATCAAGGGTCCCTAGGACACTTTTCAATATTGAGCATTTTACATTCTTCTGCTCCTTCCTCACCTGATAAACTTGACACCAAACACCATAAGGTGAAAAAACAAATACTTGAACAACAAATAACTATCTTAGTGAAAGCAACTTCACTGATGTTTTATAATTTTTATAAGAGCTTTGAAGTATTTATCTATCTATCTGGAATTGTAGTTCTAAGATGAGATTGTTTACCGTGATAATGCATGAGTAATTCTCTCGATTTCGAACCTTGCTGTACCGTCTTTTTATCGCTCTATATTCCTATGCAATAGATATTCTTGTCAACATTTTTCATGAAACACACTCTAATGTATAAACATTGAGCAAAGTAATGAATAGAACAACTCCTACCTGATCAGCAAATTCCCTTTTGTTTTGATCAGTATATCTGGACAAAACATAATGAGAATTAGTGGCAATACCCAATGTTACATGCAAATTTACGTAATAAGTACACATTGACTGAAATATTAGTTCTCGAATTTTATGTAATTTGTTTTTTGTGCCTTACCGTTCATATGGTCCATATTCCCAAAAACTTTCTGCCCTTATCCATGCTGCTGTCTACCATAATATTAGAAAATAAAATGATAAAAATGGGAAATGAAGCATACATTAATTAATGCATTAATGCAAAAGAAAAGAAAGAGCTAAAGAATGTTCTTTTATCTTGTTATTATGGTAAATATTTATGGCTTAGCTTACCCAATATTCTTCATCAAGAAGGGCTTGTCGTGCAACAAATTGACCGAACTCGATTTTATTCTGTTGATCAAATTCTTGATTTGATGGCTGTAACCGATCAAAATGAAGATCACAGAACCTTGAAGTTTCTACTTTATGGGTTGATGGTGTTGGAAGCTGCAATAGAAATTCTTTCTTCTTCTTCGCATGTTTCACCGTTGTGGAAAATTTTAATACTATAGTCCTGTGTACGTTGAGTTACAGAAACACTGTAAAATCATATTGAAGCAAAGTAAGTGGTTCAAGAAACAAGGAAATGAAACTCACATGGAAAATGTAGCATGGATTCTTTGGCATTTGCAACGGGTAGGACACCCTTTGAAGGACAGTGTGTGAAAGTGTGGTGTATGAATTGTAGCGTATGGCATGGAAATAATTGATTATACTAGTGCTATGTTTCTTCTAAAAAAAGAAAGAGAAAAAAGTGATGAATTCGGGTGAGAAAAGCAGAGTATGCTCTGTTTCCTTTATTGTTTTTTTGCTGAATGAACAAAACGTAGAAAGGAAGTATTATATTATTGTGACGCAAGTTTGTGGATTAACGGTGACAGATTAGTGTGGATTTGATTGTATGCAAATGCTATATACTCCTACCACATCAATTTTGGCTCTGAAAAATGAAAATGAAGTTCAAATTTCATTCTTAATTCCACAATATTTATCTTAGCATATTTTTTTTTTCATTTTACGAGTTAATCATGTTAAAGAATAGTTTTTCTCATCAAAGTGTTTCCCATCAAATGACCTTAAAAAATTATATGGCACCTTGGTTTTGGACCAAATAAGAAGCAACATTGTATGAGCTGAGAGTAGAAGCCCACAAATGTTCACTGCATAGGGGTCTATGCCCCTGCCACATGATGGTTGAGAATCATACCTACTAAACTAACTGATAATCTAACACAATAAGAGTGTAATAGTACCGTAAACATTACCCTTAATTCATGGTGATGCGGATCAATATCATGGCCTCATGGGAGGTCTATTTGAGAAAGTCATGTCACGAAAACAAAAAGGGTACTTAGTATTGCCATTCTATTAGGTTCCAAAGGATGAATATTTTCTGTAGTAAAACGAGCATTTTGCAACATCTTCAATCTGAGTCTGAAAGAGATACAAATTGTTACAGCCAACTGTACAAATAATCACACTGGCAAAGCGAATCAAGTTGATAAGTTAATTATTTTGAAAGAATGAATGCACCAAAGTAAATAGCTCTTTGACTACCATGAGTATCAAACACTATAATTTCATATTGAGGGGGAGGGGGCATGTCAAAATTTTCCAACAACTTTCCAGGTATCAGCTAAACTCCATTTGAGGCTTGTAGGCAACTAGGCATTTCAAACAGGTGATAGTGACATACTTCAATATTTGAGTTACATCCTGCCAAAATTATACTCACATTAGAAAAGCCATAAATCTCAATTCTCAGGTAATGATTAGAAGCAAGCCTAACATTAAGCAAGCTTATTTGCTGTCACCGAAAGTCCGAAACCCGCCAAGGCAATTTTGTATTACAAAAAAAAAGTTTGGAACCACAATGGCACTTGAAAAATGTTCACTCTAGACAGTAATATGTCCATCTCATTTTCAAAAGTACACAGTTTTAGATTTAGTTTCCACGGAATAAAAAATGTATAATTTACTAGGAAAAATGCTTATGAACAACCTCAGGCACATAAATTATCACTATAGATAATTATCATTTTAATACATGTTTCTTTACACATTAAAAGTGCACTAAGTTTGAAATGATAATGATATTTTCATCAGGTGGTGAAGGTTATACCGAATTTTATTCTATTCTATCATCTTTGTTGCTCAAGACAAGCAGCATCGGTGTGGGTTAAGATGGCCTCGACTCTATCAAGCGATGCATGTAATCGTCCTGACTGCATGTTGAACAGTGGTTCTTCAGTACCCAGAGCCCTGTTAAGATTTAAACTTCAACTAATCAGTCATATTCATGGATTAATTGCCATGACTGAACAAAATCGCAAGTAACTAAAGGATAATATGAAATCATAACTGTTATAGAATAACACATTTAAATTGGAGTATCTGAACTCATTGATCTTAGAACATACTTTCTAATGACTAATAAATATATTTTTGTCAAAGTTACAATTCTTTTTGTGAGTATATATTTGCCAGAGCTCGAGATTGTGAAATGCGAAACTTACCCAGTAATTTCAGGAAGAACATAGTCTGCCCTCCATCCAAACCGTAAATCAAAGCCAGGAAACAAGCCAACTGATGTCTTATTTCGAATCCGGGATACACCATCTCCACCCAAACATGTGGTTAGTTTCCATTTCCAACCAGTAGCATGCATTTGAAAATTGTGTCCTACACCAACCTGCATTGTTTACATCAGTGGGAATTGCTAGCAATACAAAGTGTGAGAGATCAGCTTGTTATGACATGAACAGTAACTCAGGGAATCAATACATTTAAGCACATAAAAACACCCGATTTATTATTATTTGTAAATATTTTTAGCATTAATCACGATAAACATAATAACAATGTCAAGAAAAAGATAGACATTATCAAACCTGAAGATTCAGAAATCTGGTGATGGGGATCTTCTTTGAGAGAATGCGGAAATCTTGATGAATAGGCTCATAAATTAACTTCCACTTCCATTCAGGTGTTAAAGGCTTCAGCACAAGCTTTGCTTGCAATTCATTGATTGGGGCATTATACAACTTCACAAAAAAATTATGATATCCTCAAATACGAAGTCAACATATGCATATAAGTTACTAGTAAACAAAAACTCCAAAATACCAATCTATTATTTGAAGAAGAAATCTGATTATATAAATAGTTGAAGTTCACAGAGCAGCATTCCGACAAATTTTAGAATTCTCTTTACCACTAAGGGATGGATGAGCTTAACTACAAAGATATAATAAAAAACAACGCCCGAACTTATCAACATCGATGCAAAGTTGAGGAACAAAGAAATATCTACCTCCTATTCCATCCGTGACTAGTGGATTAAAAAATAAACAGTAATCTAAGTCCTGTACCAAATTACAAGCTTCGAAAGCCTAACCTGCCGGGGGAAGGGATTTAAGTGTGGATAGTCTTATAGTCTCTCAGTTGTCAATAAATAGAAATCTCAAATCCAATCTGTCATGTTAACTTTTTGAACATTAATTTTGAGGGAACAGAAGGAATAACAAATTTGGATCCCTTAACAAACTGGTGTTATTTTATTAAATAAATTGGTGTCACTTTCTCTGATTAAGGGACTACATTGAGTCAATTTTTTCTGGAATATCAATGGATGTTACTTTCAATAACTGAAGGACTAAATGAATGACAACCTTCTTTAGATAACCAAACCAATGAACACTTCAGTTGATGATATCTCTCTCATTATTTACCAATTACAAGCATAATATACATAATTTATGTATGCAAAGTTGCAAACCTTATCTTACATCCAACAAACACATGTAAAAATATTATCTCAGAGAAAAAAATTGAAGGTTAAATTGAACATAAACCAAAACGTAGCCCTATTCCCCTATTATTACTACTACATTGAATGTTAAATGTAACTTTAGAAGGAAAAGAGGAAAATGAATAGAACCTCCATATTAAGACCAACACGAATTCCCTGAACTTCTTTGCGGAACTTGAGAAAAAGCTCCGAAGGCATCAAATTGATATTATATAACTCGTCCCATGAAGCGGGTTCTTCACTATTCGACCCCGATTCCATTTCAGGAACTTCAACTTACACCTGCAAAATTCGAATGTCATGTAATAAACCCATCTTCTCAAAAAGTTTCATTTTTATGAATCGTAACTATGATTATGGAAAATGCGTGATTTTATTTATACCCCAATTCGCGAAAAGTATCAGACAAAGACAATGCTTTTGCAATTGCAACTAAAGACTTCAGAGAAGAATTTGGCTCCGTAACTCAGAGTGCTGTATTATTAGGATAAAGAGTCCTTGTTCTGTTCATTTGGTTTAAGAGTATAATATGGATGCACGGAAAAGAATTATTCACCTGCATCATCTACTTTTCATTTGAATTACTTTTTTTTGAAAAGTCAAATATAATTGAAAATGAATAATAAATCAGGAAGTGATAGTGTAAAAAATTCATATACTATCAATGTATATGGTTTAATTATTCTATATACATGAAATTTCCCAGGCACAAACAAAAATTATTATTACTACTGCATAATTAAGTTTTTGGTGGTTAAAGTTTATCGAATTTTATTTTTAATAGCTATTTTTTCGTGGTTAAAATTAAAACTTAAAAAAAATGATTTTGGTCTTTAGATCATGACAGCATATTCAAACTCAAAATGGGCCTGCAATCTCAACTGCCCCATACGGCCCACAAATGCCTCTACCTAAGATCATCGATCTTCACTTGCAGTCAGAGAGAAAACCGAGTAAAATAACAGATAAGAAGAGAGAAAGTCAGAAAGGTCAAGAATGATCAAAAGTTGCAAATAATCTGTAGTTGCAAATAGTTTTGTACACATAGTCTTAAGTTGCAAATAATATGATCATTAGCTTTGGATTTGGAGTGAGCATGAGTGAGATTCTATCTCAAAGTTTATATCACTTCATGTATTACTTTTCATTAATCAGAAAATATAAAATTAATATATTTAATTTATATTTTACTTTTATAAGTAATGAAAAACACATGATACATAGCGTTATATAAGTTTTGAAATAGAAGATGTTCTCTTGGATTAGAGGAAGGGCTGGGATTGCAAACCCATTTTGGGTTTGGATTGT
This sequence comes from Lupinus angustifolius, assembly GCF_001865875.1. Classification (NCBI taxonomy): domain Eukaryota; kingdom Viridiplantae; phylum Streptophyta; class Magnoliopsida; order Fabales; family Fabaceae; genus Lupinus; species Lupinus angustifolius. The sequence continues at coordinate 22,706,758 of NC_032009.1, forward strand.
GGCTTCATGCCATCTAATTATTAATTCTAGATCTCTAGGTTACATCATATTTTGACATGAGTATACATGGGCGAAGTTCACTAACAATATGTTAGTTTAGTTGTGTAAATCTTATTAAATCTTTATGATTATTAAAAAGTCAAATGTTCAATTTTTATTAGCGATATTTGTTGAGAGAGACATTTACACCCCTAAAAGTATTAGTTCCTTATTCAAAAGGGGTGAGGAAATATAATTGTTAATACAAAAAAAATGGTGAAATTGTCATTGAAATTAGTTTTCTAGTTTAACAAAATATTTTTTATAAAAATAAAGATAGAACATCTAACCTAACATTAGTGGGAAGAACATGTGTAATTATATTCTAGAAATTATGTTATGTCTAATTAACCTTGATATGAAAATATGCAGTTTGAAGTTTAGTCATGTCTAATTAAGCTCTTAAATTTTTTGACAACTTCTGTAAATAAAATTGACTACACGACAATGTTAAGTGTAGCTAATAAAATCTATAGAAATTTTTTATTATTAAATACAATAAATACATTTATGCTTAAAAAATTAGGAAAGAAAATATAAATATACATTTTTTACTATGCTATTTTGGGATTTTTTTTTGTACTAACAAAAAGGTATATCTTCTTGGATAAGGAAGTAATCTCTTTCGGGGTTCATGGTTGTCTCTCCTAACAAATGTCGCTCCCAATAATCGAATCATTGACCTTTTGATCATCTTAGGTAGAGATGACAAAATGGGCATTGCCAGCGGGCGCGCCCGCATAGCCCACATTTTTTTGCGGGCAGGACATACAAATTTTACTCGTTTCGTCCTGCCCGTTGCCCGCTAAGTTTGCGGGCATTTCCATTGGGCATGCAGGCGGCCCATAAACATAATTTAACGAAAAAGTAAGAAAATTTTAAATAAGTTATGATGTTATGTGATTTTTAATCGCTAAAAAATTGTAATCCAATATGATTTGTTAAACTTCATATAAAATATAAAAAAAATTGTTAATTTTTTATCTTCAACTACTTTATTTAATTTAATTTCATTTATTATATAATTTTTTATATTTTTAATTATTCATCAAGGGCTGCCCGCAAGCCCGTTAGCCCATTTTAAAACGGGCAGGGTATTAAATTTTGTTCGCTAAACCAATGCGGACATGTCCACATCTGCTTAAATTTTTGTAGGCATTTGCAGGCGTGGTCTAAACGAGTCAGACGGTCTATTTTGTCATCTCTAATCTTAAGAATCTAGTAGAACCTTGCACTATTAGGTCAACTCCTTGTTGATTCTTGGGATTTACTTTACAACATTACATTTGATCCATGACATGACTAAAGTCCATATTTTCATATCAAGGGTTGAGGCAGGCTACTTATACTTACTTCCCAATAATATTGGTTGTGACTTGCTTGTGTTTTCCCATATCATTATTGTATTTGTTTTATTTCTTGGGTCTGTCTTTGGGGGAAATGGATCCCAAACTTGCATCAATTTCTTTTATTTCATATATCGTGACCTTATTTGACCTTTAGAATGAGCTCTTATCATGTATTGCAATTGTTGGGAAAAGACCATCCAACAGGAACCATATATAGATGGTTTTTGATGCTACGTTTCCGTTTTAGCATAATGATCAGTGGGACATTGTTGATTCTGAGGTTGTTAAGGGGAGAATTAAGGGGGACTTTGTTGCTAACTCGGCTGTTGTAACTTCTAGTGCCAAAAAAGAAAATAAAAGAACAATTAATAGCTGAATTAAGGATACCACTTTTTGAGGGCCATGTTCAATTTTTTTCTCATTTGGAATTGTGTTTGTTCACCATTGAATTAATGGAGATAGAATTCAAGAACGTCAAGTTTTGAAGCAAAAGCATGGACAAAGTAAAAACTTAAACTAATTCATTCTTATTTATTCAAACAACAAACAAAATTTATATAACTAGTCACTTTCCATACAATAACACAAAAACCAGAATCAGAAAACTCAAGCCACTACAATAACCAACATACAATAACAACTTCAATTATCTACATAATCCCTGCGATCCGGGACTTTTCACTAGTGTTGTAGTTGTTGGTAGTAGTTGTGTTTATTGCTATTGTGGGAAAATTTGATCCATGAGAATACAATCGTGGTCATAATATTATTGTGGAGACTCTCAAAATTATAATATTATGATTATGATTGTAGTTACAATTGTGGTTGCTCAATTTAAATCAATAGGCATACATTTTTACATGTATTTATTGCATGTAAGATAAGGTTTACATACATACATTATCCATATTATGCTTGAAATTCTGCATCAGGTGCAAAACTTTGTTATTGATATAGAGGCATTATAAAGAGGTAATTATTTTTACAGGGTGACTGTACCCACCCTCTCCAACCATAACTTTGTTGTAAGTAAGAGACGATGATCATCTGTCTCAAATGGTGTCTCATTCTCTGTCACAAACGTTGTTATTGATATAGAGGCATTATATTAACAAGTGGATAAAATAAAAACTTTAAAAGCAAAAAGTAATAGAATGAAACATTCTAATTAATTTGGAACATAGAGTGAGACACCGTTTAGGACAGGTGATTTTCATCCCTTCAAGAACTTGACTCAGTTGAATAGCAGTAGAGGTTGATCACAAGGACCTAATAAAGTAGTCTATCAATTCTATGGAATTGAAGGAACTCCTCAATGGAGATGGGGGAAGAAAGAGAAGGTAGTACAGAAGGAGAATCATGGAATGAAAGCAAATAATGTGTGTGATAACTTGCCACGTACTCAACAGTTTTAGTGCAACATAGACTGGTTTGGACAACATCATATATGAATATAGTGAGTGGCCCTTCAGAGTTACCCAGTGGCACATGAAATAACACGTGAGACTCCAAATTGCTCCACGTGAATGAAAATGTACAAACCATTTGACATGAAACATGTCATGATCACAAAGAGACATGATTGGTGATTTTGGGTTGTGATTTTTAAACAGGTGTTAGATAATTTTAGATATTAGTTTCAAGACCCTACTAGAATTGACCACCTAAGATCATAAGCAATTGATAACGAAAATAGAATGAGAGCTTTTTAGAAGATAGAAGATTATGTTTTATCGTTTTTGAAAGTATTTTTTTTCTAAATTAAATTTGAGCCCATTTATTGATTTCATACAAAAATAGAATAAAAAGCATGCGCTTATTTGACTATTTCTTTTTACTAAAAGAGTGTTTTAGGTTTGGAAAATATTTTTTCTAAGCGATCATTATTTTAATTTTTAAGTGTATGAAAACATTTTTTTTAAAGTAGGCAAGTAAGAATGTATTTACCCACTGTAATCATTCAGTGAGTTAAGGCTTTTATGCATATTTATCAAACAATGGATAAATACACTTTTTACACAAATTTACTTTAAATTAAATTTATCCATTTTAGTTACATTTGTCGATGTATATGTTGGGAAATATGAGTAAGAAGTCGCATACCCATTAATTAAGTAAAGTTAAAAACATATAAGTGATTAAACTCATATACCTAAATACTTCAAATTTTTAAGTCAAGATATAATGGTAAACTCATCTATATGTTTATTTTAATTAGCATGTGAAAGAATATTTTAGTACATGCCTGATGAAGATATATCATTTTGAACAAGTCTTAACAGAGTCATTGTTCAAGTATTAAAGCAACAAGTTATCACTAGATTCATATGAGATCCTTATGTCAAAAGTCTTCCAAATAACAGGTCATGTAGCGTGTTTCGTTGAAAAAGACAAGGCAATATTATTGGCAGTGCAAATAGATAGAGAGCCCAGTACTACTATATGTGATACTCGAATAAGAGTAACTCAAATGTGAGGGTTTGATGTTGGGTATTCCAAGTGTAAAGAAGAGGTCTCGCATTATGTAAAAATTGATGAGTTAAAGAATTGATAAACATATAAACCAAAGACCTTAATATTTTTGGTCAAGGATAAGTTCCAAAAATCCATCACACATGTTCCACCCCGGTCATCCTGATATCCCATCTGTCCGGGTTGGCCTCTCTCCCAACCAACCAAGAACCACGTTTAACCAGTTGTAGAACTTAAAGAGGTTCGTTATCTTTGACCAGGCATATTAGGTCGGAGTTGGGACCACTCCCGCCTAACACGCCACCAACAGCGCACTACCACACCAACTATAAATTTCACCTACCATTTGGCCTACACGACATGGACAAGCTTAAAATACGGCTATCAGACATGCCACAGACTATAAGTCAACTATGCACAAAGTACAGACTTGCTAAATCCATTTGACACGGGAAAAGTAGCTCCCGATAAGCCAGAATGGTCGGCCATGCAAACAGTACCGACCAGAATCACATCATCCATCTCAACTATTATAAATATGGGAGTTCCCTCAACAGAAAGTATCACTTGTCATTATTATTCTATACTTACTTCTATATTGCTTCCGAGTTCTACCTCTCTAGTCTCATACTGACCTGATAGTCGAATAACCTTTTTAGATATTTAGCTCCACTGGCGAGTCCATGTCAACCTTAGTTCAGATACCAGTGAAGGATCTTTGCCCGGACCTTTAGTCCGACCAACCCGATCAACCACAAAAGAACAACACCTAATCTTCAATTTATTAAACGAAAAAATTATAGTGAATAATATAATTTAATTAAGATGGTTATAAGTGGCTTATGGAATAGCATAATCTTGAAGTTAACTGGAGCTTGCCTGGAACTTGATATAGCGTCTTAAAGTTTCAGAGAACAACCGCTTTTTTCTATGGTAGATGTGTCAAAATTCTATTCCCATCAATTCTATTTCTATGGTGAAACACAATGCTAATAAGAAGATCAACACTTTCTTGGTAACTCTTTGGTGGGCATCGAGAAATATAAATTTCTTCTACATGGGGCAAGAGAAGAAAACTATTCATGTTCTAACAACATCATCAATTCACAAGTCCATGATTGATATTGAAGCACTCTAACAAGTTCATGCATAGATAGAAACTACCCAGCATTGGGTAAACTGGACTATGTCATGCGATGATTATATTACTCTAAACTTCAATGATATCCCTTTGGATAACATAATCATACAGATTGGGAAATTGCGTCATACACCGAGGGAGTGAAATATTTGCACATATTATGTTGCAAAGATAGGAGCTTTATGTTCTTCTATATTTAATATTATTGAATCGGTGTCACGTAAGCTCAACAATGTGTTGTTAGCTGATGTCATGAAAATTTATTTCCTTATACCTTAGTTGTTGTTTTTATCTTTTGATTGTAACAAAAAAAGATGATCTATTTCTTTTGAGTTATATAAAATACATTTTTATAGAGTAAAATACTAAAAGTTGTATGAAGTTGTTTATTTAAATTATAATACCAAGTGATATTTAATTTTGTTGGGTGATATGACAAAACGATTGGATTAAAAAAATTATTTTTATCATAAAATTTGTTTCTTTTTTCATACTCTAATTAAATTTGTCATAAAAATACTTTATTTTTTTCATACTCTAACCAAGTTTGTCAAGAATATTAGCTTAAACCTAAAGCAACCTTTCTTCCACAATTGAAACTAATTTATCAAGAAATGATCACTCCCATTCCACTTCAAATACAGTAGCTCGAATTAAATAAATTTGAAGGTTTCTTTTATGAGCAATTAATATATTATAAGGGTGACATCAAATATATTTATTACTTTACTTTAACTGATCCTAGTAATAGGTAAAATTCAAATTGATCTTCAATTTTCCAAGTACTGAATAATATAAAAGTAATATACAAAAATATTAATATTATATATCACCGTCATGATATATCTGTTACAAAAGATTGATATCCAAGAGGATGAATTTATCAAGCATCAGAGGACATAGACATAAAACAATTTACTTGCCAATTCCACTGCTAAAAAGAAAATAAAAGATAATGAATTATACCATTGATATCTAAGAGTTGAATTATGGATGTGACATTTTTAGGATGATATTCAACTTGTTTTCTTAATTCGAATTGCTCACTCTCACCATTGAAATGGAGATAAATTTAAAGAAGCATGAAGTTTGAAACAAAAGATTGGACAAATTTAATGAAAAACACTAGTGCACCACTATATATAACCATGGCACCTTCTTTACAAGCTTAAACACACAACACAAAACTAAAAAACATACATCAGAAATTGCAACTATAGCATAACCATAACATACATTAACCATAACTTAATTCCTCTACATCATTCCTGCAGTTCCAGATGATTCACCAACGTAGTAGTTGCTGTTGTATGTTGGTATTGGAAACAAAGACTTTGAACGTTTTGGCACGAACTTACGTGCCCAGACATGCTTTCCATTGATGCAGAATTTGGCTTTGCTTGAACCTTGGATAATCATGTCAATGATCAACGAGCTGCGAAAAACAATTCGAGCATACAGTGCTTGTTCACCAGGTTGCACTTCCTGCATATACAAACCCTCCACAGAATCACCAAAAAGTAATGTGAAAAACTCCTTCACTTCTTGTTCTTCAACTGGGTACCCTTTAGAAAAGGTCAGAAACAAAGTTCTCTCATCTGCTGGCACCATTTCGTCATAATTATTCTCAACTTGGTTCTGCACCGGGAACTGATTATAACCAGCATCACTCAGAACCACACTGCTAGAGGGTTCCATTGGAGCAAACCAGAAGGGTGGTGGTGGTTGTTGTTGTTGTAGTTCTGCAAATTGAGCCTCCTGCATCTTTCTTTGTTCTTCAGCCATCTTCTCCATCATGTTTCTCATGAGAGCATGTTGCAAGATATCTCTGAATGCTCTAGAACACACGTCATGCAAAATTTTGGCAATCCCTTTAAATGCCAAATCTCGGTTATCATACAACAATTGGGCTGAGATCTCTTTCTCCACAATGCTTTGGAGAAGAGGTATTTCACAGGTTTCAGTAGGGTAAGACATGTAAGAGAAGTAGCTAAAGGTGTAAATATTAATATATTTGAGACAAGAAACAACCTCATCAGCAATTTCATTTATCAATATGTATGGCAAAGTGGTCATTTTCTTGATAAGGTGGCGATATCCCACTTTCTCCAACCATAGCAACATTGCAAGAACATGCATAGACTCAGCTGGATCACGAGAAAGGTTAATCACCAAGATCCAGTAGATTATTCTGTCAATGTTGTGAAAAGTACGAAGCTCCTCATTGGTGATGGAGGCAGAAAGAGAAGGGAGTTTAAAAGGAGAATCCATGGAATGAAAACAAACAATGTGTATATGTGATAACTATTGCAACTCAAGGAGTTACACTGTTTTTGTGAAGAACTTCAGTTTGGGCAATCCTATATAAATACACTGAAGGAGTGAGTGAAGAAATAATAAGATGCCACCATTGGACACCAAGCATGTCATGATCACAAAAAGACATGTTTGTGATTTTGGGTTATGCCACATAAACTCATTCTAAATTTTGATATTACTTTCACCATCCTATGAGAATTAGACAACCAATATCATCAACAATAATAGTGTGAAGAGTGAGAGTTATTTTTTTTGTAGAGTAATATATATGTATGGTTAGTATAAAAATTTATATGATTAGTAAATTATTTATTATTTATTTGAATTACCTTTTTTCAGGAGTCAATGATGATTAAAAATAAATTGAGGATGATACAATGTTATTGTATACATCTTTTTCTCTCTTTTTTTCTTCAAAAAAATATTTTGTCAAAAGTAAGTTTAATTTGAGTGGGTATATTTATTTATTTTCCTTTAAAAATGTATTTTTTTATACAAAATTTAGGAAAGCACTCATGAGCTTATTTGATTAGATTTTTTCTAAAATGAATTTAAGGTCCTTAAAAACGTTTCTAAATAATCATTATTTTCTCTAAAAAATGAATTGTTTATAGAGTGAACAACTAATATAAAGGTGTGTTTCCATACTTAAATCATTTGGTGAGTTGAGATTTTATGCATTTCTCAAACTAACAAATGATATACTCTTTTATTTATACTCAGATAAATTCCCTTCAATGGGTTTTATCTATTTTTAAGCACATTTTTTTATATAACAGACATTACAAATTTAAATGTGTGTAAGTAACCTGTATTTTGAGATAGTGCAATATACTACTCCACAAGCATAAAAAAGGTTTTAAATAAGTGGCAAATTCAATTAAACAAATGAAAATTTAATTATATATCATATGTGAGTATTTCCTGATTTTTATTTGGTATACATAAAAATAAGATAAATTGGTGAGAAAGGAAATCGGATGACAAAATCTTGGTCACTTGAAATTGCAAAGAAAATGACGAGAAAGAAAAAAACAGATTATTGGAACAGTTTGTTTGAACTTTGAAGCTTGCAAAGTAAATTGGAAAAAGAGAAACTTGTCAAAAAATGATGACCTCATTTTTATCCTAATAAAGAACTCATTCTTTTATATTTATATAAAAGTTAGGGCATTCTTGACCAAAAATAACATTTTTTTCGCTTTTCAATTCAGTAAACAACTACATATTTCACTTTTCTTATTTTTCTTCTTCATTTTTATATACCAAACAATACTTAAAATCCTTTTTTTTTCTCACCCCTATATCTACAGATATTCTTATTTTCTATCTTTTCTCTTTACCTTTTCCAAACCAAACAAACTATTAATTAATGAGACAGAAGGAGATGAGAGAGCAAAATAAAAACATTAAAATATACAAATAAAATATTGATATTTAAAAATAATAAAGCTATCTGTTTAATACTGAGCCTGGAGAAGTAAAAGAAGCATTGGAAGAAGAAATAAACTGCTAGTTGTGGCCCTTGTGAATGAAACTGATTTTTGAGTTCACACACAGATAATGTCAAAAAGCCTAAAAATAGCAACAATATCTGCATGCTACTATTTAATCCCGGAAAAATAAACTTAAAAGGTGGTTGTCAGCATCTAACCTCAAAGTGAGAGTTACTGAATCATTTCCCACTCACACACATAGAAAGAAATGATTCTTAGTTGTCTGAAAACGTTATCTCACTTCTCCAAACCAATTAGAATATGTTATATCATTTACGAAACTATATATCATTATTAAGTTTTTTTATAAATTTTTAATACTAATTTTCTTATATGACATAACATAGTCTAATTATTAAATTCTCTAAAGATCATAATTTTATATTATTTTCTAATAAAAAGATAAAATAATTCATCTTTATATTTTAGTATTGTCCTCTCAAGTACCCAAAAGAAAATGAATCATATTTTGACATAGATGATGTGTTACTTTCAAACTTATCCTAAAAGAGAACAAAACTGCATGACGTCACTGTGTTGGTTGTGTAGTTTCTTTTTGTCCCACATAGTAACCATAGTTCTACTATTTAGAGCCTCTTTCACACTGTCAAACAAAAATGTCTTGGAAGAAGATTTTTGCATTCTTATCCATAGACTCCAACTGATTTTGGCATATATATGCAGGTAAAAGGTACTCTCAAATTTTTGTAAGTTTTATAGATCCTGAATTTCGGGTAAAAAGAACGATCAAGATTCTCTGAAATTTCCTTACAACTATAGTGGACCTATGCATTTTGATTTTTTTTATTTTACAGAGACAAATTATTTAAAATAAATACGGTTTCATACATTTCAATTGTTTGATCTCCAATTGCAGGATGCCGAACTACACCTATTTTTTAAAATAAAAAATAACTTAACAAAAGAGTAAGCAAATAAAAATTATATTATATATATATATATATATCGTGGGGTGAGGAAATAATTTTATCTCCTTAAACCATTTAAATACTGGCACATGTCCCCTTTAATTTTCTCATTTTAATATTTTTCATTTCTCTTTCTTCTCCCTTAAATGTTAGACATATTATAATTATTAAGAAAATAAATGGAAGGAGACATGAGTCAATATTTAAGTAGTGAGAAAAATTATCTCATTATATCACGAGATATTTTATTCTCTTAAACTTTTTACATTATTAAAACTAGTGCGTCGACCGGCACTCCCTGCCGGTCACCCGCATTCCCTGCCGGTCACCCGCATTCCCTGCCGGTCACCCGCATTCTTGTTTTTTTATATAGAATGTATGGTCTTCATATTATATTATTTAATAAAACTATCATGCGATATGTGCTGGAAGTTAAAGATGAAAATAAACTGTTAGGACTAAGTAATTTATCCAGATTTCAAATTTAATGTCATAATCAATATAATTCACTTATCCATTAAAAAAGTCACATCATTTTGGAAATGAGAGGTTTAAGAATTGATGTGGTAGTTAAAAAGGAAGCATTAATTTACATTAAGGGATAAATATTTAGAAACATGAAATTAGAATTACTTCATGGATGTTATTTTATATTTCCCCTTTATCTATTATTAGTATAGATAAACATGAAATTAACAATTATAAAAGATAAAGTAGGAAAACATAAAATATTTTAAGGATGGTTATTTTATGTTTTTCTAATTTCGATTAGTACAGAAATTTATATAAAATATTTCATGGGAATTATTTAATATTTATTAATATTAATATAGACGATAAAGTATGGAAACATTAAATATTCTAAGTGTAGTTATTTTATGTTTTTCTAATTTCTATTAGTATTAATATAAAAATTTATATAAAATACTTCATGGTAGTTATTTAATATATATTAATATTAGTATATATAAAGATAAAAGTAGAAGTTATAAAATAAAATTAGAAGTTATAAAATATGAAATTGGGAAACATAAACTATTTCATGGAAGTTATTTTGGGTTTTGCGTAAATACAGTTAAAATACATACACCTTTAAATACACAATATATGATTGTATTATACTTAATTGTTATTGAATGTTGCGAGAATAATGTATAAGGAGATAACTTATCTCCTCTAACCAATAAAAATGTGACATGTGTACTATTTTGTTTATTTTTAAAAATATTTTTTATAGAAAATGGTGAAACATGACACATGTCATGATTTCACTGGCGGGAGGAGATAACTTATCTCCTTATGTAAGGAGATACTCCATTCCCATAATATAATACAATTTTCTTTAATGATACTAGCGTGTACAGGCACTTCGTGCCTGCCGACGAATATTGTGTGATACTACATATTCAATTTTTATATTATATATATATATATTTTTATGATAATGTTTAATTTAATGTGAGATATGTGGTTAATTAATGTATTGGTGGTAGTTGCTTATGATTATATAGTGTTTTTGTAAAAATTAAATAATGTTAAGGGCAATATAGGAAATGAAAATTACACAATGAGGGAAGTTATTTCAAGTTTTGGCTTTATATATAGTATAGATAAAAGTCTAGGTTAAGTTCGTCTTCGGTTTAAATCGGCATAGTGTAAGTCTCACCACTAAGAAGTGCTTATTGATATATTTATAGATTATCTATCAGCAAAATTCTCATATTAGAGTACGCCATTTTTAAACCTAAATGGGGGTAAAAGAAAATAAATCCCGTAAACTTTAGTTTAGAAATTATATGTTACTTATGCTTGTTTAATATATATGAGTTCTTAATATAGCATTTCATTAAAATAAATTTATTTATCACAACTCTACTAACTTCTTTTATATTACTAAAATAAATTAGTTGACCAAATATATGATGGTCATTCAAACGCACTCTTAGATCTAATGTTTTTGAAAAAATATTAATTAGAATAAGTTGAGAGTAAGCAAATTTCCACCCATCTTAAAACTAATTTTTATAAAGGAATTTAATAAAAAAGACAGAGAAAAATAATTTTATATTAATCAATTGTATCATCTCATTCTATAAGTAAGAAATTAATTTCCTTCCAATATTTGGCTATTACTTTGTGGGATGAAACAATAAACCAATTTCACTACTTATAACTATATTAATCATTTTTATAAGTTATATTAAATAAGAAAATAAAATATTTTTTCATTTGAGATAAGTTATCTCTTAAAATCACTAAAGTTATGACATGTATTATATTTGAACATTTTTCATAAAAATATTTCTAAAAAAAATAGGATACATACCATAATTTTAATGGTTTAAGGAAATAACTTATCTCATCATACAATATAATGAGATACTTTGTTCTCAAAGTTTAATAACCATTACTTAGTACATTGCTTATGTATTGTTGTTTGAGCATTTTCTTATGTATCAGTGCATGTAATTGGAAATATGGTGATAGTTTGGCGTATAATTTATGGTAAGAAATGATTAATGTAATTGATTATGGAAATAATATGATGTATTTAGTTAAAAGATACTACTTTTACTTAATTATTTCTTAATTTTTGAACATAACCTTAAGTATTAATATATAGCGGACGAATACCAACGGGCGTTGGTTCAAGTGATACATGTTTGATTCCCCTTAAGCAAGAACCCGGGTTCGAGTCTTGTGGATGGAAAAAATGCCCGTTGGGAGAGTTAGCCCCACTTACCTGTGGATGTGCTCGGCTTGGACATGATTGCCTCCAGTGCGAGGATACCTTTGGAAACCAAAAAAATAAAAAAAATATAGCGGACTAGTATTATAAGGTTCTTAAATAAGTAATAAAAATGCACTTAATTTTTTATTGATAATATTCAATATTATATTTAATAATAGGAAATCAGGAGCAAATTAATTAAGAAAGATTTTGAGATTGATATTTTATCAATAAATATAACTCATAATAGAATATTATTATGATGTTTGATTCATGTAGTCGATCTCAGTTAGTAAAATTTAAACTTGTCTGTTGTTATTATATTTAATATAAGGATTTGGTTGAGATGGAAATGAGTCTAGATGAGTTTATCTCAACTCGACTCGTTAATGATTGACTCAATTGAGTTTTCAGTCGAACTAAATATAAACTATTTTTTCAACTTGATATTGATTCAACTAAAATTCTTAAGCTTTTGGCAAGTTAACAAACTGAAATGTGTTTTACCTTTAAGCTCAAATAATAATCATTACATATCAAGAGAAAGAAGAGTTGTAATTTTTGTATGAAAACTTTAATATATTATAATCATATAATAATTATACAATATTTTAATATATTATGTATATATTTAATATGTATAAATTCATGAAAAAATATGTTTATCTGGAACTTAGTTAGGTTTACATTATTTGAAATTTAGGTAGGTTTACATTTTTTTAATTTATCTGTAATTTATATTTATCTTATTATATATTATTTTGACATCTGTAACAATTTTTGACCATATAATAAATTGTTTGGAATAACTCATATTTGAGTTTGAGCAATTTTTTTCATTCATGAACTTATATGTAGTAGTATTAGAGCAGTTTCATCTCGTGTGACCTGTCTCGTCACTATTTCACTACCGAAATGCTAAAATTTCAAAAGTTTGTTTAGTTACATCAATTTGTTGTGTCACTTTTTCGTTATTATTGAATCCTTGTTTCTTCAACCTAATAATTTTAAATCTCATACAATCGTCATCCAAATAAATAAATACCAACTAAACCCATTACAAAATTCACTTTTTCATTATATATATATATATATATATATATTACTTAAAGCAATCAAATAAAGTGCATAGAATATAGAAAAGAGAATAATGTATATCCTCATATAAGGAGATAACTTATCTCCTCTAGCCAGTAAAAATGTGACATGTGTGCTATTTTGTTTATTTTTAAAAATATTTTTATTGAAAATGATGAAATATGACACATGTCATGATTTCACTGGCGGGAGGAGATAACTTATCTCCTTATGTAAGGAGATACTCCATTCCCATAATATAATACAATTTTCTTTAATGATACTAGCGTGTACAGGCACTTCGTGCCTGCCGACGAATATTGTGTGATACTACATATTCAATTTTTATATTATATATATATATATTTTTATGATAATGTTTAATTTAATGTGAGATATGTGGTTAATTAATGTATTGGTGGTAGTTGCTTATGATTATATAGTGTTTTTGTAAAAATTAAATAATGTTAAGGGCAATATAGGAAATGAAAATTACACAATGAGGGAAGTTATTTCAAGTTTTGGCTTTATATATAGTATAGATAAAAGTCTAGGTTAAGTTCGTCTTCGGTTTAAATCGGCATAGTGTAAGTCTCACCACTAAGAAGTGCTTATTGATATATTTATAGATTATCTATCAGCAAAATTCTCATATTAGAGTACGCCATTTTTAAACCTAAATGGGGGTAAAAGAAAATAAATCCCGTAAACTTTAGTTTAGAAATTATATGTTACTTATGCTTGTTTAATATATATGAGTTCTTAATATAGCATTTCATTAAAATAAATTTATTTATCACAACTCTACTAACTTCTTTTATATTACTAAAATAAATTAGTTGACCAAATATATGATGGTCATTCAAACGCACTCTTAGATCTAATGTTTTTGAAAAAATATTAATTAGAATAAGTTGAGAGTAAGCAAATTTCCACCCATCTTAAAACTAATTTTTATAAAGGAATTTAATAAAAAAGACAGAGAAAAATAATTTTATATTAATCAATTGTATCATCTCATTCTATAAGTAAGAAATTAATTTCCTTCCAATATTTGGCTATTACTTTGTGGGATGAAACAATAAACCAATTTCACTACTTATAACTATATTAATCATTTTTATAAGTTATATTAAATAAGAAAATAAAATATTTTTTCATTTGAGATAAGTTATCTCTTAAAATCACTAAAGTTATGACATGTATTATATTTGAACATTTTTCATAAAAATATTTCTAAAAAAAATAGGATACATACCATAATTTTAATGGTTTAAGGAAATAACTTATCTCATCATACAATATAATGAGATACTTTGTTCTCAAAGTTTAATAACCATTACTTAGTACATTGCTTATGTATTGTTGTTTGAGCATTTTCTTATGTATCAGTGCATGTAATTGGAAATATGGTGATAGTTTGGCGTATAATTTATGGTAAGAAATGATTAATGTAATTGATTATGGAAATAATATGATGTATTTAGTTAAAAGATACTACTTTTACTTAATTATTTCTTAATTTTTGAACATAACCTTAAGTATTAATATATAGCGGACGAATACCAACGGGCGTTGGTTCAAGTGATACATGTTTGATTCCCCTTAAGCAAGAACCCGGGTTCGAGTCTTGTGGATGGAAAAAATGCCCGTTGGGAGAGTTAGCCCCACTTACCTGTGGATGTGCTCGGCTTGGACATGATTGCCTCCAGTGCGAGGATACCTTTGGAAACCAAAAAAATAAAAAAAATATAGCGGACTAGTATTATAAGGTTCTTAAATAAGTAATAAAAATGCACTTAATTTTTTATTGATAATATTCAATATTATATTTAATAATAGGAAATCAGGAGCAAATTAATTAAGAAAGATTTTGAGATTGATATTTTATCAATAAATATAACTCATAATAGAATATTATTATGATGTTTGATTCATGTAGTCGATCTCAGTTAGTAAAATTTAAACTTGTCTGTTGTTATTATATTTAATATAAGGATTTGGTTGAGATGGAAATGAGTCTAGATGAGTTTATCTCAACTCGACTCGTTAATGATTGACTCAATTGAGTTTTCAGTCGAACTAAATATAAACTATTTTTTCAACTTGATATTGATTCAACTAAAATTCTTAAGCTTTTGGCAAGTTAACAAACTGAAATGTGTTTTACCTTTAAGCTCAAATAATAATCATTACATATCAAGAGAAAGAAGAGTTGTAATTTTTGTATGAAAACTTTAATATATTATAATCATATAATAATTATACAATATTTTAATATATTATGTATATATTTAATATGTATAAATTCATGAAAAAATATGTTTATCTGGAACTTAGTTAGGTTTACATTATTTGAAATTTAGGTAGGTTTACATTTTTTTAATTTATCTGTAATTTATATTTATCTTATTATATATTATTTTGACATCTGTAACAATTTTTGACCATATAATAAATTGTTTGGAATAACTCATATTTGAGTTTGAGCAATTTTTTTCATTCATGAACTTATATGTAGTAGTATTAGAGCAGTTTCATCTCGTGTGACCTGTCTCGTCACTATTTCACTACCGAAATGCTAAAATTTCAAAAGTTTGTTTAGTTACATCAATTTGTTGTGTCACTTTTTCGTTATTATTGAATCCTTGTTTCTTCAACCTAATAATTTTAAATCTCATACAATCGTCATCCAAATAAATAAATACCAACTAAACCCATTACAAAATTCACTTTTTCATTATATATATATATATATATATAATATATATATATATATATATATATATATTGATTTCTCTTTTCTCGTCGATGATCATAATGATAATGATTATACAATTGAGTTTTCCTTTTATTTACGATCATTTTGATGTTGCATTTGCTCTTATTGACGAATTATGTTAGTGATGATTTTCCAATCGACAATTATTATACTGATGATTTCTCTTTCTGTCAACGATCATTCTAGTGATGTATAATTTTGTAATGATGAATTATGTAACAAATTTAAAGCTTGTTAAATTTTAGGTTGAGTAACATGTTAGAATATATATGGATCGAAAGATATCTTATTTATAAGTTAGTTAGTTTTATTTTATATGAATTTATTAATAATTTATGTTTATCTTATTGGTTGTAACAATTTTTTACTATTTAACAAATTGTTTGGATTGATTTATATTTGAGTTTCACAAATCTTATCATTGTAATGACTTTTGACTATATATTAGATTATTTGGACGAACTGATATTTTAGTTTGATTAAATATTTATTCTATAAAAAGCTTAAATTCATTTATTGATTTGTTTATTCTACTAAGAGTTTAAAAGACTTTATTAAACATGTTAGTAATGAAATGTTTTCATTAATTTAAAGTCTTCACGTATGTTCTCTTTTAGTTTGGTGTTGAAATTAAGTAATGAAATATTTTTTAAGTCTTTACGTATGTTCTCTTTTAGCTTGGTGTTGAAATTAAGTAGACTGAACAAGCACACTTACATTAGACCATGCCTGCAAAATATAATGGTATTTCTGAATTAATGTCTCCATTAATGAAACAAGCTTCAAATAAAATTACCTTTTCTGAAAACTAGTTCAAATAAAATTTTGACACATAATAAAAATTAACATGTATATTTTTCCCTAGTCAATTTTTTTAATAGAGGTCACAATTTCTTTGGATTGAGACATAGTTGTTAGAAATTTATAATTTCTAATTAAAGTGCACATTATATATTTAATATAATGATGTCATCTATTTATTGCGGTGGTTACATTATAAATGATCTAATTACTAACCCCCATATATTTCTAAAAACTAATAACAAATATATGCTTAACGGGTGGATACCCACCAGGTTAACCTATAGGGGATAACAGGAACCCTATAAGTTAACGCATAAGGAAAGTTATGGTCCCCAAGATACCAACTCGCAAATAGTTTTCACTTCTCCTCATTAGATAGAAAACGAAGGTCCCAAAAGGAATTAAGGATTTGGTTGAGGAAGTCCATCTTACCAAAACTCTCTCAAAAGGTATACAAAGGAGTAGATCAGATAACATGGAATCAGAGATTCATGTATGACTTTATATTCTTGTTTTATATGATGTGTGAGAATCATGATATTCAAGATCCTAGAATTGATATTTCACCAATCATCAGGAAATATCTAACAAGTGGTATCATAGCTTTAGGTTCTGAATTTTATGGTTCTCCATTGAAAATGTTTTCCCCCAATTTTTTATGAACCCTAATTTTTTAAATTTAGAGATTTTTATGCTTCCGCTAGTGGTTATGAAAATTGGGTATTTAGGAATAATGAGGATAACTTTTATCCTCTTCAGATGTGAATTATGAGTAATTTGTATTATGAATCATTACAACATGTGTTGAAGTATATATTCAGATTTGTGCATGAACATTACATTAAATTTTATGACTCTGTTATGTAATATGTATATTATATGTGCACTAATGTCTTAATGTTGGACATTGACTTTTATTACTTCACATTTTTTGGAATTGTTAATGTATATGTATAAGGTATATATATATATATATATTATATGTGAGCAACGTGTATTTATTATACATTGGGGTATTATGTAATCTGAATATCTGCATATATGTTATATATATAATCATGGTTTGATCAAATATACTCATGTATATTTGGGATTTTTAAATATTTTACTTATTGTTTTCAATTCTTTTTTAATACGATTATTACATAAAAGATGTACCTACCATCATGAGCAATAAATATGGGATTCACCTTGTTTTAAGACACATAGATAAGGATTGAAGTTAAGCTATATATATATTACGTTGAAGCTTAATGCTTGTAATTAAATATATATTGTGTATATATTGTATTTTGGAAGTGCATATATATATATATATATATATATATATAATAATTGATCAAATATATATAAAAGATATGCTCTTGATGTTTTAAAGTTGGGCATGATCATATTCGATTTGGAATTTTTTTATAATGATTTACATATATATTTTTATGCATTTAACTCTTGATCTATTATGTATTTGATTAAGATTGCATCCATTTTTATGTGTTGATATATATGTTATATATTCTTTTTTTATTTGGAATTATATTGTGAGATTAGATTTGTTAATCATAAAAGATATCAACTCTGAAGGTTTTAATTTCAAGATTATATTTTTTTATAATGGACCATATTGTTTACTTTTTGTCTGGTAATTATTTTTGAATTAGTTGATGCAATATGTTGCCAAAGTAACCGATATTGTGGAAATTGATTAAAATTACACAGTTGAGTATGAGATTATTTATGCAAATTGTGTTCGCCCCAAGGATGACACAATTTGGCCAAATAGTAACATACTTGTGATGGTAAATATATAACAAATATAAAGTTTTTTTCATGTGAATAATAGTCGATCAAAAAAAATGTAATTGTTTGACATGACTAATTGTTAATATTTGATCGTTACATTGAGAGTACCACTTACAAATTAATTTTTCTGTCAAAAGACTAGAAATTGATGTTGTGCTAGGTATATTATGATGGTCTATTATGCGAACATATCTTGTTTTGTATATATATTACTTGACTTGTTAGTTTAAAGGATTGCAACACTTATAGTTTGTTGCATTGGTTGGTGACTAATTGCATTATTTAGTAGTTGCTATTGTTGAAACATTATTTCTGTTAGGACACATTGCCCTGCTATGTTTAATCATGTATAAAATGATAATATATGTTTTGGATTAAGTGTTGAATCAAACTCAACTAAATCGTTTTTTTTCTTTTGAAAAATAAATTTGTTTGACATTTTAAGTGAACCTATTAAATATGAAATCGCCAAAGTGACATATTTCCTATGAAAATTGTTCATAATAAGTGTCAAATACTAGTGCGTATATGTATCCATGCAGGTATTAATTGGTTCAAAGAAAGATTATTACTTGGTCGGGTTATATACACATATGTGATGGTAAACATGTGATTATTTTAAAGGTGCATATGTGAATGACAAACTAGTCCAAAGAAGGGTTTATTATTTGACATGCATTATGATCAATGTTTGACCACAAATAAGAGTATCAATAGTGATTGATATGAAATATCAAGCCAATTGTATGTCTAGATTTTATGCGAATAGTGATCGGCCCAAAGGAATATTATTTTTTGGCCCAAATTACAAACATACTTGTAGCAATAAATATGTGATAATCATATGGCTTTCCATGTGAATAGTAAGTCGGTCCAAAGAAAAGCTTATTGATTGACATGATTGATTATCAATATTTGATTACTATATTGAGTGTATCACTTTCAAGTTAATATTTTGTCCGAAGACTGAATATTAATGTTGTGCTAGGTAACTCGTGATGTGCTCCATTATCATTTTAATTTAAGTAATAAAGTTGAATATGAGTTTAATTGCAAGAATATTGCAATTTGTTTTGTTCTTTTACTAGTTTTGCAAATATTTATGCTGAAATTAAGAACATCTCATTGCTGAATGAGACAAACTTTAAGGTCTGGAAGGAAGCTACAGAAATTATTCTCGACTGTATAGATTTGGATCTATCACTTCGTGTGGAGAAACACATTTCTACTGTGGAAAACCTCGATGAGGCTAAAACTGAGAAATAGGAACGCTCTAACCGAATGTGTCTGATGATCATGAAACGCTCTATTCTAGATGCGCTTCGGAGCTCTATATCTGAGAGTGAAAGTGCAAGGAAGTTCCTTGAAAAAATAGAACAATTTTTTGCCAGAAATGAAAAGGCGGAGACGAGTAGCCTTTTGGCTAAACTCATCTCCATGAAGTATAAAGGCAAATAGAACATAAGGGAGTATATTATGGAGATGTCTAATCTCACATCAAAACTCAAGTCACTTAAGTTCAAGCTTGGTGATGACTTGCTCATGTACTTGGTTTTGATTTCGCTTCCTGCACACTTTGGGCAATTGAAAGTGAGTTATAACATTCAGATGAACTATGTGCAAGAGGAAGAAAGACTGCAAAGAGATAAGACTGAAAGTGCTCACTTAGCTATGACCTCTCAGAATAAGATTAGAAAGAACAATAAGGATGTTGTGAAATGGCTATTTATGTTTTTTCCTCAGAGAATGTGGAATTGTTCTGCAATACATTATGTTAGGCAAACCTAGCATGAAGGGTGTTGTTGAGCGATTAAACCGAACTCTTAAAGATATAGTGAGAAGTATGATTAGTCATTCTTCCTTGTCACAGTCTCTTTGGGGAGAGCTTTAAAGACCACACTTTACATCCTTAATAGGGTGTCAAGTAAAGTAGTTAACAAAACTCCATATGAGCTTTGGACTAATAAAAGACCAAACATAAAACACTTGCACATTTAGGGTTGTCCAGCTCAGGCACGACCCTATAGGCCGCATGAAAGAAAATTGGACTCAAGAACAAATAGTTGTTATTTTGTTGGCTATGTTGAACACTCTCGCTGCTATAAATTTTATGATCTCACTTCAAGACTCTTTTTTTGAGACGGGAAATGCAAGATTTCTTGAGGAAGTTGATTTTGGGAGGAAGAAAATATAAAGAATGTTGTCTTTGAGGAAGAACATATCATTAATGGTGAAAAAGTTCTTGTGCCTATTACCATTCAAGGAATAAATTAGGTAATAGGAGATAATGTTCAGAATATTGTCCCTGACAATAATTCAGAACAAGACAACGATGAAGTTCTCCCTCAAGCACCTATAGAACAAATTCAACAACCTCAAGAAGTAGAAGTGTCATTAAGGAGATCCACTAGAGGGAGGAGAAGTACAATTCTTGATGATTATATTGTATTTCTTCAAGAACATGAGGATGACATTGAGTTAACAGAAGATTGTCTATTGAACTTTTGTCAATACATAAAAAGTTCTAACACCCAAAAGTGGATCGGCACTATGAAAGATGAGATGAAGTCTATACTTGATAATAACATTTGGGATCTTGTCAAATTACCTAAAGGTGTGAAACCTATTGGTTGCAAATGGATATTTAAAACGAAAAGCGATTCAAAGAATAATTTTGACAGATATAAAACTCGTCTAGTAGCTAAATGATTCACTCATAAAGAAGACATTGATTATAAAAAAATCTTCTCTCCAGTATCTTTGAAGGGTTATTTTAGAATAATATTTGCATTAATAGCTCATTTTGATTTAGAGTTACATCTGATGGATGTTAAGATTGTGTTTCTAAATGGTGACCTTAAGGAAACGATTTATATGGTGCAACTAGAAAACTTTGTGTCAGTTGGCTTAAACTCAATGGTATGTGAATTAAAAAAAAATATCTATGGCCTTAAACAAGCTTCTCGTTAATGGAATCACAAGTTTCATCAAATTATTACCTCGTATAGTTTTGAGGCAAATAAAGTTGATGATTGTATGTACCACAAGTTCATTGGGAAAAAAGTTATATTCTGGGTATTATTTGTCAATGATATACTGCTTGCGAGCAGTGATTTGGGACTATTACATGAGACCAAGAGATTTCTAACGAATAATTTCGAAATGAAAGATCTTGGGGAAGCTTCTTTTGTATTAGGTATTCATATACTAAGAGATTGCTCTCAAGGTATCCTAATAGATTTAACATGAAAGATAGTAAACCAGATGATACCCTTATAGCTAAGGGAGACAAGTTTAGTCTCGAACAAATGCCCCAAATATGACCTTGAAAGATAAGAGATGAAAAAGATTCCTTATACATATGTAGTAGGAAATCTAATGTATGCTCAAGTTTGTACACGTCCTGACATAGCAGTTGTCGTGGGAGTTTTGAAAAGATATTTGCTCAATCCTGTAATGCATCACTGGAAGGCATTCAAACTAGTTATGCGTTACTTAAAGAGAACAAAGGAATACATGTTCACTTATCGGATGTCGGAGAATTTAGAGATCATTTGGTACTTTGACTCTGATTTTTTGGGTATCTGCACAACAGATACTACACCTCTAGATATATGTTTTTTCTTGGCTGAAGGTGCTATCTCTTGGAAGTCTGCTAAACAGACGCTCATAGATCCTTCAACCATGATAGCAGAGTTCATGGGTTGTTTTGAAACATCATACCATGGCATATGGTTGCAGAATTATTATCATTGGCTTACGTGTGGTCGATGGTATTGAAAGACCATTAAGGATTTATTGTGACAACAAGTCTGCGGTTCTTTACTCCAACAACAATAGGAGTTCTACAAAGTCAAAATTCATTGACATAAAGTTTCTGATTGTTAAAGAAAGTTTTCAAAATAGACAAATTTCCATAAAACATATAAGACAAATTTTATGATAGTTGATAAACTGACTAAGGGTTTAGTACCTAAAATCTTTCATGAGTATGTTGCTCATATGGGTGTTGTTCCTTAGGGTACCTTAGTTCACTGAGAGTCTATATGTTTTATGATTTACTTTGGATGTTATATACAGTTTTTATGCACAATAAAGTTGATGGTTTATTGTTCCATTTAAAAAAAAAATTGTGCATTGTGACTATTATTGATATAAGATATGGATCAGATTGTATTAAGGAGAAGTCTAAATGTAAATAGCATACAGATGCGCGCCTAAAGAACCTGTGATATAATTGTTTCAGGAAGATATGAAGCCCAGGTGGAAGATCGTTAAAAATTTACAATTTCTAATTAAGTTGGGCATCATATATTTGATACAATGATATCAGCTATTTATTTCGGGTGTTACATTATAAGTGATCTAATTACTGTCACATAGATTTCTAAAAGCTAATAACGGATATAAGCTTAATAGGTGAATACCCACCAGGTTACCTACATGGGATAATGAGAACCCTATAAGTTAACGCATAAGGAAGGTTATGGTTCCCAAGATACCAAATTGTAAATAGTTTTCACCCCTCTCCAACAGAGAGAAAACGAAGGGCCCAAAATGAATTAAGGATTTGGTTGAGGAAGATCATCGTACCAAAACTCTCTCAAAATGTATATCAATTGAGTAGATCAGAGAACATGGATTCATGTATGACTTTATATTCTTATTTTATATTATATGTGAGAATCATAATATTCAAGATTCTAGAATTGATATTTCACCAATCATCTGAAAATATATAATAATAGTTAGGGACAAGATCATAGACAGTTGGCCTATACACATGGATCATTTATCTCCAACAATATCTCATTTCTAGAGTCAATCACATATTAATAGAGAATAAAACACTATTTAAAATATGTGATCCTCACCTATGGTCCATATATTAAGCCTGTCGTAATTAGTGGAAGGACAACAACGGGTAGTTACAAGCAATTTGTGCTTTCCCCCGTGTTGCTGCATAAGTTATTTTTAATATTTTAAATATACAGTGTTTATATATACTAGCGTGTTGACATGCACTGTCGTGCCTGTTAACCTGCTTTTCTATCGTTTGTAATGTATAGTTTGTATTTTATAAATTCAAATATAATTTTTTGCGCTAAATTTACGGTTGAATTTATTCAATTGGTCTAATATTCAATTTTTTAAATACACTTTTAAAATAAGAAGATAATAAGGATAAAATAAGAAAATAATATTATATAGTTTTTTTTAAATACACTTTTAAAATAAGAAGATAATAAGGATAAAATAAGAAAATAATATTATAAGGTTTTTTGGTAGAAATAAAAAAATATTGAGGGCAAAATAGGAAAACACAAATTACACCATTATTTTGTGTTTTCCCTTTATTAATAGTATAGATATAAAATAATGCAAACAATAATATTATAAGACATTATATTCTTTTATATATAATGAAATGATACTTTTGTCATTAAAAATACATGTATATAAAATCAAGAATTTGTCCATGTAGAGGATTATTGTTGATATATATCTTTTATAAAACTGTTTAAAAGTGAATGCTGTGTAATTAATTACGGATCCTGTATATATCTTACAAAAAGTTTAAATGTACCATGGATTTTGATAAAATTTATTCCAATTACGTAAACTATCCTTTTTATACAAGTAAAACCTAACCCTTTTGTAGTTTCACACCCTAACCCAAAAACCTTGCACGCTCACTCTTCCCATCTCTCACCCACAACTCCATTCTTGTTTCTGTTAATTTGATTCGCAGCTTAGGATAACATGTTAACTGAGGTTGTTCCAGAATGTTTGATGGGTGATATTTAGTTTGAAGAATGTGTCTTTGGATGATAACATGTTGCATGGTCCCTTCCAGTGTTTGGTGAATGTGTTAAGGTTGTACTTTATGGAATTAATAGCTTCTGTTCAACAATAAAGGTATAAGCTTGAAGTCATACTAAAACATCTCGTGTTAGATCCCAGTGCTGGCTGAGTACAGTAATTTCTTATGAGCTTCAAATCATTCTCAGTGACTTAATCTTTTTTAGTTATCCTCTTAACAGATATGGCATAGACATTTAAGTATGAGAAACTTTGGTAATTATGACGACTCAGTGCACGAGACTGTCACTTAGTAAAGTTGGAAGTATGAGAAACTTTACAGTCTTTTCGCTACAAGTGAAATGACTATTTCCAGGATTTTAATTTGTGATCTCAATGTCACTAAACAACAATCTTACTCAATATCCTGCTATTAATCCACAAATGAAAGAAGAAAATATCCATTTTCATAGCCTAAGCTAGTCTTACTGGTTTTAACATGTTTGGGTATATTAAGAAAGCCGGTCCACATCAAAGAGGTGGCTGAAATTGCAAACTAAAAAATCAAGAATTCTAACAGAACTTACATAGGAAAAGTGCATCCAATGAAACAAATACAATCTAGAGTTATGAGATGTTGATGTCGTCTCTGTAATTTAATGCAAAGACAATCAATTTCAATAAAATTCAATCATATTTAGATTCTATTTCATCAATGTTTTAAATGTTGAGGTGGTCTTTCAATTGCAATCAAACACATAAAAAACTGCAAATAAACACAATAATAAACTTGACAAGAAAGGTAAGTAGTTATACAACTTCATAAGTATTCTTCCACAAGTCACAGAGAACCATAAGTTGAGATGTATATTATACAACACTCTAGTCAGTACATATAATAACATAAGTTGAGAAGAGTTTACAAAGCACTCTGCCACTACAAACAAACTCTGAGTGTGAACTTAAAACCCGCCAGCTATAAACTAAAGAGTTTATTTCAGTAAAAATTCAGTGGACTTTGTTGCCTTTGTTTCCACTACAAATTGCCAAGCCAGATATGTCATGAGCATCTGCAGCTACAGACTGCAGATCGGACCAGGAGTATGTTCGCCAAGGCGGATTTCGTGTAGGACACGGTGCAGATGCATTTGCAGACGACCTTCTAGCATGTGGATGAGGAGGAAGAGGGCAAGGAGGTGATATTGATGTGGAGATTTTCCCCTCCTCACTATCACCAATGTTGCCCAAGCTGCTCAAAGTAAGACATGATCCTCCGGGACCGGGTCGCTTTGATATTCCACCAACATTATCTGCATAGCTTCGGCTCCTGTTAATTAATGTGTTATGGGCTAGTAAATCCTTGCGTTTTTTGGCATAAGGATCCTCTGGCTTTACTATGTCTTGCACACAAGTTACAGTTGCAGCTTCTGCTAAACATGTGAAGGACTTTGATTTGCCACTATAAAACTTGGATATGCCTTTCCTGATTTAGTCCAAACAAAATAGCGTTAAGTTAATATAAATATATAATCATATACTAAAACAACAATAAAAGTTTTTTCAAACATGCTGAGATCAGTTATATGAATCAATGATATCACTGTGTTTTAATTCAGGTTTGGGCCATTTCTCAATTTGGGGTTGGCTATATATAGGAGGAAAATGGATCCTCTCCAGTACCGGAGAAGAGACTTCTTGTTTTTCCTATATATAGGAGTATATCAGAATCAGAATGTTCATATCCAACAATTGTAACTTTTAAAAGACAGCATCTTCTGCCAAATTCGAGTCTTTTTGGACAAAGGACAATGACTAAAGTTCCAGTGTATTAGCAGCCATTACCCGAGTATGTCATTCTTCTTAGCAAATGAATAGTTCCAAATAAAGCTTTCTATTATAAGAAGGGGAAAAACTTCTCTTCACTAGGTCTTCTATATATGTGTTTTGGTACAACCAGTACGCGATAAAGATTCCTAAATAATAGGAAGTACTAAATTAAAAATATTGCTTTTAATACATTGGGAGATACTTGCATCAATGTGCAAATGTTATCTACTCCCCCAGGCTCTAATTGTTCATATTGTTAGCAAATCAGAACCACCCTCTCTCTAGAACGGTAATTACAAAATGAAGTTGTGAACATTATCATTTCAATTCTCTTCTCTACTCCTTCATTTTCAGCTTGGCTTAAATGCTTCTAAAAAAATTTCCTCATGAAATTATAGGATTAACATCACATATTCTGTGCAAATTCCCAGTGTCACTCACTTTGATTGGTCAAAAATATAAAATTTAAAATTACTTCATTTAAACATCCAATAAATTTAGCAACAAGTTATTGGTCCAATGGTTCAATTCATGGGAGCCACACTGGTTGGGAGGGCAGTCACACACCCTGAAAATTGATTAGTTCCTTACCCAAGGTGAGGGACTTGGTAGTACAAAAAAAAAACTAATAAATTTTATTTACTTGACTAATCTAAAGAATGGTCCTAGGGATGTTATATGGAAATTATATAGGCAAACACTAACTAAAGCTTTCTGTTTAAGGAACTCTCAACTTGATATGAAACAAACAGCCAAAGAAAAACAATATAGTTAATGATTTATAATAAACAAAGAACAAACTAATGAAGCCGATTATAGTTAAGGATTCATTCACTTGACTAACAAAAAATTCCATTTTGAGATCAGAATTATTTGTGCTTCTTAGTTCTTACAACCAGATACCGAAAATAGATAATCCATGAATATGATACCCAATACCACAAATCAAGGGAAAAAAACATTTTTGATATATAAATCAAGGAAAGTTTGAAACTTTAGGAAACCCCATTAAAGTAAAAGGTATGAAAAACTTACTTGACGGGCAAATCTTCCTCTAAATCATTCATTGTATCTAAAGAGCTTTTGAATAAGCTCTGCACCTCAACTTCACCAGAGTCTTCCCGGTCGGAGGAATCTTCCGACGAGATACTATTCCGGCCGAGGGAGGAGGAGGAGCTAGAATCGGAATCATCATCCACCGTAAAATCCCGATCGGGGATGAAGCTTTCAAGAGCGAACGGCATCGTTTCAGAAGAAAGGGTAAGTGAGAAGTGAAAAAGGATAATATGAAATAATGGAAAGAAAGGACAACAGCGAAGTAAAGAGGGGATTGAGGTATAAATATTTATGAGGAAGGTAAAGTGCACATGGGTATCAGAATTTTCTAGCCATAAGCTATTACATATAAAAGATAACAGTGATTGGATATTTAAATCTATAAGAATTGTCGTGTAAAATAAATAAAGGAGGAAAGGTGACACCTTATCCTCGTTAAATTCAATAATACCTTTGTGTGATAAGATAAATGAATATTTTTTTGGGATAAAATAATTAAAATTATGAGTATAAAATGCATACATTGACACTGTGAAGATTTATACACATGTACTTTTTTATCATCTACGTTCATTTGGATTACATTTTCGGAAAAGTCAACAATAATAAAAATCAATGAGGATGATGATACAATGATAATGTATAAAACTCATACACTGTCAGTGCATATATTTTTTTTCTAAAATTATTTTTTCTTTTGTTCGATTTGAATGTTTCTAGTAAGGATGAATATGATCTAACCCTATTCGCTCACCGATTTATTTGGTTGTGTTCAATTGAATCTAAGTTTGAGTTTAAAATTAGACTTGATTAATATTATTTAATATGACTTGTCCAGTCTTATAGTCTCTTATTCATCATATTAGTATACGTGTTTGTTCAATTATTTAACGAGTAATGACATTTTTTTTTGCTAAAAAAAGCACTAGTTCTCGAGCTTTTCATTATATATACATTATTAATAAAATATCTACATTTATTATTTCATATGTCAAAGTACGTAATATTCAGAATACTTTATCCATAAAAAATATGTATTATATATAATTAAGTACAAAGCTGAGTTCAATTTCAAAGATTGACATGATCAACATTTGGAATTTAGTTAATTTCATATCTATGATCAAGTTCACATTTAAAAATTTAATCTTACTGACATTTAAAGTAGATGGTGGATAAATCTTACCTGATACATGCTCACCATAGTTGATTGGTACTGAACCATCTAATTGGAGAAATTAATGTGTGGTGATATGATGATGAAAATTTTCGATTCACTTTAAGACATGTAACTCAAATTTAAATACGGTTCAATTACAAGGAATTGATTTGGTGGTATTACCAACAGTATCTTATTATCTTTTTAAGTAAGTAACTAAACTTTTTCAGATGTATTGATGTTCATCCTAATAAATATTACTTTCATTTTATTTATTATTAATATATCATTCATTATTCGAAAATTAATATTAGTTTTTTTTCATTCTCACAAGTATCCTTGCATTGGAAACATTTCTGTCCAACCCAAGAATATCTATAAGTATGCGAGGCTAATTCTCCTATCGGATATTTTTTTCATCCACAAGTCCTGGAAATTAAAACTTTATAAGTGTGCAAATATTAAGAATCCAAAATTAAATTGTTAGGAGTAGTTTGATTTGGTGGCATCAACTAATTTATTAATCTATTTGTGGTTGATTAATTTTTTAATGTAGAAAACATCAACAACGAGGAGGGTCGCACGTTGCTAGCACTGGCAGGCCGGCGGGTCCTGTCCCTAGAAACACTACTATTTTGTCACGTGTCTCTCAAACTCAATCCAGATAAGGCAACCCATTAACCCAACCACTTCTCATTTTCACATGGCGGCAAATCATATCATTTGTGGGTCCCACGTTTCCACTTCCTTGGGCTTTTCTTATTCACAAACATAGGGAGAGCCCAAAAATAGCATGATAATTATTATAATTCGATTGGAAGGAAAAATCTAACTCCTGCTTTATTCTACTGTTAATTACTGAATTCAGAAACAACGGAATACTTTTTCAAGATATTAATTGAACCATGCACGAGTTAAGCTTCTTTTAAATAGTTAGAAAGATTTCATTCCTTAACCCATAAGAAAAATCTCTTCACACTAATTCAATTTACATATCTCAATATATATATTAACATTGTAAAAAATTTATACAATCCACCATTTTTATATTTAATCATGTTCGCTCTTAAAAATGTAATATAACATATATGACTGATAGATGATGTACTAATTAATGAATAAATATTAGGTTCTCTCAACCACGTGAATGAGGTCAAATGCATGACATGGTGTAGTTGATGTCAGGTGACCTTGGTTTCCTAGTGGCCATGAGTTACACCTAGCGTGCTTGAATTGCAAATACATTTTCTGCCAACATACAGAATAACTAAACCAAAATTGGATGATTTAAACAATTTTATAGCTAGTTTCCTTTTCCACTACTGAGCCTGGTTTGGTAGTTTGAACTGAAACAATTAACTTCCAACACCATGGGGGAACGGAAGCACTAACTCCCTATTTTATGGTGTTTCAGGTTCAGGGAAATGGCATTAGTATTAACTTTGAGATGTACATGCATAACCAAGTGTACAATCGTCAATAGAACACAAATGCCCGTAGTGGATAATGGATATAGCTAATGAGGTAGAATAATGAATAATAGCTTTATATTCCCAGCATGCCATCCTTTAACTGTCAAAGAGATTGGGATCACGAGAAATACAGTTCATTACTTTATTATGTCTTCCCCATCATGATCTATACTATGATTTTGTAATGCAGTTTTCAGCATCAATAGTGTACCCCATTTCCAGACATATTTTACAAATCACAATCGACTACAGTTTTTTATTACAATGACATTTCATCTTTAAGGTGGACATCTATACTCTGAACATGCGAGATAGAATCACGGAAGTCGCCAGAGAATCGCACCGATTTCCATCTTACGTTTATGCCACAACAGGATAAGAAGCACAAGTCGAAACACCTGATATTGAACCAAAGAATGATAAAAAATCAATATTGGAAAATGATTAATCTCAGAAAGGATATGAAAAATTTAATTGCTCCCCAGGCAGCAGTATAACAGTATGAAGGCCATACTTTGAAGAGGACAATTAAGTGAGGTCACCTTAATTTTGTTCTCTAAGATATAATTTAGGTTCTTTGGATCCTTACCACACATGTTTTTCCCCATTTCCATCTTGAAGTAGCCATTGTCACCCCATTCAGCTCCCCATGAATTTTTAATGAGCCAGTATGGGACACCATCTTCAACTCCATACCCAACCGCAAGAACAGCATGGTTCACATCCTGTCAGACAAATATATATTTTGTTCATGTCTGATGAATGAGTGTCTTAGCTATTAAATTAGGATTGTCGCTAGTAAATACATGTCAGACAGATCTCGTCAATAAGGCAATTAATTCAAATTCAGGAAGCTAATAGTTATAGCCATGCCTATAAAACAGCGTCTGTATACTCACCAAGGGAGTATTACCACAAGTGTCACTTGTGTAAACTCCTTTCTTGTATGATTGGAAGTCATCCACCACCTGAAATGCCACACTAACTGGCCGAGCAAAAGCAACGGCATGTTTTAATTCATCCTCAGCACCCTGCACCCGAGACAAAAGACAAAACTTAGAAAAGCTCCTTTAGAGATATAGTTAAGGTGTGAGTGAGACCAAGACAGAACAAACTCGGACATGTCACTGCTAACTCAACAACAACGTCACAATGGTCAGCATATGAAGCTGAAAACTTAAAATCCAACTAATTTAAGGCAAAGCAAAGAAATATATCAGTTTATTTACCAAGGTGATGTTGACAGAGTCAAGGACTTGAACACCAACATTTTCAGCTGAAAATTTGCAGAGGCCATTTGATGCGGTGTAGGGATATGCTTTCTCTGTGTCAAGGCCACCATTGTACTTGATGTATTCAAAGGCTTGGGATGGCAACCCACCATCGCAGCCAAAGTTACTGAATGCACCAGCACAATCCACTAATTGCTGCTCGGAAAGAGAGATATTCCTTCCAAAAGCTTGTGCATAGGCTGCCTCCAATGCCCCAGTTGTGCTGCAGATGGAAAATGTTAATTTTAGAGTTGGAAGCATGATAAAGTAGAATGCTTTATTCATTCCAATCCAAAGAGTGTGACAACAAAAACAACCTGAATGTCCAGCAAGATCCGCATTGGCCTTGATCTTTAACTGCGCTAACTATACCTTCTTTTCTCCAGTCTTTCTGCACATAAAATAAGAATAATGGTTAAACAAATTCGTAAATGTTCATCAGAATGCATGTTTTTTTCTCATACGTTATCAAATTCCAAAATCTCCCTCCGGGGTATAGGTCAGACAACATTAAAGTGAGGTTTATTTGGAACAAACTGGTTGAGCATGTTATGTTACAATAAAAAAACATGTAAGAGGATAAGCATGTTGATTGTTGAATATTTGGCTGACAATTGAGACTTACATGGTTTATTTTCATTCACTATACTACTATAGCATAGACTGATCCACTCTTAGACAGTGTTTAGTACATGTGCCAAAACAGAATACAAATGGTCTCTATTCTCTGTTTGATGTATATTTTGTAAAGACAAAACTTATGTGCTACTTTTAGGTATGTGTGTGGAACATAATAACAGCTAGCTAGTAAAAATATAACCTGTAACATAGTGTAAGAATTACATTACGTGTATTTTAACCGAAAATAGTACCAAAAGTAAGTTTTATCCATTTTATAAATGAAAGATAAAATAACGTTGTATAAAAAATCGAAACATTTTGATTCAGAACCGTGGAAGTGATAAGAGAATTTCCGAATGTAAAAAAGAAGTAACAGTAACAATTATATACTAATTCCAAATATTTCAAGTTGTTAGTAATGGTAGTGAAATTCATACGTGTTCGGGAAGAATAGCATCAGTGATCTTATGGTTCCCCTTAAGTGTGGCAGAACAATTTTGAGCAGCGCCAAGCCTATGTGTTTTAAACTCTTCCCAGGTCCAATCAGAAAAACCTATAACTCAAAAACTTATAACATCACAATTCACAAACTTTATATATATATATTTAAGTGTTCAATTGAAAGTGAAGGAATACATACGATTAACGCCGAGAGTGTAAGAGAGTCCCTTCTTATTTGTGGATCTGATTCGTTTCAGATTATCGGAGAAGATCTGGAACCGTTGCTTCATCTCGTTTGAACTCTCATATCGTTTCTCGTAACTACGAACGAAGCGTGCGAACGACACAGCATGGCGGCTTTGTCCGATTATATCAAGTACCTGCGCCTCGACGTCACGGAGGCCTTCTGATACTAGTCGGATGGGGTTGAACTCGTTGAAGCTCGATCCTGAAGCGGCGGCGGCAGCGGCGACGACGGCGCAGAATAATAGAAGGAGCAACGAGCGTTGTGCCATCTCACTCTATTATTCTACGATGTTATATTTTGCCTTATCTTAGAAATGTGGGAGATTCTATCAGGTTTAACTGTATTTGAAGTGATTATTGGGCATCGCGGGAACGTGTAATGACCAAATTGTCCTCCTTCAGTTTTTTGAACTTCCTTGCAGCCTTACATTACTTGTTGATCAAGGATTACTTGTCCCAAAAAGTTTCACATATTTCAATAAAAATAGACAAAAGTTATTTTATATTTTTATAATTATTCTTTTTAATTACATAACAATCTTTAATTAGATTATAACACCTAAAATGGAGTAGGTAATCTCTATTCATTACTTCCGAATGAATGGAAATAATAGGTTTTATGTGTCTCAGTCCATTTTAAAAATACTATATTGGAAAGAAGAATGAAACAAAAATTGATTTGGACAAAAGATCTTTATTAAATATGGATTGAGACATATTACAAAAGCTACTTATAACTTATTGTATTGGCTTATGACATGCAAATAATTTGGACTGATCACTGGCTGTACAAGAGATCAACGGTTTGCCCAAGAGCATTGACCCAACGGTAGTTCAAGACTGATATTTAATCATGTTAAATATTAGAGTGTAATACATATAGATTAATGTAAAAATATATACATAGTTAATATATTATTTTTTCTTCATTTTAATTATTTTTTATGAAGAGTCAGTAATGATAGAAAATGAACGATGAATAATATAACGACAATGTAAAAAACTCTTATGTTATCAGTAAATACATATTTTCTCTTAATATTATCCATATACTCCTTATCTAGATTAAAACTATTCAAGGTTGTCTTCAACTCCGTTTAACCATAGTTTTCACTATCGTAAAGTTTATATATGACCAAGGCAAATTCCTAATTTATGCCGTTGTCTTAATCTTCTGGGAGTTTCACTTAAAAAATTAGTAAATTAAAAAATATTATTATAGTGTGTTATATCTAATAGTATAAAAGCAGAGCAACATGTTATGCTGAGTTCTTTCTAAAGCTAGTGTCGCATATGATTTTTTAAGCATTAAGAGTAAACTCCTTTTGGTGGATCAAATTGTTTATTTGTACCAATTTTATCTCTGAAAAAATAAATTCATAATGGTTTATAAATATCAAAAGTATGTTAAATTAATCTTTTTAAACATTTTATGATTATTAATTGGAAGTTTTATTCCCAATGATGAACTATTTTAAATTTATTGTTACATGCCAAAAAGATTATAAGGAACACAAATATTAATGACATGACATATGCAGAATAGTAAAAATATATCCTTACAATTTGAGTTTAAAATCTGTATACCGATAGAGTAAAGTTTTTTACACTGTCAGCACATCATTCACCATTGATTTGTTTGAGAGTCAATGATAGTTAACAAATTAATGGCGAATGATTTACTAACAGTGTAAAAAACACTTACACTGTCAGTGTATACATATTAAATCCTATAGGATATTATAATTCAGCCTGGGGAATCTTGTATCTTTGTTCAGGCTGCGTGTGGAAAATTGATGTATGAGGTGCAGACAAAAAAGGATTATGTGGACGGAATTAGTTACTTGCTATTACATCTCACTTTTATAATAATTTAAATGAAGTCTTCAAATAATTTAGATCACATTAATAGAGTGTAGTTGTAGTACATCATTGGAGTGAGGAGAACTAGCAAATATTGGAATATTAATGGTGTGTCACATTATGATTTATATTGTTTATGAGGAATGATATGATCTTATTCATACAATGTTAGTAGACTTAATACAAGCTAAACCAGGAAGATGATTTTGCAAAGGCAAGTTCTATACGTATTGGCTTTGCCCAATGAGGTGGAAATAACTGTTCATCAATCATTGGCTTTGTTTAATAGTTCTCACGAATCTATTCTTTTGATTTGAGTTTTTTTGCTGAATAATAATAATGTACTTCATATGGGTCAACCATGTAAGAAGCATCTTGGTTTCTTTAGTGTTATTTGAGTTGCTATTGAGAGGAGAATGTTTTTACGTGAATGGAATTGCCTCTGTTTTAGTTACTTGAATTGACTTATGGAGCGTGCTCTATGAGCTAAAGCTTTCGTGGGAGCTTGTGTCACGTGGTTATAAGAAATTTAAAAGTGTTATTACTTGAGCTAAACACATCTTTTGTGATGTTACTTCATGTATCATAAGCTATGAATTGTCAGAAAAATACTTTAAAATTAAATTTTACTTAAATATATATTTTCAATCAATTATAAGATCATAGTACAGAATGACACTCATTGTAAAGACAAGATATATGCACCCTAGCTAAGCATTATATTTTTTTCTCATGTCTAGCAGCATTAATCATATACAATTGGTGGCTTTCTATGATTGGATTATAGTCATTGGCCGTTGTCCAAATATTCAAACCAAACAGCGATGGTGTGAAGAAATAAAAAATATGAGTCAAGGTTACTAGTTCGATAATATTATGACATAGATTATTTCTCTTTATTTCTGTCCCAATTTCTTTTCCGATCTAATAGAAAAATATCGTTTAATTAAAAAAAATTAAAAATATAAATTAATATTTTTATATTACTTGGATGATGTTAATCGGCTATAGATTTTTGAATACATGTTCTTGTTCCATAATATAGTCCTTTGCTTTCATAACATTTCCTATAATAATAACAAAATAATTATGATGGTGGTATCCTGTGGCCCAGTAGTATTGGGACAACATGATCAGGAATTAGGCTGTTGGGCCCAAAGCAATGAACTCCAATATTAATGGTTATGCAAAGGATATCCTCAAAAAGTTTCTATCGCTTCACTTCTTTCTAATACTTACACATTGGTAAATGACAGAAATTTTGTGCTTCATTAAATTGTTTAAATAATTTTATACATATACAAACATAAATTTGTAGTTGTGCTGAAAAATTAATCTAGATACTTGAATTTGTTGATATTTTGCATAAATGAAAGGACAAAAAATGCCTAAAACTTCATTAGAATTTACTGACATTTAAAAAGCTAACAACTTCTAATAATAAAATTCATGAAAAATTGCATGTTGAATATGAAATGAGTTTTTTTTGTATAATAAAACATACTCCCTCTCCTTATGGATAAAGAAGTAATCCATTTGGAAATGTATAACTACCCTCCAAAAAATAATAATAATCAGACTGAATTTTTTGTTTATCTCAGTTTTACAGCCGTTGATCAACTTCTTCTTGTTATATGAAATGAGTTTACATTACTTCAACATAAGATTTTAGATTCTATTCATAAACTCAATTAAATGTAAGAAACAATATTAGGAATTCATCTAAATTGAAAATATATATTAGGAATTCGATCCATAAACTAATCTATATGTATAAAAAAAATTAGGAATTCATTTATACTAAAAAAACAATATTATGAATTTTAAATTGTATCCGAGTGATTAATCTTTCATCTTGAAAGTACCCTATGAGAAACGCAGGAAAGGAAAATGCAAAATAATGTCAGAATCTTCCATCAATTAAACAACATTGCTAGCACAATTTACTCATATGACTTGTGAATAAGGCACCCTATATATGTCCACTTATTTTCTGCATCACAAGATGCCTTGTTTAATTACTTTATTTAATTATTTCCTCAGCTTCTTAAATATTTTCACATTAGATCTAGATCCCACCATATTAGATTGATGATTAATACTAAAGTCGTCATTAGTAATAAGTTGATCCTATTTTACCTAGAGGGATCTCTTCCTCTCAAATCACCAGCTGGCACAATTTCTAATTAGAACAAGTATATTTATATCTAATAACACCCAGAGCAGGTGGGAGATGAACCACTTTTTTTTTTGTATCCCACATCTATCCTCGCACTGAAGGCAATCCTGTCTGAGCCACACTGGAGGCAATCCTGTCCGAGTCAGCAACATCCACAGATATGTGGGGCTGACTCTCCCAATGGGCATTTTTTCCATCCACAAGACTCGAATCCGGATTCTTGCTTAAGGGGAATCAAACATGTACCACTTGAATCAACACCCATCAGTGGAGATGAACCACTTTTGTATCATCAACTTGAATGATATATCTTATAGAAATGGAGAATTCAACTATGTATTAAATTTTAAAATGATAATCCTACTTTAAAATTAATCTATAAATTATATTATCTATACATGAATATATGAAAGTAACATATATCACAAGATAATACTTTCCTTTTTAATATTTGAGTAACAAGTGATTTAGTTTATGTCAGTTTTTATATGAAAATTTTATAAAAGAATATATCACCACTTAAACCTGTTAATTCTTGGTTATTTGTAATTCAGTTTTGTTAGTTAATGGAACTTTCTATTTGTAGGTTGTTAGTTAGTTAATCATTGCTATAAATAGTAAGGCATTTGCATTGTAAAATTTAGAATTCTTCTCCTCCTCTTTGATCAATACACTACACTAATATTCATTGAATCTCTTCTTCTTAATTTCATTTTGTTCTTCCTTC
>NC_032009.1:22744460-22744893 GCF_001865875.1 Lupinus angustifolius
TGCATCTCCGTGATCAACAGCAGCAAAGTGTAGCAGTGATGACAAGCAATGGAGGATTCTCATTGACACTTCCCATCTTGGATGGCAAGAATTATGATCGATGGAGGAATCAAATGAAGGCCATCTTTGGATTTCAAGAGGTTTTTGAAGTTGTCCAACATGGTTATCAAGAGATTGGGGAAGGGGCCACTAAAGCTCAGAGGACAATCTACACATAAGCAAAAAAGAGAGATTGCAAAGCTCTCTTTCTCCTGCATCAATGTGTTGATGGAGCCAATTATGAGAAGATCAATGGTGCTGAAACTGCTAAACAAGCTTGGGATTCTCTAGAAAAGAGCTATGAAGGAATGGCCAAGATCAAGAAGGTTAAGCTGCAGCAGCTCAGAAGGCAATATGAGCTCCTGCAAATGGAGGATGGTGATTCAGTTGCTGA
>NC_032009.1:22744993-22746579 GCF_001865875.1 Lupinus angustifolius
GACTGCAGATGGCAGAAAGAAGTTTGACAAGAAGAGACTGCAATGCTACAAATGCAGAAATTATGGTCATTTTGCTTCTGAATGCAAAATGAATAGATGGACAAATAGTAGAGAAGCGGAAGCTGGTTTGGCTCATAATAATCAAGAATCAGATGAATAATATTGCCTATTGATGGCCACGACCAGAAAGGATCAAACAAATGATGAAAAAGTTGATTTTTGGTACCTTGACACAGGATGCTCCAACCATATGTCAGGGAGAAGAGACTGGTTCACATCTCTGGATGAATCTACTAAGAGTAGGGTCAATTTTGCAGACCAAAGCTCAGTAACTGCAGAAGGTGTTGGGCAAGTTATGATTCAGAGACAAGATGGCAAACAATCCTACATTTCCAATGTACTTTATGTACCAAAGATGAAGCACAACCTACTTAGTCTTGGCCAATTGTTGGAGAAAGGGTATGAGATGGTCATGAAAGATGGCTTACTAACAGTCTTTGACAAGAAAGCTCAGAAAATCTTGAAGGCTCCCCTATCTTCTAATAGAACATTCAAGGTTCAAATTCAGATTGGTGACCAAAAGTGCCTTCAAGCAAACACAGATCAAACTACTTGGTTGTGGCATCAAAGGTATGGCCATCTAAATTTTAGAAGTTTAGAATCTTTGAGTAAAAATAAATCTGTGTTGGGCTTACCACTAATCTCAGTGCCTTCAATTTTATGTGATGAGTGCCAATTGAGCAAGCAAGCAAGAAACTCCTTCAGTTCTGATGTGCCTACAAGAGCCAAAAGACCACTAGAAACAGTCTTCAGTGATGTGTGTGGTCCTCTTGAAGAAGAGTCAATTGGAGGCAACAAATACTTCCTCACATTCATTGATGATCATACCAGAAAGATATGGATCTATCTACTCAAAAGGAAGAGTGAAGTATTCCAAGTGTTCCAGAGGTTCAAAGCACAAATTGAAAAGCAAAGTGATCTGAAGTTGAAGAAGTTAAGGTCAGATGGTGGAGGTGAATACATTTCAGCTCAGTTCAGTGAATTCTGCACCAAAGAAGGGATAGTTCATGAGGTGATAGCTCCCTACACACCTCAACACAATGGTACTGCAGAAAGAGCCAACAGAACACTTCTCAACATGGCAAGGAGTATGATGAAAACAAAGAAGCTACCCAAGAAATTTTGGGGTGAAGCTGTCTCAACAGCAGCCTACATCATCAACAGATGTCCATCCAAGAGATTGAACTATAAGACTCCTGAAGAAGCTTGGTCAGGCCTAAAACCAAGTGTAAGCCACTTGAAGATTTTTGGATCAATTTGCTTTGGACACATTCCTGAAATAAAGAGGGGAAAGCTTGATGACAGAGGCTCAAAACTCATTTTCCTTGGTTATCATAGTACTGGTGCATACAGAGTTTTTGATCCTCTAACTCAAAAATTCTGTATCACTAGAAACTTAAAGTTTGATGAGAGCCAATGTTGGAATTGGAATGAGGAAGCTAGCACTTCAAGGGTGAAAATAGATTTATCACTTGAAGATGAGTCAAGGCTGCTGATTGATGAAAGTACACAAAACTCACACAATT
>NC_032009.1:22746679-22768441 GCF_001865875.1 Lupinus angustifolius
TTTGAGATGACTGATCTAGGGGAACTCTCTTATTTCCTAGGCATTGAATTCAAGAAAACCAAGGCTGGAACACTAATGCATCAGAGGAAATACACAGCTGATGTGTTGCAGAGGTTTGACATGATGAATTGCAACCCTATATCAACTCCTATTGATGCAGGGACTATCCTATGTGAAGAAGGATCAGAACAAGTTGTAGACAAGACACTATATAGACAAATGGTGGGCTCCCTAAGATACATATGCAACTCAAGGCCTGACATTGCATATTGTGTTGGGTGGATAAGCAGATTCATGGAATCTCCAACACATAGTCACTTAATTGCAGCAAAGAAGCTCCTAAGGTACTTGAGAGGGACCTTAAACTATGGAATCATGTACCCTGCTGAATCAAGCAAGCACAACAAAGAGCTACATGGTTTTTCTGATGCTGATTGGTGTGGAGACAAATCAGATAGGAAGAGCACCACTGGATATCTCTTCTTCCTTGGTTCTGCTCCCATTAGTTGGTGTTCCAAAAAGCAAGAGGTGGTAGCCTTATCTTCTTGTGAGGCAGAGTACATTGCAGCCAGCATGAGTGCTTGCCAAGCTGCTTGGTTGAGTGCTCTTATGGCAGAATTGAAGATGGAATCAAAAGAAGTGAAGCTAAAGCTGATAATGGATAACAAATCTGCTATAAACCTGGCTATGAATCCTGTTGCTCATGGTAGAAGCAAGCACATTGAAACCAGATTTCATTACATAAGAGAACAAGTGAGCAATGGTAGATTGGAGCTAGAATTCTGCAATTCTGAGAATCAATTGGCTGACATTTTAACCAAGCCATTGAAGAAAGGAAGATTTGAAACTTTGAGGAAGAAGATTGGCTTGACAAACAATGCAAACTGAATTAAGGAAGAGTGTTAATTCTTGGTTATTTGTAATTCAGTTTTGTTAGTTAATGGAACTTTCTATTTGTAGGTTGTTAGTTAGTTAATCATTGCTATAAATAGTAAGGCATTTGCATTGTAAAATTTAGAATTCTTCTCCTCCTCTTTAATCAATACACTACACTAATATTCATTGAATCTCTTATTCTTAAATTCCATTCTGTTCTTCCTTCTTCTTCTCTGCTATACCTTTTCTGTTTTTCTTCTGCTTCTAACAAAACCATCATTTTTGTTAGCTTGGAATATGGATATGGTCCAAGAAAGGCAACTCCGGTGAGTAATTCGCATTCCCATTATATTGTGAGAGTTATATTATTTTGAGATTCGTACGGTTATTTTTTGAGATTGAATCTTGGAATAGAAATATTGTAGTATTTGGCGTATAGCAAAACAACAACAACAAAAAAGCTCTTATATTTGACAGAAGATTTAAAATATTCTTAAAAAAATGCTTATCCTAGTCTACCTTGTTTTTAAGTGTTCATATAGATATCATTTGATGGATACATTTATCTTAGCTGTAAGATTCTAATATGGGCATCTCTTATAAGAGTAGAAGAAATGTGTATTTGTGAAACTTACCATAAACTCATATTTTATCCTAAAGTCCTATCTATGATAGAACTAATATTTAGAATGTAGTGAGGTTTGCTACTAAGCCAAAAAAAAAATTGAATGCTGTTGTATAAAATAAAATTATGACATCCCCACCTTGTGAGTTGGGATTTTAAAACTTTCGACTTACTCAGTAAAATAAGGTACAATGTGTCCGTGATAATTTAAGTTTTATTTACTTTTTAAAAAGGTATTATTTGGTCTTTTACATACACAATAATATTAAAGTCTTAATCCTACTATATTAAGTTGGTTAATTCTTTCATGCCTCGAATAATTTCTATTATCAATCATATTTATTAATAAAATATTCATCTATATTTATCTTACTCTAGAAATTGAATTAATTCTCATTAAATATACTCTAATTATTATGATATATAATACTTTTCACATATGTCTAAATAACTTAAGATATGATTCAACTGTATTATCTAACAAATTAAAGTTAATTTATTTCCAGTTCATTATATTTAAGCTGCTTAATTATGAGGGACAAGACTATTTTTACTAAACTAGTTGTATTTCAAAGAACTTGAACTCAAAGCCTAAAACGTTTCTACCATATTCTCATATAGTAAGAGTGAAAACTAATTTGCAAAAAATTAAAATACCTATAAATAACTTTCTGTCCCATATTCTCACCTTTTCCTCGTGTTTAAATAAATACTTTTAACTATAGTGAATAGTAAAAAAATGTGTTTATATACTTTATACAAAAATGACGTTCCTAAATATAGATTTATATAGTAGTCGTAAAAGTATAATAAAATAATAACAAAAAATATATAATAAAATGGCTTAAAAAAAGACACGTTTATAGTGTATTACAGCTCGTTACGCGCAAGAACCAGGGAGGAAGCATCCAATGGTGGAAGCGCATACCTTTTTTCTTCTCTGTTGTTTTCAACGCTAAAGTCACATATTTTCTTTTATATATATATATATATTTTTTTTTTGTTATTATTAAAGGTATCCTATAAACTTTTGATAAAAAATTAATCACTTTGGAAGTATATGATTGGCTACTCAAACAAATATCACTTATAATACTCGAATATTTGACATTTTAGTTATCTTAAAAATTTAGCGGGATATTATAATACTAGAACAACGCTTTTTATTATATTTTTCTTATATATCTAAAAAAAAATTTAAGAAAATTTGTAGCTTTCCATTTCCAGTGTTTGGGGACAGTACAAACTCACACTAGATTCAAAATTCCTTCTTGCCGTGTGCTTACAATAAAACGCGTGTTTACTCCATCTTAGATAATCATATCCTATAATAGTGCAATTTAATTAATTAAATGAAGTATAGTTGTGCTATATTACTAAATATGGAATTCGGATTTGTTTCCGGTGAACTTTAATTCATGATGAGACTAATATACTTCACTTTAATGCTGTGTTTATGCAAGATTATTATATTGATGTTTTTCTCACATTCAAATTTTTATTCATCCTTTTTATTAACCGTTAATTTTATAAAGCATTGATTATAGAAGAAAGTGCATAAAAGCAATGAACCATTCAAAATTTATTCATGTTTGCTTAATCACATTTTTAACCAATCAAAATTTAATATTTAAATATTTAAATTTTAATCGATCAAAATAAGAAATATGGATAAACAATATTACAACAAATAGAACTATAGAAGTGTTAATAATATTTCCTATATGCATACTCAAATTTAAAGTGTCAATAATCATACTTCTCAAATATATTGGGTTTATTAAAGTGTCAATAATAATACATTCTAAAATAATTGGGTTTGTAGAAGATTCTCTTACTCTAACTTGGTTAATATAATTTACATTCTCAAATATAGTTATCGAGACTCAATTAATCAATAATCATTATATAAAGGAAAAAATAACTAATTATAATGGA
This sequence comes from Lupinus angustifolius, assembly GCF_001865875.1. Taxonomy (NCBI): domain Eukaryota; kingdom Viridiplantae; phylum Streptophyta; class Magnoliopsida; order Fabales; family Fabaceae; genus Lupinus; species Lupinus angustifolius. Next base: position 22,750,119 of record NC_032009.1, read on the forward strand.
AATTAGCAATCTAAAATATAATAAAGTGAAAACATCTCTTATTTAAGTCGATAAGAATATACCCACACCTAGTTTATTTAGTAAATTATTGCAGTATATTTTATGAAAGCAAGATAAAACACCCTTTAATTTGTCACTTAAATAATTGAATCCAAATACCAACACATGCAGAAGTAACAAACGAGATGATGTAAAAAAAATTGTTTGATTGGATTGCTCTTTTGGCTAGCTCAACGAAATAATTGGAGCATACACTTTTCTTTTTATTCTTGTGTCACCTAATTATTTCTAGGGTTGTTCGGTTAAAACTTCACCTAGTGCTATTGGATTTGAGAATGATTCTCGAAGTTACATTTTCCAATTATTCAATATAAGCTTTCCACGGATGACTTTTCAAATTTTACATTTTTCCATCCACGACATCTTAGACTATAGGCTACTCGGTTTCTCCATTTTCCAAATATTTAAATCACTTCAAATTTTTGGTCTTCTCATCCTTGCCAAACATCAACCACTTCTAGTATATGTATATTATATAAGAGAGTAATATTTTATATGTATTGTCAATGTAAAGATTATATTATACATTCATCATTTAAATTACTTTTTTAAGATTAATGTTAATTAAATATGAATAATGGATAATATAGTAATAATGTATAAAACTCATATTCTATCAATATGTATATATTTTTTTTCCTAGTTACATAATAGAATATTTAAGCTAAGTATAATAGTCCCATGGTGTATAAGACCTAGACAACTAACCAAAAAAGAAAGTAGATGAAAAATTCAATCCAAGGCCAAGGCAAAACTCGAAGATTTGGAATTTCTTTAAATACTTAAATCCATTTCCAATTCTACCACCCCATTTCTCTTATTCTCTCATCAAGATTAATTTCCAAGCTTCCTCAGTTATATCTCAATACAACAATGACTGTGATGAAAATCACATGGAAAACTATATTTCCAAGTTGTTATAAGAGTGATGAAGATTTCCTATCACCAATGCCCAATAAAGTGGTGGCTTCACCTCCAAATACAACAAAGCCTAATGGTTCTTTAAGCAGGATCACTGTGACTGATTTGAGTTTTCCAAGCACAACATTTTCAGAGGATCTATCCATTTCTCTAGCAGGGTCTAACCTGCATGTTTTTTCACTTTCTGAGCTCAAGATTATAACACAGGGCTTCACTTCAAGTAACTTTTTAGGAGAAGGAGGGTTTGGACCAGTGCATAAGGGGTTCATTGATGATAAGCTTAGGCCTGGTCTTAAGGCTCAGCCTGTTGCTGTAAAGCTTTTAGATTTGGATGGATCACAGGGTCATAAAGAGTGGTTGGTGAGTACATTATTTATGAACACTTTATTGTAATGGTTTAGTTATAATTATTCAGAATTATGAGTTCTGATCCTTCTTTGGGCTTTGTAAATTGTGGTGACTATAGACTGAAGTTGTGTTTCTGGGTCAACTAAGGCATCCACACCTTGTGAAGTTGATTGGATATTGTTGTGAAGAGGAACACAGACTTTTGGTATATGAATATTTACCAAGAGGGAGCTTAGAGAATCAACTTTTTAGAAGTAAGATACTTTGTCTTATAACATTCATCACTATGTTATTCTTTTACCTTTTTGCTTAGAATTTTGACCGATTAATTAGCCTTTTTGTTCTAATGTCCTTTTGGGATCATTGCAGGATACTCAGCATCGTTACCTTGGTCAACAAGAATGAAAATAGCTGTTGGAGCTGCAAAGGGTCTAGCCTTTTTACATGAGGCAGAGAAACCAGTCATCTATAGAGATTTTAAAGCTTCAAACATATTGTTAGACTCTGTAAGTATTAGTTTATGTCTTTCTAATTCTTCATCCTTCTATACTTTTCAATTTGAATCTCCTTCATCATTTGTTTTAACTAACCCTTGTTATTTATTCCTTCAGGATTATGGTGCAAAACTTTCAGATTTTGGGTTGGCAAAAGATGGTCCTGAAGGAGATGATACCCATGTTTCAACTAGAGTTATGGGCACCCAAGGCTATGCTGCCCCAGAATATATCATGACAGGTACTTAGTTATATTGCTAGTTCCCTAATTCTATCAACATGGGGATGTAGCTCAGATGGTAGAGCGCTCGCTTAGCATGCGAGAGGTACGGGGATCGATACCCCGCATCTCCATAATTCAATCTCGAAGATTGAATAGTAAGTTTTTGCTTAGTGAATGAGGACGAGGTCACGGATTCAAGTCCCAAAACAGATCGTTTGCGTAATCTTTCTACCCGACCGCCGTTTTTTTTACTACTATCAATAATATGAATGACATGATTACCTTGAACTGCAATTCAGTGGTAGCTATCTAACTGAATTATGGTAAATTCTTTCTGTTGATAAAGGTCACTTGACAGCAATGAGTGATGTGTATAGCTTTGGAGTGGTCCTATTGGAGCTACTAACAGGTAGAAGGTCAGTGGATAAAGGGCGCCCACAAAGAGAACATAACCTAGTGGAATGGGCCAGGCCATACTTGAATGATTTCAGAAAACTAAGCAGAATAATGGATCCAAGGCTTGAAGGCCAGTATTCTGAAATGGGAGCAAAAAAAGCAACAGCATTGGCTTATCTATGCCTCAGCCATAGGCCTAAGAGTAGGCCAACAATGACCACAGTGGTCAAGACTCTAGAGCCACTTCAAGATTTTGATGATATACCAATTGGTCCCTTTGTTTACACTGTTCCTAGTGATAATGGTGAAAGTCATAAAGATGTAAAAGAAAGTGATGCACCTAAGGAGAGGAAGAGGGAAAATGGTGGTCATAACCATCACCACCGGAGTCGCCACCGCGACCACGGCCATAGGCATCCTCTTAGAACTCCCAAGACAACAAATTCAATGCCACAGAGTGATAAACACCAAAATGGTACTAGTGGATCAACCTCATCTGATACATCCACTGCATCAGAAAGCCAAGGAAGCAAAGTTTAGTACACATATTTATCTTATATTCATAATGTACATAGATATATTTGCTGAAGATTGGTTAGAGTCATTAGTACTACGTTAAGTGCAATGGTCCTTGCATGGAAATCATGCTTGAGTTTTTTTATTCTTCAATTTCCAAAGGAAGTTAATTATTTTGAATTGTGTATACATTTTGCTCTATGATGATTGATGAATTAGAAGATTATTTCAATATATGGACCATTACCAAACATGATTTGTTGAACAAATTAAATAAGAGCTATAACTATAGCAAGCATAGCTAAAGGGTTTGACCAAACAACACGTAAATATTATCCAATTGCCAATTCAATATAATAATTTATCAGATCATAGTGCGGGATAGTAGAAAAGCCACCCTCATTGATTATTTTATAGTTTTTGGCATGTGTACTTAATTGAACAACAACCAATTCCAAATATACAATTTGCACCATCATTTTCCTGTTTGTGAATGATTACAATCTCAGTGTATAACTCTTATAAAGAATACAACAAGCACCAATATTAATAAAATACTTCAGAGTCAACAGAAGTTTTTTTACAAGTTGATTATCGGAAGATAATTGAGAAGAAAAATATTTCAAAATCATAAAATATACTTCTGAAATGTTTATTAAGACTCATAACCTGCTTTTCTCTTTTTATTTTTCTCTAAAAAAACAACTCACAAACCAATACATATTATCTATGATGCAAGATAAACTTGCGTGACAGGTGAATGCTACCAATCACAACATTGTGCATTTGCGCTAAAGACCAGAATTCAGACATTCTAGACATAAAAACAATAGCAATGAGCCCCACATAGCTTCCACTCAAAACCAAACAGCCAACGCTCATGGATTTGAAAATATAAATCCTAGTGGATAAAATTGAGTATAATATTTATATATTGCCAATAAAGATTTACTATTCATTTGTATTATGTTTTTTGAAGAGTTAATGACAAATGATGGACTAACGACAATACATCCATTTTTTCTCTTAAAAATGTATTATATTGCATAGAATATTTTATTTTTATTGGTTAATCGAAGATGAGAAACAGTTAGGTACAATCTACGAAAATTTTCCACATTACTACATTATAGTGTTGCTGATTGTCAAAATATTGTGCCTTAACAGTATACTTGCACTACTGGTATTTTTAAATTATTAAGAAGGCAAATGGTTCAAACTTCAAACGTCAAAGGTGGTAATGAAATCGCATAAGAACACAAATTTGTTTAGCTGGATTGAATTTAATTTTTTGTTGAAAAAAAGAAACAAATGCTGAGTCCTTAACTTCATTTATCTCTACTGTTTTATAGCCAATTCCCCCTCTAGGAGTTCTTTAGAATGAGTTTTTATATTCTCTCTTTCGTTTTTTTACCACAATAAAACCATAAGACTATAGTCTATAGCACCATAATTATCTTTCATTTTATCAAAGGAATAAAAGAAGGAAGAAAAATCGAATCGACAAGTATTCAATTTTACAGATAAGATAGAGAGAAGTATGATAAATTACTTTAGCTAACCGATATAGTATAGAAATAAGTTATTTCCAACTTCTACGGTGGAGTGTAGAAGTGATCCAGAAATTTATTAGGAACATTTATATTATATGCTTACAAATAAAGATTACACTTTCATGCGTATAACATAGAAGTATTCTCAGAAAATTTATGGATCAATTCTACACTTGACAACACAGTGGAGTTTCTATTCTAAATCATTAAAGGAAAGGAAAAGAAAACTTTGATGAAAATATGGTATTTTGGAAGGAAAAAAAGAAAAGAAGTAAATCTACTATCGAAATGTGTCACTTTATATGTTACTTGCTATAATTGATTAAAAAATATAATAATTATATACTTTTTCAACCAATTACAAGGGATGACATATAAAATGACATATTTTTTAGAGAAAAGATGTATTCAAAAGAAAAAAAATCAGAAGTTCTAATAGTATAAAGCTTTCTTAAATCCCCAATATTATACTACACTAAAGATCATATGCTTCATTTTTGGGGAAAATAATTCTTAAAAGGGACAAGTCATACACTAAGAAAGAGTTCACTCATATAGTGAGCAATAACCTTGATAATATAAAAGAAGAACTAACTTGAATTTTGTTATCCTAAAAACAAAATGCTACTCTTTTTATAAGAGGCCCAATGGGCTAAGTCAGTAATGAATATTGTCTAACAATTATTGGGCTAAAAAGCTTACTTGTGGCATGTGTTTGAAGCAGTAAATTGCTCCTCATACTTCCGCACTAACAAGTAATAAACCACATCTTTTCCTCTTCTATTATATCCCAACACTGAGCATATGTATATTTGTTGATATAATGATAATAATGAATAATCCATACCCACGATATCAAATCCGTATTATTAATTGATATACGAATAGAAATACATTCCCAAAGATACTGTTTAAGGACGATGTAAGTATGACTCTGAATTTGTGGATCTCCTAAGAAAGTTATTATTAATTCATGCAAGTTCCATGTTGAATTGGCGGATGAATACTAATGTGTTTCAGATTTGGATTTTAGAAAAATATTAAAGGAATGCATTTTTTAAAAATATAGTAATAATAAAATGAAGATTAAAGATTGTATCTTTTCCTCTCATCCATGATCGTATGGTTGCAACTTCCACGTGCAATAAATTATCCATGCCAGTGGCTCGAAGCAATCAAAGGAAAATTTGAGCATAACGAAAAAAAAAGGAAAAACCATTTCGACGCCTGAGAGATTCGAACTCTCGCGGGGAAACCCCATGTACTTAGCAAGCACACGCCTTAACCACTCGGCCAAAGCGTCAATGTGTTAGCGTGAACCGTAATGTTTATTAATTATTTACAATGCTGTATCACAAGGTTGCAATCTGTGGTTTGATTCGAAATATTAAATAGTGATATCATGATGACATTTTATTTTTATTGTCACCAGATAAATTATTGCAATTGAATAATGTTAGATTGAGAGTATTTTTTTTTGGTTTCCCACATGTATTCTCGCATTGGAGGCAATCATGTTCGAGCCGGGAACATCCATAGGTACGTGGGGTAATTCTCCCAACGAGCATTTTTTTCATCCACAAGACTCGAACCTGTGTTCTTGTTTAAGGGGAATCAAACATGTACAACTTGAACCAACGCCCGTTGGTATATCGAGAGTATGTAATACACAATTGTTTTCATCTCTAGGTAGTAGCCCATGCCATGTATTTTTTGTTTCCCTAAATTGCATTCTTAACTTTTGATTTAGTCATAATGATAATTAAATTTTGCTATGTTTATAAAGAAATGAAAGATTGCAAGTAACAAGGCGGGACTTAGTGCGTAGATCAATGGTGGAAGGTGATTTGGGATTAAAAATGTTTAACTTCTCATTGTTTAACTAGTGCATGTACTTAAGGCTATATATGACAATTACGATCCTAAGTTCTTGTGTTCAAGAAGAGAGTTTAAACTTTGTTAAAATTACATACCATAAAACATATTGTAGAATTATCTTTTCAGTTTCAACCAAAAGTTTATGGGGGAAATTTAATTACAGAAAGGTTTTAAATTATGCAATTTGTAACATGACAAATGATGGAGAACAAGAAAATGGTGTCTCTTTAGTTTGTCACTATCTAGGTTATTTGACATATTAAGTATAAAATCATTTTTGAGAATTCAAGGTTCAACATAGATAAGATGATGAAATTTATTTTTCTGCATTCTTAGAATCTTCTCAATGTCTATTTTCATAATTTTTCTTATTTTTTATAGAATGGGCATAACATCTATCAAGTTGTCTCTTTCTTTGTTAATTCTTGAAATTAAGTAAATACGAATACTACTTATCATCGTAATTTATTTATCTCATTATTAATAAATTTGTTTGCTGATAAAAAAAAGTTGTGCAATTTGTTATATCAAAATACAATATTATCAGTTCAAGTGATATACTTGGATTCTCTTTTAACAATGTTTCAGGTCCAACTAAGATATAAGAAAAAATCATTTCAACTGATAAAATTATTCTCATCATCAGCCTCTTGCATAATCGAAAATCATTAAAAAAAGTGATTTTTATTTAACCATATTAAAAAAATATATTTTTATTTAACCATAATAAAGATAAGTTACCATAAACTTCTTCACTTTTCATGTACATGGACCATGCATGAGTTGAACCCGTGAATATATGGCAGACAAAGAGCAGCGCGTATGAGTTTTGTAATTTTCTGGGAGGGGCACAGAATAATATTGAATGAGGATATTACAGTGAAATAACGTATCTATTTTTATACTACTTAATATTTTCTCCATAAATTAAGTTTATGTAGATACAAACTTATGCATTGTCACGTACTATTATAAGTTCATTAGACTTTGTGGAGGTACATGTGCAATGCATCTAATTTGTGCAAGCCAAGAGACATCTTGATCAATGCATATTTTCATGAATATATAGCTTATAAGAAATTTGTCTTCAATGCATCTAAGTTTTCTTCTCTTCTCCATAATTTAGAGTTTAGTAAGGTCTCATTAGTATGAATAGAAATCTCCTGTATCAACTATTTTATGCTATTATTTTTTCACCAATAATAAATAAATATCTCATTAAATATTTTAATAACTTATTTTTAATTTACTTTGTTAACGATATGACTGTGTTTTATTGGTGGTAAAGATACTAACACAGAATAATGAATTTGAAAGATTTTTATTACACTATTATAATAGCTTAGAATTATTCGTTTGTTCTTCCTTTGTTCAGTACTTTTTACCTTGTACTGAGATTAGAATACTTGATAAAAATGTAACTTTAAAATAAATAAAAGAATAAATATGTCATTATACATTGTTTTTGTGTGTTATGGTGTGATATTTGACTTTAATTAATAAAAATGATCTTTACTCTATCAAACACTATTTACAATTGAATCAAGATCCGTTGTCCGAAAACTTCTTGTCTCTATGTTACAAGCCAATCATATACCAGTAAATAGTATAAAAATGTTACTCTATATTTTTCTTTTTCTTAAATATATGACAACTTTTCATTAGACTGATATATAATAAGACATAAAATATGGGACAGCTGATCTCCATCGGATGTCCCACAAGGAAACTCGTGATTGGAGCAAATTAATAAAGCATGCACGTACGTTTCTGGTCATCCTTAATTGGTTTTATTTTTTTATTCTTCTACCAATTTTATACTATTTAGTATAGTGTTATCCACACATTTATATTTTATATATAATCCCATATGTGAACATAGTTTTTATATCAAATTCTAATAATAGTTACATATACAGTGATGTGACAATGTACGTGAAAATGTGTGCAACTATATTTTCTATTATAAGTTTTCTGTCCTAGTTGCTGATTTTATCAAAGTTGCCAAGTCCGTGAGTGAATGAGAACAAACAAAGTAAATCTTAGCTTACCCATGCGGAGAAAACAAATTTCATAGTTTGGATTAAAATCTCAAATTATATTTCAAGACAAACAAAATGAACCCTGCCTTTTCGTTCAATTTCTATATATCGAATCCATTGATTCCATTCATTCATCAATCATCATGGTGCCTCCTGAAATAACGTAAAAGGTAAAAAAATGTGATTAATATATGTTAAATTTATATAATATCTTGTTATTATGTCCTTTATATATATAATAATAATCATGGTAATTTACTTTTACTTATAATCTATCTTATTAATTATGTAAGAATATAAATAAGTGTAAATTTTACACCGATACTCCTGAGTTTTAGCAAAATTACACAAACCACCCCTCACTTTTCTACATCTACACATACCCCCAATTTTTATACTTTCATTACACTAACCACTCATGAATGAGAAATGTGATAAATGAAATTAAGTTAAACAAAACATGGTATATTGTGGAGACAAGTCCAAATAATATATGAGTCGATACCTCTTTATGATTTTTGGTTCGTTACGATATAGTATAAGAACGATTTAAACAATATCTCTATAATTTTTGATGCATTCTATAATAAAAAATAATAAATATATATTGATTTGTATATTATTTGGATTTTTCCTCACAATATATCATGTTTTGTTTAACTTAATTGCACTTATTACATTTTTTTATTTAAAAGATTACACTTATTTATCATGTGGGGTAATCAGGGGTAATCAGTATAATGAAGGTATAAAAACTAGGGAAAGTCTACGTAGATATAAAAAAGCGAGAAATGATTTATATAATTTCACTAATATTCAGGAGTATCATTATAATTAACTCTATAAATAAACTTTCCTTCCTAAAAAAACCAGTTAAACAAGAAAAGAGGTGGTGCAAAACAGCTTGTATTTTGAAAATAGCAATGTTTTTTTAACATCTAGATTTAATATCACTTATTTTGAGAATAGAATTAACAGAACGTGACATTATGTTTATCTTCTTTGAAAGAATCCCCGCTAGCTTAAACATCTTATCTTATCGAGGAGATTAATGAATCTCTCTTCAAAATCTCTCCCGAGGGAACTAAAAAAGATGACCAAGATTGGTGGACCAAATACTATACCATGACACGTTTGTAGCTGTTTAGTAGTTTATGTCTACATAAGTTTGATATTCGATGAAGACAGAAATATATCATCTCTGAAATCTAATCATATATATATATATATATTGTCCCAATTGATATCAAAAACTAAATAAATGACAATGATATAGTTCCCATGATCATGCACATATTAAAGAAAAAATCAAAATAAAATTAGAGTGAGGAAGTTGTTGAAAATAGTTGACATTGTATGGATAATTCTTCTAGTTTCAAGAATGAGAAGTTGTGGAATAATGATTAGTGTTACTTGTATATTCTCTTAAAACAAATCAAAATCATCTCTATCCCTTATTCTCTTACACTTACTTCTCATCAATTTTTCCTGTATTAATGTTTGTAAAGGAAGTAACAGTAAGCAAGGACATATAATCCAAGCTGGTGGTGATAATTTGATTACAATTTAAAAAATAGATTGTGAGCACTGTCAACACTGAGAGGTCAAATTACAAGCAGAAACAAATTAACCAACTTGTTGTAGTAATTAAATAATAAAGCCAATAAGAACAATGAGTGTCTCATCACTTCACCTAAAATCATATTGGTCTGGTCCTGTTTGTTGTGGTTATCACATAAATGATATAATATAAGCATTAAGATATATACATGTAATGGTACAAATAGTACATGTCCCTTATATATGGTTGTGATTGTAGTGTTTGTCAAGGAAAAAAATTGAAGCTATGACCCCATCAACTTCATCCTCCTTCCTTATCCTTCTCCAACTCTTATTGTTATCATGTGTATCATCAGTGTCAGGAACAAGCAGAAAAACATACATAGTTCACATGAAACACTATCACAAACCCTCCATTTACCCCACACACCATCACTGGTATTCTGCTACTCTCAAATACCTTTCCACTTCTAACAACTCTTCTTCTTATTCACTGCTTTATGACTACACCACTGTTTTCAACGGTTTTGCTGCTTCTCTTGACACTAAACAAGCCCAAACACTTAACACTTCTGATTCTATACTTGACTTGTATGAAGATACTCTCTATACTCTTCACACCACTCGTACACCTCAATTTCTTGGTCTTCAAAATCAAACCCATTCCACTTTCTTCATGGAATCTCATGTGACTCAAGATTTGCGTGACGTCATCATTGGAGTTTTGGACACAGGTGTATGTCCAGAGTCTCAAAGCTTCGATGACTCACTAATGTCTGAAATCCCCACGCGCTGGCGCGGCGAGTGTGAATCCTCCATAGATTTCAACCCTTCCTTTTGCAATAGAAAACTCATAGGAGCTCGAAGTTTCTCCAGGGGATACATAACCGCTAATGCTGGCTCTTACGTTAGAAAACCTATTGATATTTCCTCACCTCGCGACCGAGATGGACACGGCACTCACACCGCCACCATCGCCGCGGGATCCGCCGTACCCAACGCTACACTCCTCGGCTACGCCACCGGTACCGCGCGTGGCATGGCTCCACATGCTCGCGTCGCTGCTTACAAGGTTTGTTGGACCGACGGTTGCTACGCCTCCGACATAATCGCCGGAATAGACCAAGCGATTATCGACGGTGTTGATGTTCTCTCTATCTCCCTGGGCAGCGCCTCCGTTCTTTACCACCACGACACCATCGCCATCGGAGCCTTCGCAGCGATGGAGAAAGGAATCTTCGTTTCTTGCTCCGCCGGGAATAGCGGACCAAGAAGAGGCTCCGTGGCAAATGTGGCACCGTGGATCATGACCGTCGGAGCTGGAACCCTAGATCGGGATTTTCCCGCGTACGTTTCTCTCGGAAACGGGAAACGTTTCGATGGCGTTTCGCTTTACGGTGGAGAAGGAATGGGAGATAAACCGGTTGGTTTGGTTTATTTTCGCGAGCGGTCTAACTCATCTAGTAGCATCTGCATGCCCGGTTCGCTTGAACCGGAAATCGTGCGTGGGAAGGTGGTGGTTTGTGATAGAGGACTTAACGGACGCGTGGAAAAGGGTTCGGTAGTTAGGGACGCCGGTGGAGTTGGGATGATACTAGCGAACACGGCGGCGAGTGGGGAGGAGCTTGTAGCGGACAGTCACTTGATACCGGCTGTGGCGGTGGGGAGAAGCACGGGTGATGTGATCAGAGATTATGCAGCGTCTGATCGTAATCCAACGGCTGTTCTTAGTTTCGGTGGCACCGTGTTGGATGTGAAACCGTCGCCAGTGGTGGCGGCGTTCAGTTCTCGAGGGCCCAATGGAGTGACTAATCAGATACTCAAACCAGATGTTATTGGGCCTGGTGTTAACATCCTAGCTGCTTGGTCTAACACTATTGGCCCATCTGGTTTGTCTCAGGACACTCGCAAAACCCATTTCAACATCATGTCAGGTATTATAATTTTCAATTTTTTGTTGATGTTCATGTATCAGTATATGTTGATTCAAGTGAAAAGGGAGTTAGTCATTTAAGGAAGAGTTTTCCATTGCAATCTCTGAATTCATGGTATCAATAATGGGCTAGTCTATAAGATTCTATTGGATTTGCCAAATTATTAAAGGTTTGATTCTTGAGAATGAGAGATATCATTGATTAGATAAAAAATAATGTCTGAGTTCATGGTATATGTATAAAACACGATTGGAATGGCTTCACTTGGACACAATTATACTTTCATAACCATATCAAAATCTCAGGTAAGTGTAGAATTAGAAAGTTTACACAAGAAAAAGGAATAGAAATACTCTTTTTTTATAAAGCAAAACTTAGTTTTTAATATTTAGACTGTCTAAAAAATAAATCTTTAGCTGTAATATTGGGTGGATAAAATTAGTCTAAAAATATATAGATAAGTTCACACCAAGAAATTATAGTACGAGGTACAACTGCGATATGAATGGTTGTCCAAAAGTTGTCTGTATATGTTTGGAGTTTTATGTTTGATGATATGAATTGTAGTGGTGACTTGTGTAAGATTTGATATATAGGTACGTCAATGTCATGTCCACACATAAGTGGGTTAGCTGCATTGTTGAAAGCAACTCATCCAGATTGGAGTCCAAGTGCAATTAAATCTGCACTAATGACAACAGCTTATACCCATGACAACACCTATTCCCCTCTTCATGATGCAGCTGGAGAAGGTGAAGCTTTATCCACACCATGGGCTCATGGTTCTGGTCATGTTGACCCACAAAAAGCCCTTTCTCCTGGCCTTGTCTATGATGCCTCCACCCATGATTACATTGCATTCTTGTGTTCCTTAGACTATACCCTTGACCAAATACAAATCATTGTTAAAAGACCTGATGTGAATTGTTCCACCAAGTTTGATGACCCTGGACAATTGAACTACCCATCTTTCTCTGTTGTGTTTGGAAGCAAGAGTGTTGTTGAGTACACACGCACATTGACAAATGTAGGCGCCGGAGGATCGGTTTATGATGTGAATGTGAGTGTGCCATCTATGGTTGGGATAACGGTGAATCCCAACAGGCTTGTATTTGGAGATGTAGGGGATAGGCAAATGTACACAGTGACCTTTGTGTCCAAGAGGGGTGTTGATGATTCAGTTAGTTCTGAATTTGGTAGTATCATGTGGAGCAATGAAGAACATCAAGTTAGAAGCCCAGTTGCTTTTACATGGACAGAATTATGATTTAGTGAGTTTTCAGTGTCTTCTATTCCATGCCCAAAAGTGGTTGCATGGTGTAAAATACAAGAAAGTGCTGTTTGAGGCATGTTGCCATCAACAACATACATATTTGGTTGGTCCAGTAGAACCTAAAGGTTTTGCTTTTGCAATTGTAAAATAATCGTAATTAGTTGTGCTCATTAAAAAGCTTGTGAAACAAAACACAGTCTCAAATAACTTACATGTTTCAGATACTATAAACTTGGCTTGGTCCTAACAAACTCCAAAAACAATTGAGAGTGATTGTGCATAACTGTGACCTGCAAGGGCTTGCACTTCAAGCAATCAAAACTGCAAAACATGGGAACGTGGCTGGGAATATGGGATAGTTCTGGGGTTCTGAACAACCCATGTGTAATTATTGTTATTTTTTCCCATCTCTATCGTACACGCGTGTAGAAATCCGGGGAGAGAAGATATTAGCATTTCTACCACAGTACATAGTATACACAGTCATTTCTGATCTGAGTTTAACACTTTCTCCGAATTTCTAATCATTGCATATTTCAATGTGTCTTATTCCAAACTATGGGCCTGAATGGCTCCTGCTCTGTACCGAATGAAAAGACATTTCTTTTGTCTTGTGCCCTGTGTTATTAATGCAGAAAGTTCACAACAATCACATATTTTCCTGCCTTGCCCTTCAATTATTTCACTGAACCCAGAGCATGACCTTTTTTCCGTAAAGCTATCTATATCTGTAGATTCATTCAATAATTTAATCTTAATCAATTTATCATATGAATCATTTTATTAGACAAAATGTTAAAAGTTTGATTCATCGGACAGAAGTTTGTTGCAAGGAGTTGCTGTGCACATTGACTCACATGAAGCTCGTCTGTTGGTTTCTCCTTGAAACTCTATGTTCCGCTCTTCTCTGTTTCACTCTGTCACTTCTCTACTCGTGATCTTTCTCTATTATGCATGGCTTCTCAATACATTTCAAAGCATCCAACATATCTTACATCAGTTCCTATCCATTCTAATTTTGAAATTCTTCAATTTTATTTTGTGTTTTTTACACACTAGGCCGAATAGAACTACACAATTGAAAGGCATTCCAAATGGATCAGTTTCAGACTTTATATCCTAGTCTTGGACTGCAAAAAATGTAACTCAAGCAAGAGAGCATGACATTTTTCAGTTACAATTAGAAATAATGAAAAGTACAAGTGAAAAGGAGCAACTTGCAGCTTCATTCCAATCATCCAATGCATTCTTATTGTGATCAAGTTTAAAACTTTAGCTTCTACCTTGAAATACTAACACTTTTTGCACAAAAAACGATTTCATTTTCACATATAGTATTGAATATTGACCAAAAAAAAGATGATGAAAAAACTTTCTTGAGCCGAGCAAAAAAAGAAGTGGCTAAAGATCATCTTAAAGAAAAAGAGAATTTCTAGCCAAGTAAAAAGAAGTGGCTATGGTGAAACCAACATTAATGTTTTTTTCCCTTTGGCCACATAATCTTCAAGAGCTTTGACTATAAATAGGAGTGATCCATGTCATTGTAAGACACATCGAATACTTAGCTTAATGCATATTCTCTCTTCTTGTTCTCTTGTTCTAATTGTGTGAGAAATATTTGAGTGAAATTGAAATTTGGTGTAATTGGGTTTTGGGAAGTGACTGAAACACTTATAGTTCAGCTGTGGATGTAGGCAAATTGCCAAACCACATTAAATTCTTATATAATTTTCTCTATTATATTTTCTCTATGGATATTATGCTACAACATCTAGGAAGTAGGAACTTTCTCAGAAATTTCATGCAAGTGCTAGTAACTCTGTTTTCTCAGAGCAGATTTCCTTAATAACCCTATTCGACTATACCAAGTAAAAAAACATGTTCTTCAACCTATTTTTCAGAGATAATACATACATGAAACTAGAGAACTAAATCATAAATTTGTTAAGAAGTCTACAAGATGAGCTCTATATACATTGAAGATGATGTAAAAAAAAAACAAGTCATGACTCATGTCCTCATCAAATTTCTAACACTTTAGAATTAGTCCCTCAAACTCATGGGTTCAAATCCCTCAAAATATAAGCTAAGATAAAGATGTGTACAAAATAACTTGTACTGTTTTGTTTAGGATTTAAACATCTCTCACATTCACATAAAGAGAAACACAGTTCCTATGTTTTTCATGCTTCTTGACCTATAACTGTGAGAGAATTAAGACTGTCCATAAATAAACACCCTAAAACTTAACCAGAGACAGAAGAGAAGCAACTCTTTGATCTCATCAGAGGTGGAGCAAGAACAGCATGAACACCAGGGAGGGACCCACTAGAGTTTGATCTAAGAGGCCTAGGAGAGTCCAAACTCCTACGAAAAATTCTCCCCATTACAAAAATGGGTTGCTCTTTTTCACTAAGAGGTGTTGAAGTTGATTGAAATTCTCTGCAGAATATTATGTGGCGGTTAAGCGCTTCTTCAGTAGTGATAAGTCTATTTGATCTCACAACCTCGTCCTTCACAGCTTCAACGCAAAGGCCACAGAGCCAACGACCCTGGTACTTCTGACGCAGCTTTGAGATGTAGGAAATGGTGCATTCCTCTGTGAACCCACATGAGTCACATTTCACGCTCTCAACCTCTATTACATGAAGAGGAGGAGTATCCAATTTACTGTCTCCAACACTGTTGGGTCTCTGAGTTTCTGATCCTGAAATTTGCATTGTTTGCAACAACAATATATCATCCATCTCTCTCTCTCTCTCTCTATATATATATATATATATGTGTGTGTGGCTTTCTCTCTGTTTGAGTCAACATGGATTTATGTTGTTCTATGTTAATATACCAATGCTAGAAACAACTTAATTATTTTGGTACCAAAGGTTGTCACTGTTCGAAAGCCAAAAAAACAATATATTTTGAGGATACTCTTGATTTTTATTTTTGTTTATCAAGGTTGTCACGGTCCAAAAGCCAAACAATAATCTATTTTGAGGAATGTTGATTTTGTTTCCATAAAGTTTTCCCATATAAAATCTCTAACATCTTGATTAAACAACTTAATCATTTGTTTGAGATAGATACTCTTAGCATGATAAAAAGTGAATGGCATAACGTAACGCTCCTACTGGGTCTGAGGAGCATAAATAATGTAGATAGATAATTTTCAGAAGATACCTAAATAACAAAAAAATATGTCTTTATACGGTAAAATACATAAAATTTACTCACTTATAATTTATAGATAGATATATTCTTAACTATTTATTGTATATAAACAACTTATTTGAATGGGTTTTTTTTCTTCTTAAATAAATTTTAGGATCCTTGACACGAGCCACTAATAAGATTAGAACTTGTCATTTCAGTATTTGTTGGACACATGCACATGTCGCAAAGCGAATGTGCCAACAAGGAACAGGAATGTAATGAGTTGGCAGAGTAGATCACTGTTCTGTGTCTGATTTGGGAATGCTTTCCTAAATTCCTAAAATCTCAGTCATACAAGTTCACCCTATTAATCCAAAAGATCATAATTCTGATATGCATGGTTCACTCTAGCTGACAGAAGATGGGGTCACTGCTTTGATTTCTCTATTAAGGTTATAGTTCCTAATTCTCTCTCCAACATAATGTATAAGCAGGTTTACTTAGTTAAATTAGTTGATCTGAAAAATGTGAAAATGCGTTAAAATTGCTCAGCTAAAATAACTTCCAGTGATCTAGTTTGCTGTAAATGCTGTCATGGTGGTAATGTCCCAACATAGTTTGAACTTTTCAGCGGATCTACTGAGCTTTGTTGGCAAAATTTGGAGGTGTTTTATAGAGTAATGTTATATTTTCCTACCACATTAAATCGACGTATATCACTGGTGAACTAATAATTAATAAATAAAAATTATTTTATGAGATATATCACTTTTTTATTAGATAAAAAACTTAATAGGATAATATATCAGTCTGTATAGATTTATTATACATTATTTATTTACAGAAAGTATAGAATCTTAAATATAATATAATCTTCTACTATCCATTTTATCAGGGGTAATGTTATGTTATTATTTGTGAATTGTGAGGTCTATTTTGAGTAATAGTTATGTTCACTACTCTTATATGCTCCTCCACTCACTGACGCGTATTAAAAAGTGTGATGTTAAGTTTGTCTGCCAATATATGCTTGTGCCTTGTTTTATCATTGGGTATATATCAGGAACTAACCAATAGATATTACACACTTGGATCACTTTGCCAAAATGATGATCAAATTGCAAGCATTGTAGGAAAAGAAAATAAAGTATTTGATGGTTAAGGGATTGTAGTTAAAGCCTTTTAACGAAGTAGCGTTCCTCGCTGCAAACAAGTTCAATAAAAAAATCACATCCAGTAAAATCCCAAAGTCTCATAAATTGTTGGACTACTTTAGTCTAATGTTATGCTTCATTCCAACCCATAAAATTTGTAGGACATTACTCAAATATAAATATACATAAATTTAATTACTGAAGTTTAATCGAATAATTTAATTAGTTAAATCTTATATATGATGTCCTCCAAATTTGGCTTGAAATTTTGTAAAATAGCATCATTAAGTATTTTAAAAATACATTTAAAATGGGAAACTTTCATATTTTAAGATGAAGTAATATGAAATATAAGTTTAACAAGAAGCGTACAAAATCTATACTTGTAAAAATTGATTATCATTCTATAATTTGCTAAATTTAAATATATTAGCTCAATCATATAACACAATAAGAAAATTGAGTGATACCTAAACCATAGATTTCAAGGAGGTAAATGATATAATGGATTAAGTTATGTGTTCCATGTGATGGAAAAATGTTAACTAAGCTTATTGGTTATAAAGAGTATATTTATATGTCATCAATGTAACAATTTATACACAGTTTTTATATGATTAAACATAAATGATAAACGATACATTGATCGTATATAAAAGTCATACAATATCAATACATATATATTTTTACATTCATAAATACTTATCTTGTATAAATTATTTTCTAATGTGAACATTTTACAACATTCATGCATCTATCATGAGTAACTTTTAGTTAAAAATAGTATTCATGGATAATGAATAATATAATAACATTATATA
>NC_032009.1:22768541-22778312 GCF_001865875.1 Lupinus angustifolius
TATATATATATATATATTAAAATGTAAATTATATAATTATCCCTAATATTTGACAAATTACTAAAAATGTGTAACTTGCTTTAATTTTTTTATATTAAAGTTAACCTTGTATTATAATAATCATTTTCATTAATTAATAAAAAATAAGTACTTGAATAACATATAATATAACTGTAAAAACTTTATAATAACAAGGCATATATATTAAAATTAAAATTATATAATTATCACTAACACTTGACAATTTTTTAAAATATATAACTTGCCTTAAAAATAAAATAAAACAAAAATATTAGACTTTGTTATAATAATCATTTTTATCAATTAATTAAAAAAATAATTAAATACTTTATGATATCAATCATGGATACATGTGAATTATTTTAGTTAATCAATCAATCATTATTGTCACTATAATAGGTATTTCGTAACGACTAAAGTGATTAAACCTACAATACAAAAATTATTAGCGAATTATTACAGGTAATCAATAAAAGTCAATCCTAATATACATGTGATCAAAGACCAAAGTGCTTTAAGGAGCAACTATTTCTTTATAGTTGTCCACCGATAAATAAATCCAAATGTGTATTCCAATCGCCGACACCGCAGTTATACATGTGCCACTAGATAAATGGCTATAACGGAAAACTAGTGGACCCCACACTAAACAGTAAACACCTTCCTCAACGGACAATTATTTGGGCCCCACACTTCACACCAAATTCCGTATCCTTTTTATTTTCTGATTCCAATGCATGTGCTGCTTTTTCTTCTTTTCTTATTTCTTACTTTATTCTTCACCAATCTTCACATCGAAAACTTTGAACAATTTCTCTCTCTGTGTCGTTAATGGCTGAAGAATTTTCGAGAGCGGTTGATGACGGTCTAAGGCTATCCAAACGAATAAACTACGGAAAAGACAGGGCGGTGGCGCCGCCGAAGTTGCCGGCGCCGATGATGAAGTCGCCGGATTCCTTACTTCCAACGGCGCCGATGGTTTACGCGGTGATCGACGATCCAGGAATTGTGGATAATCCAGATATTCCGAGCTACCAACCGTACGTGTATGGAAGGTGTGATCCTCCGGCGTTGATTCCGATTGAAATGAAGGGAATTGAGATGGAAATTGATTGTTATATGGATACAGCGTTCATCACTATGAATGGTTCTTGGAGGGTTCATTGTATTATGGCAAGCCGCGCCTGTGATTGCCGTCTTGCTATTCCCATATCCAAACAGGTGATTCTTCTTTTTTTCCTTCCTCTTTGGTCAATGATTTTAGTTAATTGAGTATCTTGCCATGTAGGGTGTAGTTTAATTAAGTGCTTACTTAAAAAAGCTATTTTGGAATCGGCTAAAAAGAACTTTTTTTCATAAGACAAGCTTATTATAGTAAACTGACCGAGAAGAATAAGATATTTTTAAGTTTATTTTGATAAGCTATTCTGATCCTCTCCTATATCAGAGGTCCATTAGTCAATGAAAATTATGACACTAGGAGAAAAAAGTTTTAACGACCATAATTTAAAAAAAAAATTAATTAAAAAATTAGAAAGTATTCATCTTCTCCTCGTATCCTCATATTCTATTAAGCCAAAATAGCATCTTTTCATCTTCCTAACGCCCCTTATACAATAAACTTTGTGAAATAAATTAAAAATAACTTATTTTCTTAAACTTTTTTAACAAAGTTATTGAAGCTAAAAAGAGCTTAGAAAAAGGTGATAAGTTGTTTTCATTAGTTATTTAAAAAATTTCTATAAATCTTCTGAACCTCTTAGATTGTGAACGACTAAAAATGACTTTTTTGTGTGTGTTTTGTTTTACTATTTGAAAGGAATTAAGGAACTCATGGAGTATGTTTTTTTTACAACTACAAAAAAGATGATTTTGGATTCATCTAGAGTAGCAATGGGCTTCCACCTCAACCTCATTAATGTTTTAATATGTTGCAGATTTTGTGTTCTGATATCATTTGGCTAGCAGGGTTCAATTCTAGGTGTTGAGATTACTGCTCCAGACAAATCATATTCTACTCAACTTGTTCTTATGGATGACAACAATGAGAATCAAAGTGGCATCCAAGCTCAAAATGGTGGCTTTCTCAAGTCCAATATTCTAACTTTAACTATACCGAAGGTAATTAGGTAGCCTATGTTTAAAGGTTGTTGATTTCTATATCCTCTTACTGTGATGCTGCTTTTCCTCTTACTAACTGTGATTGTAAAACTTCTAACAGATTGACGGGGGTTCAATTTTATCAATTAAAATGCGTTGGTCTCAGAAAATTGTATACCTTGATGGTCAGTTCTCTTTGAATGTACCATTTACCTTCCCTGATTTTGTCAACCCGGCAGCGAAGACAGTATCAAAACGAGAAAAGATACAAATAAATGTGAATGCTATTGCTGGGAGTGAGCTTCTATGCAAGAAAATGAGCCACCCCCTAAAGGTTAACATTTGATTGGGTTTTTTTGTGGGAATATGGTTGAAATATACATGATATAAACAATTAACCATTTGATCCCGATTCTTCAGGAAGTGAGGCGTCATGCTGGGAGTATGGGTTTCTTATATGATTCTGAAGTTCTCTCATGGTCAAACTCTGATTTTTGCTTTTCATATGCTGTAAGATCCTTGGCCATTTTATTTTTTTCTTCATATTTTTAGCTGTTAAAAGAGTATCTTATCAAGAAAAAGGTTGTCTTATTGTTTACAATGTTGTCTGATTAGCACATTATATCTATTTAGGTTCCCTCAAGTCATATAAATGGTGTTGTTCTTTTGGAATCTGCATCTGCTCATGATTTTGATCAAAGAGAGATGTTCTACATTTCTCTTTCTCCTGGAGATATTCAGAGTAAGGTTTGTATAATATCTGTAAACTTCGTATATATATATTTTGAAGTTATCCTTTTATGCTCACTTCTGGTCCACCTCTATATTTAGGTATTCAAAAAGGACATAATATTCATTATTGACATCAGTGGAAGCATGCGGGGAAAGCTAATTGATGACACAAAGAATACATTATCGGAGGCTCTCTCTAAGCTTAATCCTCATGATTCATTTAGTATTATAGCCTTCAACGGAGAGAGTTATATATTTTCAAAATCAATGGAGTTGGCTTCCAAGGATGCTGTTGAAAGGGCAAATGAGTGGATTAAGACTAACTTTGTTGCTGCAGGTGCTACAAACATTTCGCATGCCTTAAACAAGGTACCTTCAAATATTCATTTTGTTTTTATACCTTTCATATTCATACTGTTTTTCATAAACATGAGATTATTGACCAGTAGTCATTTACTGAACCAAAATGTAATGTACTGAAATTACAAATCAATCTCTGCTCAACTTGATGCATGGAGAACCCATTCCTCAGAACCTGTTACATCTTTATGTATTCTCAGGCTAGCTTAGGTCATGTATTATTGATGATCATTGTAATTGTTTTATGTCCTCTATCACTGGGTAGAGTGTATTTTATATATTTGTTGCCTTTTCTTTTTCAGGCATTAGAAATGCTATCCAGCGCTAGAAGTTCAGTTCCAATAATTTTCTTAGTTACAGATGGAACTGTTGAAGATGAGAAACAAATTTGTACTTTGGTAAAGAATCATATGATCAATGGAGAGTCAATATGCCCGCGAATTTATACTTTTGGAATAGGTATGGTTTCTAGTATTTGAGCAACATATAGCCATTATTTTTTTAATAAATTCTGTAAAGATCTTGTTCTTAGTTCTTTTCTTTTCTTACTTGTGGGCTGCTATAAAAATTCTTCATTCTATCACTTATTTAAACCGTAATACCTCATTCAACCCCAGGTGCATTCTGCAATCATTACTTCTTGCGGATGCTTGCAATGATTGGTAGGGGACAATATGATGCAGCATTGGATGTAGGTGAGTTCTGAATTTAACATAATGCAATAACTAGCGTTGTGCTTTCTGCTTTTAAACACAAGAAGTTTATCTGATGATGGTATCCGAGTTTTTTATGCTTTCTGCATTTACAACTATTTTGACAGCTGTCTCTCTTTTTTTAATTGCCAGATTTGGTGAAGCCTCAAATGCTGTCGTTGTTCGACAAAGCTTCATCTCTCATTCTTGCAAATATAAAAGTGGACATAATTGATGAGCTTGATGAATTTGAGGTAAAATCGTCCAAATGGTTGGCTTGATTGAATTGACTCCCTGTCTTTCACTCATCCCATGATCATTACTAAATACATGCCGATATGTATTATGCCATTCAAAGTTTATCTTTCAAAATTTTGATTCTGTTCTTCTTAATCATTTTCCATAGCCCAAGCTCAAAATCTGATCTGCATGCTGCATGTCTATCTTAATATAGGCTGTGCATTAAGTGTATACTAATCATCATCCGTTTGTACTTACATCACCTATATATAGGCTGTGAATTTTGTATAAAGTAATCATCATCAATGCACTTTCACTCAATCAAGGAACTTGTCTCTCTCTCTCTCATGACATTATCTGTGATGTTTGCAATAGGTATACCCTTCTCATATTCCAGATCTTTCATCAGAGGGTCCACTAGTTTTATCTGGCCGATACAAGGGAAGTTTTCCTGAGAGTCTTAAAGTTAAAGGTGTCTTGGCTGATTTCAGTAATTTTACAATAGATATGAAGATACAAAAGGCTAAGGACATGCCACTACAAAGGGTAAAGTACTCTACCACTTAACGTACTAAGTTATAATTCAAGTTTTTGTGTTTTCAAAATTATATCTCCAATTTACTGACAAGAGGTTACAAATTTTGCTTATGGGTGGGTGCTGCAGAGCTATTTGGTACTGTGAGAACACCTCTTTGAACTTTGAAGAATCTGTTTTTTCATAAAGCTTAAGTTAATAGTTTTATGAAGTTTTAACATTATTGGGATCTAAAGAAATTAATGATTTTATTTTATTTTTCTGTGGGTAAAGGAAGAAACATGGCTTGGTGTGCCAATTATTCATAAACACTTCTTTGCTCAATCTTATTCTTGCAGATATGCTCATTGCATCTTTACTTAGATTGTTGCTTTATAAGTGAATGCGCACAATCTTTACCATTCTGTTCCATTTCCTCTATTATTAATTTTCCATTCTATCCTCTATTTCTTCTTAAACAGGTTTCTGCAAGAGATCAAATAGAGTATCTAACTGCTCAAGCATGGCTTTCAGAAAACAAACAATTAGAACAGAAGGTCTGTTGTTAATCTATGATATAACTTTACATGGAATATTCAGCTGTCTCTTTTTAGTAAACAATGTTTCTCAATGCCACAACTTATTTGGCAGGTTGCAAAACTGAGTCTGCAGACTGGCTTCCTTTCCGAGTATACACAAATGATAATACTTGAGGATGATCATCTAAAGAAAGTCAAGGAATCAGCTGAAACTAAAGTAAGTATGAATGAGAAATTTTGAGCATTTTCTCTAATAAACTTGATATTAAACAATGCTTCCATTTGAATTTGTGTCTAAATGCAACATGTCTTTTGAAATCAAGTTCCTGTCCTTGAAGCCTAGAGATATTTCCTTTCTGCATTTAGATGTATGGTGATATAACTTATACATTTCAAAACTATGTTGGTATGTCTGTTTTAATTGAAATCTCATAGTCCATTTTTTCCCTATTTATTTGCTTATGTTGTTATTTGCAAATAGGTGTCAAAAAATAACCATGGTCAGCACGAGGCAAACATCCAAGGCCAAAGAACAATTATACTCCCTCACTTAGGCATTGGCTTCGGAAACTTGACCGCAACTGCTGAAAATACTCCTCCAGGATATGAAACCAAATTGCCTGAAGTGGCTGCAATCTTTAAAGCTGCCTCAAATTGTTGCAGCACCTTGTGTGGTTTCTGCTGTTGCCCATGTTGCATCCAGTGCTGTTCTATGATGAACAACCAATGTGCAACTACACTCACTCAGCTTTTCATTGCTGTAGGATGCTTTGGCTGTCTCACATGTTGTTCAGAGATATGCTGTTCTGGAAATGATGGCTGAAATCACATTGTTTTTATTGCTCAA
The DNA here is from genome assembly GCF_001865875.1 of Lupinus angustifolius. NCBI lineage: Eukaryota > Viridiplantae > Streptophyta > Magnoliopsida > Fabales > Fabaceae > Lupinus > Lupinus angustifolius. The sequence continues at coordinate 22,774,587 of NC_032009.1, forward strand.
GAATTGATGTTTGTATAATTGGTATGTTGGAAATGTGTATGGGTTCCTTTTCTTGCTTGAATTGTGTTGTATAGCATTTCTCTGAGAATAATGCTGCGAGTTTAAACTTGCAATTGAATGTAATTAAATTAGACACTTCTAAAAAGAATAAGATTGAAGGTATATTATACCACGTGTTATCTGCAATTAAGGAAGCATTTTTCTCTTCAATATTTCGTTACTTCCCCTGCAATGGTTTTTTTCCTGCTTATTACATAAGAATATAATTATGGTCTGAAATCTGAATAGATGTTTGCTCTTTAAATTAAGAAAACAAGAGTAAGCATTCTTGACAACTTTCTATTAAAAAAGAAATGAAAAAATGACAAATTTTGATATATAAGTGCAAGCAAACTTTATTATGATAAAATTATGATGCGTGCAATGCTCATAAAAAATATGGAGTTAAAATAGAGCAAGTGTATATTGGAAAATCAATTCCAGTGGTGCTCAAAGTTTTAAATGTGTTTATTCCCAATGAAATGCTAGACTTTTATCAAAATCCTACAAATATTAATGTCTTTTATCTTACATGTAACAAGTAAAAGTGATTGGAGTTTGAAACTTTGATCCCTGCCTCCCTTCCATATGCGACCTTTGCTTCAATATCTTTTCAGAAAAAACCAGAGTCCTAATTAATCATATAAGTTTTAATTTTTCAATACTCATGTTACAGTTTTAGTTCGTATAAGGAAAATTCTTAGCCAAACTCTTACAAAATTCCTAGTGGTCTTGGAAAAATTACGGGATTGGGGTAGTCAAACTACAGTATCCCAACTTTGGGGTACCTTTTCAAATAATTACGGGATTGGGGTAGTTTTTTGAAAGTCGTGGATGGGGTCCACGACTTTGGCATAGTCGTGGATGACAGGCACGACTCCAGGGGAAAGTCGTGACCAGACCCACGATTTCCCTTTAATTTTCTCTCTCCTCACTGAAATCGTGGATGGGGTACACGACTTCCAGTGTCGTGGACCCCATACACGAGTTTGCATGGGTTATATGGTTTTACGTGCTTTTTTTTTGTTTTGTTTAAGTTATAAAATAAATATATTTTGAACATGGTAATTTTAGTTAAATGATTATTTTTGTATTTTAGTATGGTAATTTAACATGTTATAATTTTAGTTAAGTTAATGTATTTTTGTAATTTTTTAGTATGGTATTTTTTTATTTTTTTGGAATTGTCATAATTTGTAAGTTAAAATTAAAAAAATAAGAAAAATGGAATTGGAAATGGAAGAAAGTTTCATAAATTGTAATTTAAAATTCAAATACATTTGATTAGCGGGAAAAAAAATATCCTAATGACGTCTATGAGATGATGTTCCACATCCAGGTGCCTTTCTCCTTCGAGGTGGTTGAACTCTTAGTTGTTGTTGTTGTTGCGATTGATTTTGTCTTCCACCTCTAACCAGTTGTGGCTGCTCCTCGTCTTCGTCTTCACTATCGTCATCATCTTCATCGTCATCGTTTGTTTGGGAAGGCATTGTCGGCTGATAATATTGTTGAGAGTTGAATGCCGAGAATGGAGTATTTGAAGTAGTGCCAAACATTGATGGCATTCCTTGAAATTGTGAAGATGATGGTAATTGAGAGAAGGAGTAGTCACCCATTGCTCCGTAAGGTTCAAACCCAAACGGATGTTGTTGTTGTTGTTGAGGAGCAGGAGTCTGAGTGTATGCCTGCGGAAAAGTATCCGTCTGAGTTTGACTCTCATATTGTTGATATTCAGGTGCAAAAGGCATTTGGAAGTGTTGTGGAGGAGGAGCTTCAGAAGTAGTTGAGGAGAAGGCGGTTGGAATTAGTTGAGCAAATGCTTGCATCATCTCATTGCAGTTGTGATAGACGTCATTCAATGACTGCAACGGATTTGGAAACACATTTGTAGGAGCACATCTATCCCGAATCATTTTGATAAAATTGTACTGAATAAATGGAAAAATTGAATTTGTTAGAATATGTGAAAAGAAAATAAAATAGAATAAAATAAAATAAAATAATATGTTATTACCGATCCGGCTGAATATGCTCCATCTGGAGATATGTATTTCCTCGTCCTTTGTAAGTACCATTGCATATACTGCGAGTAATGGTACAAAGGCTGGTTATCGGGAAAACCGTTGACCACATAGTTTTCCCGGTTATTCCAAACCTGAATCCACTGGTCATGCTTTTGAGGCCAGTTGTAGTCATTTTTCCCACGTAGATCCATCTTGTGTTGTTTCTCCAGATTAATTGGATCTTCTGGGATGGGTTGTTGTAGACCAAACTGTCTCATCACCCTATCAGCAGCATGCCACTCAACAAGTGAAAAGCATATGAGTGGTACACGTGCTCTGACTACATCAGGTATGGGGCCCACATAGGTAATGTTCCTATATGGGGTCCACACAAACTAATATATAAAAAAAGTTAGTAATTAATGAATACAAGAATAGTTAGAAATAATAGTAAATATATTAAAATTTTGAATTTGAAGAAATTACCTGATCAATGCGCAAGCGATCCAACATTGACCGTATTATGTTCGTTGCATGACCAGGGATGTTGGTGGCGATTAGATGTTGCGCTCACCTAAAATGTAATGTTATTGGTAGTTATTATTATATGAATAATTTCAAACAAAAACTATTGTAATTTGAAGAATTTTATTAATAAAATAATGGAAAAAAATATACCTTTGAACTAAAGGGAAAGTTTGGGAGTCGTTGTTGTGTACTCTTGGAGCTAGCATTGGTATGCGGTCATATGCCCATGACTGTAGTAAATGTAAGCAGCCACCGATTTCAATTTGGTGACTTATAAGTGCCGCACGACATACTCCACGATATAGACACGCCAATACCGCTGAACCCCAACTATATTGGAATGTTTGAGACAAGTCCTCCAACAATGGGAGATACATCAGGTGGACTCGTGATCCTGATGTATCTGGCATGAGGAAGCCTCCAATCATGCGTAATATAAACGCTCTTGCATGTTGCTCAATAACAACATCATCAGCATGTGGAGGTAGAACCGCAAATGTTGAGTCGAGCCAACTCATTTGGATTCTTTGACCCATAATTTGTTTGTCAGTTGGGATTGCACCCAACAAGTTGAGACAAATCATTTCCCAATTTGCACTTGTAACGCCAGTAACAGGAGCTCCATTTATTGGCAAACCAAGTTGGTATGCAACATCCTCGAGAGTTACTGTGCACTCGCCAACTGGTAGATGGAAGGTGTGAGTCTCCGGCCTCCATCTCTCAACTAACGCCGTAATGAGGTGGTTGTTGATTTCGATAGTTCCGATATCTAGTATGTGCCCAAATGCCGTGTTACGAATAACTTCTAACACGGGTGCAGAAGGTAAGTTATGCCAAAAATTGTACCTTGCTCGAAAAGTCACTTCTCCACCATTCCAAATGTTGGTGGATACATGATCTTTTTGTAGGGTGAGAAGGGAGGGGTTAATAGGACCTGGACCAATATGTTCCATTTTTTGAGAAGAATATTCGGGAAAAAACAGAGGAGGGGAATTTAGGAATTTCGGATGCTTGGTGTGAGGTGTGAAAATGAGTGTGGGGTGGGGATCAATTTATAGGGTTGGAAGTCGTGGATGGGGTCCACGACTTCCTGAAACTCGTGGATAGGGTCCACGAGTTCGTACCTGCCCCATGGTACTTGTGCCCTAGCCTGCCT
>NC_032009.1:22778412-22800789 GCF_001865875.1 Lupinus angustifolius
CCACGACTTACACTAACCTGACACATGGCAGGAAAGTCGTGGATGTGGTCCACGACTTTCCAGGGAAATCGTATATGTGGTCCACGACATTGGCAAAGTCGTGGATGGTGTCCACGAGATCCACTAAATTCTAACCCAATCCCGTAAATAATTCAAAACCTACCCCAAAGCTGGGATAGTGTAGTCAAACTACACTATCCCAGTAATTTTTCCCGATTATTGGTAGTTGTGGACAAATTCTTAGCCAATACTCATGTCACCTTGATGTTTCAACCGTTTTGTTTTTGTTCTCTGACTTGTACCAAAGATGGTCATGCTAAAACAAACAACTATAACAATAATGAAATCCTTCCACGTTTATATAAATATAACATGATTATTAGTCAGAAAGTGATGTTAAATTTATATGAGCAATTGTATAAATTTCAACAACAAAATACTTCATAATTAGTTGACAATGAAAATTGCAGGTACAATTTCCCTATATCAAAAGTTTTACCATTCTGAGTAGTGAGTAGTACAACAACAACAACAGATACAATTTTATTTATGCAATACTTAAATAACACAAAAATAGTCTCAACATAATCATAACAGTTACATTGAAGAAAACAAGAGTAGTGATGTGATCACTTACTCTAGTTCAAGTAAAGTGAGAGCAGTTATAAGAGGTTCAAAGACACATATTATGATGGAGGAGAATAATTAGATGGAGTTGGAATCAAATACAAGTTGTTCTTCTTTACCACAGCAGAACCAAAGGTTTCAGACATATCCAAATCTTCTGGATTCATTCCATTGGGTAGTTCCCAATCGAAATGGTAAAGTAATGCAGCTAGAGGAAGTTCAATATTAGCTAAACCTAGTAAAATTCCTGGACATACTCTCCTTCCTGCTCCAAAAGGAATGAACTCAAATTTGTTCCCATTAAAGTCAAAGTTAGTGTTATCAAATCTTTCAGGAACAAAGTTATCTGCATCATACCAATAATTTGGATCTCTTGCAAGTGCCCATGCATTTACTATAACCCTAGTCTTTGTAGGTATTTGGTATTCACCTATTTTGCATGATTCTTTGCTTTCTCTTGGTACTAATAAAGGAACAACTGTGTGTAACCTCATAGTTTCTTTGATCACTGACTTGAAGTAACTAAGTTTAGATAGACCCTTCTCGTTAATTGTTTCTTTTCCCTTAAAAGCCTCTCTTATTTCAACTTGTAACTTTTCCTTCACTCTAGGGTTTTTCATTAGTTCTGACATTGCCCATTCTATTGATGTTGATGAAGTATCAGTTCCAGCACCAAATATGTCCTGGGTATATTTTGGAACAAGTAAATTCAAATGATTAAACATTTCTGTTAACTAAATCAGCGTGATTATCCTCTTAATTTAGAGAAGATAAAACATTTAATGATCATGAATTCGAGTCTTATCCACAACAAAAATATTAACAATTAACATATTAACAATTGCCGATAAAAAAAACAAAACTAAGTGGGAATGATATTTTTTTGGCCTGAAGAAGAAATTAAGTTTGAGATTTATTAATAAAGAGACATTTAAAAAAAACTTCTACATTTTTCTCTTTTAAAATATTTTATGGACTTTATTGACACACCAACAATATTGGTTCAAGGCTAGTAATGGCAAAATGGTCCACCCATTTTTCTTGTGCTAAAAAATTTAAGTGGCACCTTAAATGATAAAATTGTATGTTATGCATGTTTCAATGAGTTAGACTCCTCTTTATTACTATAAAGTAAAACATAAAATTTCATATAATAAAGGAAAAATAAATTAGTAAAGTAATCAAATAGATTTTTTTAATCAAATTTAATATTTTATATAAAATTAAAAAAATCATATAATATCATAATTTATTCAATTTTATTTTTACTTTTTCTTATATTACGCTCATTGACCATCCACATTATTCAATAAAAATGCTTACAAACTTGATATGAAAATTGGCTAAATTAATATGTTCTTCCATAAAAAAATGTTGATTATTGAAGCATATTGTCCATTTTGCATTATTATCAGTAGTGATGGTGAAGGCACGCCAAATGAATTTCAGACAAATTGAAATTTCAACAGATTTCAAACAATTTGATAATTCAAACAATTAGATGCTGAAAACACCAGAGAAAGCACGGATGAAAAATCTATGACCCTACCCTTGAAACCAAGCCGGCAAATATGGATCTTTTCCAATACTTAGAGGTTAAGTATTAGGTCAAGATTATAACATGTATAGAAATAAATATCTAATGGTCATTATTTTTTTCTTAATTTGATAGTTTCATTTATTCTCATATTTTTAGTAGGAGAGAAGATTTGGACCCCATGATAGGGATTGGATTTATGAAACCCATGCCTTGTCCATGGTAATTCTAGGAAAAGACTAAGATTTATCTGATTACTTTTATTCGTTTTAAAATTTGTTAGGTGGTCAATTATTATTATTCTATGCATAAACTCGTTCTATAAATTTGGTTATAACGATCAGTGTTTTTTGTTTTATATTATTATTTAGTTTATATATAATTAAAATAAAGGAAAATGAGAAAAATATGATACCATTTAATTATGACGAAGATCCTAAAAAATCATATTGGACCATAATCTCAATATGTAACAACAATACAATTGAGCCCAAAAAAATTGTATTTTGCCTTCTTATAAAAGAAATATTTTATTAAAAAATTATTGCAAAAATATCACATAATTAAATTTCTTGATATAGAATATGTTGTTATCTTTATTTTGTCATTATAATTTATTTTAATTTCTTAATTTAATTCGAACTTTGATATTAAAGGTTCAATTTTTTTTCACTCACCGGACCTATAAAATATCAACACCCATCTAACCCTAATCTCAACCTCAATATACTCAAGCCATTTCTCTTGGCTAGAACAGTGTTCCAGGTTAATTTAGCACTCTAAAAGGAAATAGATTCCTCTCCGGTACTCGATTATCTAGTACTAGGAAAATGAGAGGGGTTATTTTTTAAAAATATTTAATTTAAAAAAAAACAAAAATTTGAACTATTAAAATATTATTTTATGTTATAATTTGAGGTACGTAGTACCCTTTCTGCAGAGCAGCCAAACTCCTTTATAAAGTCTTCAATGTGTTGTTCTAATATTTTATAGAAAACATATAAAATATTATTTTTGTCATATATTATAATATTTTTGTCATATATTATAATTTAAGGTATGTCCTGCCCTCTCCACACAGTAGTGGAACTCATTTAAAAAGTCTTTCAATGTGTTCTTCTAATATTTTATAGAAAACATATAAACAAATAATATAAAGTTATAGAAGGAAGGTAATGGTGTATTAGATTTTACTAACCCATATGACGGCTTTAATGTTGTCATTCGTGATAGGTACCTCGAGGCTTCCATTCTCCTTCACGCGCAAAAGAACATCAACTATATTTTCTGCTTCACCCTTGCCATGTTTTGATGATGTCATATTTTCATGATGTTCCATGATAATGTTTTCTAACATCATATCCAACTTCTTATGCACACCCTCCAATTTTCCTTTCATCCCAGTAATGAAATGAATAGGTTTCAATGAAGGAAAAAAATCAGCCACATCAAAACCTCCCGTTAATTCTACTCCTTTTTGGAGCAAAGATAGAAGTTCATCTTCGTGCTCAGATTTTTTGCCAAACACTGCCCTTGAAACAATGGTACTCACCAAAGAGAAAAGTCGTTTAGAAAGATTGAATGGTGAACCTTGAGACAAGTGAATGGATTTTATGAGCTTATCTACCTCATCTTCTCGAATGAAGGAGAATGATTGTACCCTCTTAGCAGTTAGAAGCTCTAATATGCATATTTTTCTCATTTGTCTCCAGTAATCATTGCATGGAGAATATGCAATATCAGTTGATCCATAGAACAAAATTTCAGATGCAAGAAGTTTTGGCCTCTGAGCAAAAGTAAGATCATGGGTCTTCAAGATCTCTTTTGCCATTTCAGGAGATGACACAACCACTGTAGAAACTTCACCAAGTTGAAGGTGCATTAGAGGTCCATATTTGTTGGCTAGGTCTCTGAGAGTATGGTGAGGAAGTGAACCTGAACATGCTAGCTGGTGCAAGTTCCCTATTAGAGGCAGTTTCCATGGTCCTGGGGGCAGTTTTTGTGTCATACTATTCACTTTGGTTTTCTGCTTATAAGTCTTTGCAAGCCAAAGCAGCAAAGAGAGGCAAAAGATGAGAACCATTTGGAAGGAAGGAAGGATTTCCATGCAGGCACAAGTGAATAAAGATAGGAGTTTCTTTTAGGAGTTTGTAACTTATGTTTCTATGCATCTTCCACCTTTCCCTTGCTAGGGTATTTATATTCAAAATTTGAAGAATGGTAGTGACTAATTTATCAAAGTTAAGGTAAATGGAATATTGAGGTAGAATCTCTCCTTTATGGAGAAATAAATACATAAAAAAACAAAATAAAAAAATATAAAAATATGATATTTTTATCCTTTAAATATAATTATATGATATTCTTATCTTATATTTTAAGTATAGAAATAAGAACTTATATCTTCCTTACTGAAAACTATTCTAATTCAAGAATATTAGGGAGAAAAAAATATAGAGACAGATTTCTAATTAACCAATGTTTACAAGGATAAAAAAACATATTTAAATCAACTAAATAATTTTAAAATATATTTTCTTGACTAATCAATTGGGACAATAGATGGTATCATACAAACAGCCACCCAGAAGGGTCAGTAAAATTTTGAGTTTAATGAATATTTATTGATAATGGAATTTTTTTCACTTTTTATATCATTTACTGTACGATATTTTGACTTAAGATACTAAAAAACATTTACGTGAAGAGAAATAAAAATACAATGATTCAGTTTGAAAGTTCCAAAAGGAAATAATTTTTTCATTGTTGAAGACATATTTATTGTCTAGCTAATATTTACAAGACTTGTCTAAAAATATAGATAACTAATAAAATTTTAATAATATATTAAAATTTAATTATAATTTAAATTTAGTATTAAATAATAACAACAAAAGGATAAATATACTTGTTTTCAAATATAATAGGTGAGAATATGTGTTAAGGTTACTTTCTTTTATTAATATAGATAATAGTTGTTGGAGTAGATAGAAAATCTGATAGATGATGATGTTGTTGTCTCAAATATAAGGATTCACATGTAATGATGAAATATATATTAGTTTAGTGGTATAAGACTTTACTAATTTTTATGAATTGTATTTGATAAATATTCAATTTTATGAGAGCAACATTTATTAAAAGAAATAATCACACAACTCTTATCCATAACATTAGGGAATATCATTGGTTATATGGAAAAAAAATACATATAATATATATGTTAGTGGCTTAAAAAAAGATAAGTCGTGTATTTTTTTATAATTTTGATCAATGTCTACTTGGTGTAGTTGTTGTAATTTAAATATGGTGTGAATCACTCTATATATAATGACTTTGGGGAAAAATTATTATTATTATTATGAGATATTAGACCAAATTAATAGGAATTTTATTTGAATATCATGGATTAAAAAAATAATTATACCTGATTTTAATTTTAAGGTATGGTTAGATGACTTTTATTTATTTACTTTGGTATATATGTGACTTATATTTATGGTTGATCATTTTAATTTAAAAAAGTTATCTCAAAGAATCTTTCGCCTGTAACCAAGTAAACTGTATTTTAATCTGAGCATGTGTGTCCCTTTAGCAAACATAATAATTTTATAAACCAATGAGCTGGTTTCAAGTTTCCATACATTTAAAGATAATATGAACATGACTATGAGTCAGCTTAATTTATGGATCAATTCTTAAAGTGAATGAATTCTTTCCAATTGTATCAAATGCATATTCTTTGTTTTATTAATGAATTCTTCCACTATTAGATCATTTTATAAATAAATAAATAATTGAAAAAAGTTTATATTATGCACGTACTCCCATTGGAATCAGAAAATATGTCGACGACAATACAGGATGATCAACTGTATATATTGTTATCTCCCAAATTGGAATGCCATCAAATATTCGTGGTAAACAAAACAGTTATATAGATACTATCTTTTAAGTTTATATAGACTAGTGTGTCGATATATATTTTATGTATCTAAATATTTTATTTTATATAATTAAAATGTCATTTTGTATGTAATTTATTTTATATTATAATTTTTTATTGGATACACTTTAAATTATATTTTTTTTGTTTTTATTAAAATGTCCAAGTTAAGGTAAGAGTGGTAGTTCAACTTGCAATTAATGTTTTGGTATTTATGATTATATGTTTTCTGTAGAAATTAAAAAGTGTTAATAAAAATATTAAAAAAATAAAAATAACGCAATGGTAATAATTACACTATATATTGTCTTTATACATCTAGTGTGTGAAAGACACTTCGTGTATGTCGAGTGTCTGTTGGTCACATTTTTATTTTGAAGTATTAAGTAATTAATTTTCATACACATAGAATTAAAATGTCTTTTCAAATTGTATTTACTTTATATTATTATTTTTTGTCTTTATTAGGATATGCAACTTATAATTAATATGTTTGAGGTAATTATATAGGGTTATACTTTACTAAATTAAAAAATTAAAGGGCAAAATATGAATATATAAATTATATCATAGTGGTAGTTACACCATGTTTTAACTTTATACATAGTATAGATATAGACAGATTATAAATATAAACATGTATAATTATGACCATTAAATTGATGTTTCCACCTTCCATTTTTCTGGTATCAAAGAAATATAACATTTCATAAAAGTCATTTGTGCATTGGTGTCCATGTCACCTATGTATTTATATAGAATATTTCCAAACACTCTTAATTATAATATTACTTTTTTATAATTTTTATCCCCCTTTATTGATGAAAATGTCATAATCAGTGACGATCTTATATGATGTTGAGGGTGTGCAAATGCACACCTTAAAACTTTGTAGGAAAAAATCTATATTATTTATAGAGAAAATATATATATATTGAGAGTGTAAGAATTCTATACATTGTTATTGCGTTATCCATTATCCATATTTAATCATCATTTACTCTTACAAAAATTAATTCAAATAAATGATAGATTATCTAGTGACTATAAATATTTAAGTATTGCATATATATTACACTCTTACTTAAAATTCTAATGTCTTTGACTCACAATTTATTGCACCTCTGACCTCGTCATTAATGCGCCACTGACCCTCCCTCAATGTCTGCTAACTTACCACCTGTCACGCCGCCTGCACATTCTGTTTACCCCAACAACTCGACAAGAGAAGATCTACAAGACAAGCAAGGACGACCAGAGTAAATCCGTTAAATACTGGCCAATGACAAGATACCATCTCAACATACCATAAACTCTGTAAATAGAAGAGAGCACACATGAAAAATAATTAATTTTCATTCTCTCATTTATTATTACACTTATTGTTACTTGCTCCAACTTCTCTATTATTTATTCCTCTTATCTCTCTAGAACATATTACTGACTTGATCATCAGATAACATTTTCAGGTACCTCTCCTGACGGTCTAGATAATACTCTAACTAGGTCTTCTGATCTCCTCATTCTAACGGACATCCATCACCGACCATTCTGCATCCACCATGATCATTTTCTCCTAATACAAATGAACAGGGAGGAACTGAAAGCTATTATAGGAGAACTTTTCATTTTGAAGCAGGAACTGGAGCCGGGAAGAGATATGAAAGAGGAAATTAAGAATAGTACAACTAAACGGAGTTGAGATTCTCTTTGATACTGGCTAATATATTGACATATATATGGTATACAAAAAAATAACGGTCCAAATTTTTATTTAATTTTAAATTAAATATACATAAAATTAAAATTTTCTCTTTGGGCACAAACTAATACTCGAGGGTCGACTAATAGAGAGAAACCTAACTCAACTGAAGCAAGGAAATTGGAAGAGCCTCTAAAGTAGCAAAATTTTGACATCTAAGATAAATAAACTTAACTCTAATACCATATTGGAATTCAAAGAACATATGAAGAAATAAACAATGAATTTCATTAATTCAAATTGATTAATGAGTTTAGGAGAGAACAATGATTTTGTATAAATATTACAGGAAGAAACTTAACGTATCAAAGTAAACATAAGACCAGCTTTCTAGAAAGTAAAGTGGATAATAGAATTTTAGAAATATTTAATAATTGGCTATTTGCATATAATAAATATTGGAATTCAAAGAACAAATGAAGAAATAAACAATGAATTTTATTAATTCAAATTGATTAATGAGTTTCGGAGAGAACAATGATTTTGTATAAATATTACAGGAAGAAACTTAACGTATCAAAGTAAACATAAGACCAGCTTTCTAGAAAGTAAAGTGGATAATAGAATCTTAGAAATATTTAATAATTGGCTATTTGCATATAATAAATATTAATCGAAGAGGAAATAATTATTTAAATATAATGAGATGCTTTTCCCAGCAAAAACATAACGATATGCTTTCACGGCAAGTATATATGTCTATGAGTGGGGCTTTATACAAGGTATCCAAGTAAACTATTTTTAATTTTTTTGGTAAACAAGAATACATGTCTTAATCTTAATGTTAGTATGTGCAGGTTCGAGTCTTGTGGATAAAAAAAATGTTTGCTATGAGAGTTAGTCTCACATATTTGTGGATGTTTTTGACTCGGACAAGTTTGCCTCCAGTGCGAAGATATTTATGGAAAACAAAAAAATGTTAGTATATATGTACATAACAATTATATAAGAGTTTAATGAATGTGGGTTGACAATGATAATTTTTAATAATATAAACATGACTTTGGGATAAAAATGACTTTATGCAATATATCTAAGTAATCCATTTATTTTTGGTCAACAAGTAAACGGTATTTTATCTTAATTAGTTTTTCTACTTGCATGATATATATGTGGTTAATAAAATATAAATAAAATATATTCTTCAATGAATGGTGGGATCAGAAATGCTCTCAAGGTAGTTTCACGGCAAGGCTAGAGAGACATCCATGATAGTGGAGTGATTGTCTGAAGGTTGCTGTGGATAGCATGAACTCTAACAACAGCGATTTCTAGTAGATAATGCTATCTACTACTTTCGTGGGAAAGACTTAAGTAAAAAAACGACATCTATTTAAAGATAATTAATAAATTTCTAACAATACATTAAAAATTTGATCTGATTAGAATTTGGTGCTAAATTTTATATACAAAAACATAAATATACATATAGGGAGGAGATCCACGTGCTCCAATAAGTTAAAAAAATCTACTCTATTTCTTAGTCATACAATCTAGGAAAATTCATTGATTTGAATTAATGAACATATATAAACTATTAAAATTTCATGGAATAAATGACTAAGATGTAGAATATGTTTTATAAACTTAGTCTTAAAATAAGTTTTTTAAAATTAATGACGTGTTGAATATATATGGACTTTCAACTTCATTATTCATAAATGTTACTTCTAGTTCAAGCAAAATATATTATTCTGAATAATAATAACTTTATAAAATAAAACAAATATAAAATGATTATTTAAAATTAGAAGTATTAATTTTTTAATAATTAGTTTTGCATATTAATTATTTTGCTCAACCGTTTTTACAATATATGCATGATCATTATATTTGTAATAAATTAAATTGTTAACTATGTGATTGTAGACCATGCCTCAATGATTTGATTAGAATGCTATCTAAAATAATAATTAACTCCTTAATTTCAGCAATATGACATTACAACCCAACAATAAAAGAGGATTGAATTTTATAGATTGGTTTAATGGGAATGTGCATGGGAAATGATAAGAGATTGTTCGTGAATGATTACTAAAAATATGTTCAATTTCGATTTTAATTCATGTAATAATTATGAAGTGATTTGCTATCTTGCATCAACATCATGTCACTAAACTTTCTATTGTCTTATTACTCATCATTTATCTATTTGATTATGAGAATGTGACAATTTGTTTGTCACATAACTGATTAGTAGAAATAGTGTATAAGTGCATTTGATTTGCTAAAATGTAAAGAAGTATAGATGTTAAAATGTGCATCCGACAGGTAGCTTCTAGCATATTTAGCAATTTGATTTTATACTAGATAAACTTAAAATTTAGACTAGTGATTGATATTTAATATAAGTTTTTATATATATATAATATTGATGCATAGAAGAGAGTATACGTTTGAATATTTTTTAGGGCTTTGGTAGAATACATTTCACGAGCTTCATTTTTAAGGTTAGTAATTTATTGGTTCCATAGCATGGTTTTGAAATAAATTTTGAAAAAATTAGTACTAACAACTATTAGCCCACAACTAAATTGACCCAGCCCAGTCCAAAGATTCACTTACTCGTAGTTGGCTAGTCCAAATGGGTTATGTTCATTATACGCGGTCAATACATAATTTATTATGATGCTTTTGTAAAATCGCCTACGTATGAATGAAAAATTCTACCTATGGTGTGGTGTACATATCAAAATCAAGAGTCTTTTTTAGGATTTTATTTCTTTTACTGATGTCTTCTTCATTTGTGAATACAGATTCGGCTCCAAACTTCTCTTTGTTTCTATCCTGAAAACTTGTTCTCCTTCCACCTCCTTTTGCATTTATATGCTTTATTTAGGCTGTAAGGGTACTCACGATATCATCCAACCTTTTGTATTTTTTTTGTTTTTTACTAAGCCCACCCTTTCGAAGGGATGAAGATCACCTGTCTCCAACTATGTCTCATTTACTGTTCCAAACTAATCACATGTTCACATGTGAATAAAAGAATATTTTTAAAAACAAAAAGTAATAAAAAGTAACACTCTGATTGGATTGTTACATAAGGTGGGATATCGTTCTGGACACGTGATTCCTATTCCTTTGGAAGCTTAATTCCCGGCCTAATTCACTTTCACTGTAATGTAATATGATCATTAAGAGTTGAATCTTCCCTAGAGTCAAATACTAAACACTGGTGTTGCTGCTTGATCATGAACTCTTTCTAATTACTAAACACTTTGATCATGAATTCTTTCTAATTGCATCATATGTCTGTTCTTTCTTCCCCATCCCCCCATTTTATACTCTTAATTATTTTTATTAATGAATTCTTCCTTTATTATATCTTACAAAAATCCTCTAAGAAATTTGACATTTTTCTAATCAAATCATGTACTCTCTTTCCTACTTCAATTGTCACCTTAGTATGAATATATTTATTGTTTTTTATGTTGTTGCTTTAGAAACCAAGTCAGAATAAATGCAAGGGAAAGCTCCACCACACGCGTCAACCCTTGTCCATGGTGCATATAGACATTATTTGATTATTATGAAAAAGCAGTACAGAACATAATACAATATTACAGATACAGATACAGTTTTATTTTATGAAAGGCTGAAACAACAGAAAACCAGTGAATAACAATAAGGATTACAGTGAAGAAAGAAAGCAGTGAATTGATAAGATCACTCTGAGTCAATGTAAATAAGAGCATCGAGGAGAGGTTCGAGATGGGGAAAATGAGGAATGAGATCTGATGGTTTAGCTAGCTCATAGTCTTCAAGATGAAAAGCAGGAGCAAAAGTAAGTCCTACTAAAGAGTAATGACTCTCACCATCCCTCTCTGGAGCTTTGATGAATTCCTTCTCAGAAAAGATGCTAAAATCATGAGTTGGAAAAGCACCAACCCACACATCGGAACCATAAGGGACAGTGTATTGAGGTATCTCACCTTCACTTAGATTGGGTCCAAGGCGGGTCAACTTCACATCCCCATCTTTCCCGTTCAGCTCAACTATCTGCAAATCATTAAATTAATTCATCCTTCGATATATAGAGCCGACTTTGTGAATAAAGACTTGATTGTTGTTGTTATAGTTAAGAGAAGAAAAAGGATAGATAGATACCGTGAGAGACTCTCCTAGGTAATAATGCCATGTTTCAGCACCAGGTATGCGATGAGCACGACTTACACTCCCAGACGGAATCAGAAAATTTATTGAGCTTGATACGTGGCGATCTCCTTTATCTATTGTTATTATTTCCCAAAACAAAATCACATCATCAAATTCAAAAGCAATGAATAATACATATGTGCAAAGATTATATAGTAACATAGATAGATGAAAGAAAATAGTTACATTCAGAGGGCAACTGAGACTTGTGAAGAAGAATGGAATCATCTTGGAATGTTTCAGTGTAGAACCCGCCTTGGTGGTGAGCCTCCAGATTCAACTTCTCTACGATCTCTGATGCCGACAAAGACATAGTTTCTATCTTTCTTTTTGTTCCTTACGTACTCTTCCTCTTTCTCTATGATTCTCTTATCCAAAATGGTTAGTCACTTGGCCTTATATAGTAACAAATACATGCACTTGCTATTAATTTGTTATACTCATTCTACCGTCGAGTTGGATATTATGTTGGGTTTATTCAAGTATGAAATCCCACATTGGATATGCGTGGAAAAGTGAATGAGTTTATAAGAAGGAAACACATTAAAATGTTTTAAAGTTTTAGTTCAAGACGTAGTGTCTTACTCAGTCGTGATTTCTTAATAGAAAGGATCTTTTTTCTTAGCTTGTGTCATAGATTGCTTAGTTTGCTATTATTGGTATTATTGAGTACCCCACTCCCTTTTTAAAATCTACTAGGAATTGATTATTGGTAGTCTTGGAGAGAGTTTTTAATATTTGAGAGATTTTAAATTAGTATTTTATCCGTCTTCAAAGGATAGAAAAAATTGTCAAAAGTGAAAAGGGAACGCTTTTTTAATAGTCCATAATTACTTTTGCACTATTTACAACTTTGTGATCACATATTTCATATCAATAATAATTATATTTACTTATTTGCATAACTTCTCTCACACTAAACATCCTCATTTGTAAAGTGGCATTGGCAATTTATTGTAATAAACTATACTTGTAGTTATCAATTTAATTGAAAGAGGTCACACTCGACTTTAATTTAAACAAGTAGATCCTAAAAATAGTCTTTACTTATTTACCTGATAAAAAAAGTTAAAGTTTCTCTCTAATATCTTTAGAAGTCTCACAACATGTTAGTTTATTTGAAACCTTATTATGTCTTCAAACTTTTAAATAGACCAATAAAATTTATCTTTAAATAAACTAACATGTCTGATGTAAATATATAAATCTAAAATTAACAATTAAATTATATTTTATATACATATTTTATAATAAAATTTCATATATAATAATAATATTTATATTAAAATAGTATAATATAAATATATCATATAATTATGTCATTGTGTTGGGCTCTATAGTTCTTTTAATTTAAATGATCTAAAATCTGCTTAATAAACTAAATATATTTTTTAAAAGTCTAAACATGAATTATTTATTAAATGGACTGACATGAGCTATTAAAGGTAAGGTAATAGACTTATGAGAAAGGATCTCACATGTGCTTGCCCCTATTTCTAGTGTACAAATTCAATTCTTATCTTTATTATCTTAACTATGATTTAGAACAAACTTTTACCATTTTTTATTCAATATGAAATGGATAGAATAATATTTATAAAGCCATATGATGTCACCATCACCATGATGTTTAAAGCTTTTTGTTTTTATTCTCTGACTTGTATAAAAAATAATCAAGGTAAACGAAACAATTATATAAATATAATGAGATGCTCTCAAGTTTATAAAAAATAAGCATGATTATGAGTCGATTATGACTAGGAAACCGATCTCTCCACCCTTTCATTCCAGGGGTATTATATGAATAATAATACAAATTTTAAAAACTTAATAATTGTATATAAGCAAATAGTCATGGAAAACGAAACAATTATATAAATACCATAAAATGCTTTCAAGTTTAAATATACATATAAACATGAGTATACGCCATATATATGTTTATATCAACTCATTTTTCTTCAAATAAATTTCACTCATCACATTCACTTTCAGCAAACTCTTAAATCTAAATAGAGTGGTGTATTTCATAAGCTCATGATGACTACAAGTATAAATATATATAGGGTCATTCACATGAGAATATTTTCATGTAAAAATTATAAGCATAATAAAGTTTACTCATAGAAACATACATGATAAGACGGTAACACAATTATATAAACAACCGTACAAAGTAAACCATTTTCCCTCAGTAAACCAGCAAAATATATTTTTATCTAAGTATGTCGGTTATTTCAACAAACAATACAAAATCTGACAACAATTTTATAAACATAATGAGCTGGTTTCAAGTTTACAACATAAATATATAACATGACCATGAGTCGGCTTAATTTATGCAATATATCCAGGTAAACCAATTTTTTTGGTCAACAAGTAAACCATCTTATAATGGTTGATTAGTATTTGTACTTGTAGGGGTTAACTAAATTAATATATGAGGTTTAGGGTTTAGCCATGAGTTGATTGGTTTAGCCAGCTCATAATCATCAGTTGATATATTTTACTAATTTCTATAAAGCTGTAATAATTATCATATTATCTATGCTTGGTCACAAAATGAATATTTTTTCTCTATTATTAGGCTAATAAATGCTCATTCATTTAAACCTTTTTTTTTAAAATAACATGAAGATGAGTTGAATTTGGGATGACATTTGACCATTATTGAGTCACTAAGTGTTCATTAGACGTTTCTATAACTCTTTTTATTTTTATCTTAAAGGAAAAACGAAAATCAGTAGAGAAAAATTAATTTTGAAATAGTATACAATAATTATTGAGTCAATTAAGAGCTCATTAAAGTCCTCTTATACTTTATGTGGGACTTTATACACTTTATAAGCATAAATCATAAACTATTTTTCTTCCTAATTTTCTTTATTGTAAATGCACGTACTTAAGAAGCCAAAAAGTTATTTGTCTTTGTTAGAAGTAAAAATGTAATCCAAATGTATTAAATGGTAGTTAGTTGCAGTAGAGATATTTGTTCCAGTTGGTTGAAACTTACTATTTTAGTTAGGAAGTTTGAAATTCTGTTTTTTCTGTTGTTGTAAACTTTCTATAAGAAGGAAGTTCTTCTTGTTGATAATCAATCAATATTCATACTCTTTCTTCTTTCTGTTTTCTTGCTGAGATTCTAACAAGTGGTATCCAGAGCACGTTCCATACCTAAGGACCTGAGAATCACGCCTCAAAAATTCACTCCCTCAAATCTGCTACTGCGTGTAGAGTGCAAATCGAGAAGTTCACTGTGTGTGAATTAGGATTGGTGTTGTTGCAAGAGAAGTGAAGGCTGCGCATAAGAAGTGAGGAGCAGAGAAGCTAGATCTGGTTCAGAAATGATTGGAAATAGAGGAAACCTACCGTCAATGAGTCTTCCTATGCTAACAGAGAAGAATTGGGACAGATGGAGCAAGCAGACGAAAGTATTGTTCAACTTTCAAGAAGTAAGTGATGCAGTTGAAGATGGACTTCTTGTACCTGGTCTTGATGCCACTGAAATTCAGAGGACCATGTTCAAAGAGGCCAAGAAGAAGGATAACAAAGCATTATTCCTAGTGCATCAATGTGTTGATGATACACATTTTGAAAAAATCCAGAATGCAAACACTGCAAAAGAAGCATGGGATATCTTAGTTCGAAGCCACTCTGGTGGAGACAAGATCAAAAAGGTAAAGCTTCAAACCCTTAGAAAGCAATATGAATTAACTCAAATGGAAGAAACTGAGAAGATAGGTGACTACTTTACAAAAGTACTCACAATGACAAACCAGATGAAAGCTTGTGGAGAAGTGATGACAGATCTCATGATCATTGAAAAGGTCATGAGATCCTTACCTCAAAATTTTGACTACATTGTAGTAGCCATAGAATAATCCAAAGATGTCTCGGGAATGAAGATAGAGGAGCTTCAAAGTTCCTTATAAGCACATGAAATGAGACTGCTTGAAAGGAATCCAACCAAGAATCCAGAACAAGCCTTGAAGGCAACAAGTTTCAGAGATGAAGATAGTCATAAAACAAGAAAGTGGAAAGGAAAGAAGATAGTCAATACTCATGTTACAGTTTTCGTTCGTATAAGGAAAATTCTTAGCCAAACTCTTATAAAATTCCTAGTGGTAGATTATTGGTAGTTGTGGACAAATTCTTAGCCAAGCTCTTAGCAAATACTCATGTCACCTTGATGTTTCAACCTTTTTGTTTTTGTTCTCTGACTTGTACCAAAGATGGTCATGCTAAAACAAACAACTATAACAATAATGAAATCCTTCCACGTTTATATAAATATAACATGATTATTAGTCAGAAAGTGATGTTAAATTTATATGAGCAATTGTATAAATTTCAACAACAAAATACTTCATAATTAGTTGACAATGAAAATTGCAGGTACAATTTCCCTATATCAAAAGTTTTACCATTCTGAGTAGTGAGTAGTACAACAACAACAACAGATACAGTTTTATTTATGCAATACTTAAATAACACAAAACTAGTCTCAACATAATCATAACAGTTACATTGAAGAAAACAAGAGTAGTGATGTGATCACTTATTCTAATTCAAGGAAAGTGAGAGCAGTAATAAGAGGTTCAAGCTGGTGGAGGATATATCAATTGACAAAGATATTATCATGGAGGGGAATAATTAGATGAAGTTGGAATCAAATACAAGTTGTTCTTCTTTACCACAGCAGAACCAAAGGTTTCAGACATATCCAAATCTTCTGGATTCATTCCATTGGGAAGTTCCCAATCGAAATGGTAAAGTAATGCAGCTAGAGGAAGTTCAATATTAGCTAAACCTAGTAAAATGCCTGGACAAATTCTCCTTCCTGCTCCAAAAGGAATGAACTCAAAATTGTTCCCATTAAAGTCAAAGTTAGTGTTATCAAATCTTTCAGGAACAAAGCTATCTGCATCATACCAATAATTTGGATCTCTTGCAAGTGCCCATGCATTTACTATAACCCTAGTCTTTGTAGGTATTTGGTATTCACCTATTTTGCATGATTCTTTGCTTTCTCTTGGTACTAATAAAGGAACAACTATGTGTAACCTCATAGTTTCTTTGATCACTGACTTGAAGTAACTAAGTTTAGATAGATCCTTCTCGTTAATTGTTTCTTTTCCCTTAAAAGCCTCTCTTATTTCAACTTGTAACTTTTCCTTCACTCTAGGGTTTTTCATTAGTTCTGACATTGCCCATTCTATTGATGTTGATGAAGTATCAGTTCCAGCACCAAATATGTCCTGGGTATATTTTGGAACAAGTAAATTCAAATGATTAAACATTTCTGTTAACTAAATCAGCATGATTATCCTCTTAATTTAGAGAAGATAAAACATTTAATGATCGTGAATTCGAGTCTCATCCACAACAAAAATATTAACAATTAACATATTAACAATTGCCGATAAAAAAAACAAAACTATGTGGGAATGATATTTTTTTGGCCTAGAGAAGAAATTAAGTTTGAGATTTATTAATAAAGAGACATTTTAAAAAAACTTCTACATTTTTCTCTTTTAAAATATTTTATGGACTTTATTGACACACCAACAATATTGGTTCAAGGCTAGTAATGGCAAAATGGTCCACCCATTTTTCTTGTGCTAAAAAATTTAAGTGGCACCTTAAATGATAAAATTGTATGTTATGCATGTTTCAATGAGTTAGACTCCTCTTTATTACTATAAAGTAAAACATAAAATTTCATATAATAAAGGAAAAATAAATTAGTAAAGTAATCAAATAGATTTTTTTAATCAAATTTAATATTTTATATAAAATTAAAAAAATCATATAATATCATAATTTATTCAATTTTATTTTTACTTTTTCTTATATTACGCTCATTGACCATCCACATTATTCAATAAAAATGCTTACAAACTTGATATGAAAATTGGCTAAATTAATATGTTCTTCCATAAAAAAATGTTGATTATTGAAGCATATTGTCCATTTTGCATTATTATCAGTAGTGATGGTGAAGGCACGCCAAATGAATTTCAGACAAATTGAAATTTCAACAGATTTCAAACAATTTGATAATTCAAACAATTAGATGCTGAAAACACCAGAGAAAGCACGGATGAAAAATCTATGACCCTACCCTTGAAACCAAGCCGGCAAATATGGATCTTTTCCAATACTTAGAGGTTAAGTATTAGGTCAAGATTATAACATGTATAGAAATAAATATCTAATGGTCATTATTTTTTTCTTAATTTGATAGTTTCATTTATTCTCATATTTTTAGTAGGAGAGAAGATTTGGACCCCATGATAGGGATTGGATTTATGAAACCCATGCCTTGTCCATGGTAATTCTAGGAAAAGACTAAGATTTATCTGATTACTTTTATTCGTTTTAAAATTTGTTAGGTGGTCAATTATTATTATTCTATGCATAAACTCGTTCTATAAATTTGGTTATAACGATCAGTGTTTTTTGTTTTATATTATTATTTAGTTTATATATAATTAAAATAAAGGAAAATGAGAAAAATATGATACCATTTAATTATGACGAAGATCCTAAAAAATCATATTGGACCATAATCTCAATATGTAACAACAATACAATTGAGCCCAAAAAAATTGTATTTTGCCTTCTTATAAAAGAAATATTTTATTAAAAAATTATTGCAAAAATATCACATAATTAAATTTCTTGATATAGAATATGTTGTTATCTTTATTTTGTCATTATAATTTATTTTAATTTCTTAATTTAATTCGAACTTTGATATTAAAGGTTCAATTTTTTTTCACTCACCGGACCTATAAAATATCAACACCCATCTAACCCTAATCTCAACCTCAATATACTCAAGCCATTTCTCTTGGCTAGAACAGTGTTCCAGGTTAATTTAGCACTCTAAAAGGAAATAGATTCCTCTCCGGTACTAGATTATTTAGTACTAGGAAAATGAAAGGGGTTATGTTTCAAAAATATTTAATTTAAAAAAAACAAAAATTTGAACTATTAAAATATTATTTTATGTTATAATTTGAGGTACGTAGTGCCCTTTGTCATATATTATAATATTTTTGTCATATATTATAATTTAAGGTATGTCCTGCCCTCTCCACACAGTAGTGGAACTCATTTAAAAAGTCTTTCAATGTGTTCTTCTAATATTTTATAGAAAACATATAAACAAATAATATAAAGTTATAGAAGGAAGGTAATGGTGTATTAGATTTTACTAACCCATATGACGGCTTTAATGTTGTCATTCGTGATAGGTACCTCGAGGCTTCCATTCTCCTTCACGCGCAAAAGAACATCAACTATATTTTCTGCTTCACCCTTGCCATGTTTTGATGATGTCATATTTTCATGATGTTCCATGATAATGTTTTCTAACATCATATCCAACTTCTTATGCACACCCTCCAATTTTCCTTTCATCCCAGTAATGAAATGAATAGGTTTCAATGAAGGAAAGAAATCAGCCACATCTAAACCTCCCATTAATTCTACTCCTTTTTGGAGCAAAGATATAAGTTCATCTTCATGCTCAGATTTCTTGCCAAACACTGCCCTTGAAACAATGGTACTCACCAAAGAGAAAAGTCGTTTAGAAAGATTGAATGGTGAACCTTGAGACAAGTGAATGGATTTTATGAGCTTATCTACCTCATCTTCTCGAATGAAGGAGAATGATTGTACCCTCTTAGCAGTTAGAAGCTCTAATATGCATATTTTTCTCATTTGTCTCCAGTAATCATTGCATGGAGAATATGCAATATCAGTTGATCCATAGAACAAAATTTCAGATGCAAGAAGTTTTGGCCTCTGAGCAAAAGTAAGATCATGGGTCTTCAAGATCTCTTTTGCCATTTCAGGAGATGACACAACCACTGTAGAAACTTCACCAAGTTGAAGGTGCATTAGAGGTCCATATTTGTTGGCTAGGTCTCTGAGAGTATGGTGAGGAAGTGAACCTGAACATGCTAGCTGGTGCAAGTTCCCTATTAGAGGCAGTTTCCATGGTCCTGGGGGCAGTTTTTGTGTCATACTATTCACTTTGTTTTTCTGCTTATAAGTCTTTGCAAGCCAAAGCAGCAAAGAGAGGCAAAAGATGAGAACCAGTTGGAAGGAAGGAAGGAGTTCCATGCAGGCACAAGTGAATAAAGATAGGAGTTTCTTTTAGGAGTTTGTAACTTATGTTTCTATGCATCTTCCACCTTTCCCTTGCTAGGGTATTTATATTCAAAATTTGAAGAATGGTAGTAACTAATTTATCAAAGTTAAGGTAAAGGGAATATTGAGCTAGAATCCTCTCATTGTGGAGAAATAAATACATAAAAAAACAAAATGAAAAAATATAAAAATATGATATTTTTATCCTTTAAATATAATTAAATGATATTCTTATCTTATATTTCAAGTATAGAAATAAGAACTTATATCTTCCTTACTGAAAACTATTCTAATTCAAGAATATTAGGGAGAGAAAAATATAGAGACAGATTTCTAATTAACCAATGTTTACAAGGATAAAAAAACATATTTAAATCAACTAGATAATTTTAAAATATATTTTCTTGACTAATCAATTGTGAGAATAGATGGTATCACACAAACAGCCACCCAAAAGGGTAAGTAAAATTTTGAGTTTAATGAATATTTGTTGATAATGGAAATTTTTTCACTTTTTATATCATTACTGTATAATACTTGGACTTAAGATACTAAAAAAACATTTACTTTGGTGAAGAGAAATAAAAATACAATGATTCAGTTTGAAAGTTCCAAAAACATTTACTCCAACAACTATTAGAATAGCAAATATGATATGTGAGATATGTGTTAAAGTTGCTTTCTTTTATTAATATAGATAATAGTTGTTGGAGGAGATAGGAAATATGATAGATAATGATGTTGTTTTCTAAAATATAAGGATTCACATGTCATCTTGAACCATATATTAGTTTAGTGATATAAGACTTTACTAATTTTTATGTATTGTATTTGATAAACATTCAATTTATGAGAGCAATATTTATTAAAAGAAATAATCACATAACTCTTATTCATAACATTAGAGAATATCATTGGTTATGTCGAAAAAAATACATATAATATATGTTAGTGGCTTAAAAAAAGATAAGTCCTGTATTTTTTTTATAATTTTGATCAATGTCTAGTACTTGGTCTAATTGTTGTAATTTAAATATGGTGTGAACCACTATATATAATGACTTTGGGAAAAATTATTATTATTATGAGATATTAGACCAAATTAATAGGAATTTTATTTGAATATTGTAGATTAAAAAATTAATTATACCTGATTTTAATTTTAAGGTATGGTTAGATGACTTATTTATTTATTTTGGTATATATGTGACTTATATTTATGGTTGATCATTTTAATTTAAAAAAGTTATCTCAAAGAATGTTTCTCCTGTAAACAAGTAAACTGTATTTTAATCTGACCATGTGTGTCAGCAAAACAGAAACTGACAAAGAACATAATAATTTTATAAACCAATGAGCTGGTTTCAACTTTCCATACATATAAAGATAGATATGAACATGACTATGAGTCAGCTTAATTTATGGATGAATTCTTGAAGTGAATGAATTCTTTCCAATTGCATCAAATGCATATTCTTTGTTTTATTGATGAATTCTTCCACTATCAGATCCTTTTATATTATGCACGTACTCCCATTGGAATCAGAAAATATGTCGACGACAATACAGGATGATCAACTGTATATATTGTTATTTCCCAAATTGGAATGCAATCAAATATTCCTGGTAAACAAAACAGTTATATAGATACGATAAGATGTTTTAAGTTCATATAAAACATCATAGACGTGTGTGGATATATATTTTATGTATCTAAATATTTTATTTTATATAATTAAAATGTCATTTTTGTATGTAATTTATTTTATATTATAGGTTTTTATTGGATATATTTTAAATTATTATTTTTTGTTTTTATTAAAATGTCCAAGTTAAGGTAAGAGTGATAGTTCAACTTGCAATTAATATTTTGGTATTTATGATTATACGTTTTCTATAGAAATTAAAAAGTGTTAATAAAAAAATAAAAATGACACAATGGTGGTAATTACACTGTGTTTTATCGAAAAATTTACTCTGTTGGTGCACCTTGACCGAAAAATTACGGTCATGGTGCACCTTTTTAAAATATTACGATTATGGTGTAGGTCTCACCTAAATCGGCAACAGGGTTGCCGATTTCCATTATTTATTTATTTTTTAATCTCCTCCCCCCTAAATCGGCAATGGGAGGAGTTTTTGATTTATTTAATATTTTTTTAATCTTCTCCCCCCTAAATCGGC
>NC_032009.1:22805889-22807488 GCF_001865875.1 Lupinus angustifolius
CGTTGTTGTTGTCGTTGTTGTTGTTGTTGTTGTTGTCATTGTATCGTTGTCGTTGTCGTTGTCATTGTCGTCGTCGTTGTTGTTGTTGTTGTTGTCGTTGTCAACATCATCAACATCTTCAACGACAACCTCATCATCAGTATGTTGTATACCAAAAATATTTGTAGATGACATAGTAGAACAATAATATTGTTGAGAATCATACGCCGAGAATGATGTAGTTGAACTAGTAGCAAACATTGTTGGTATTGGGTTTTGAGAACTTGATGAGAAATAATTGTATGGGGAATCATAATTTGCAAAACCATATTGTTGTTGTTGTTGTTGTCATTGTCGTTGTCGTTGTCGTTGTCGTTGTTGTTGTCGTTGTCATTGTCGTTGTCGTTGTTGTTGTCATTGTCGTTGAAGTTGTATTCAACAAATTAATATTCAACAATACTGAATTAATTCAGTCAAACAAATTAACTACTACTAAATTCGAAATTTAATTCTGCAATTAATATTCAACCACTAAAATTTAATTTAGTCAAAGAAATTAATGCTACTGAATTCGAAATTAAATTATGCAATTAATATTCAACAATACTGAATTAATTCAGTCAAACAAATTAACTACTACTAAATTCGAAATTTAATTCTGCAATTAATATTCAACAACTAAAATTTAATTTAGTCAAAGAAATTAATGCTACTGAATTCGAAATTAAATGCTATTGAATTCGAAATTTAATGCTACATTTTAATGCATTCAGAATGGGTTACATGGATAAATTACACTACAAAAATCTCTGCACCATACTGTGTATAGTCATTATGTAAAGTCATTCAATAATAGAATCTTTGTACCACACTATGTATAGTCATTTAGTAATTTTCTTTCCATTGTATAGTCATTCAATAATTTCCTTTCCATTGTATAATCATTCAACTCTGCAATATTCTGCACACTTCAACTCCATTGTATAGTCACACTAAAATCTTCTACACACTTCAACTTTATTTGACCACACTTATTTCCACTTTATAGTATATTTATAGTATATAGTTATAGTAAATTTATGGAAATACATTAGTCTTACGAAATACAATAGTCTTAATAAATTTGGATCAATAAAAATACATTATAAAGGTAGTGACTAAAAATTAAACTAGTCTTACGAATGTTGCCTAGAACTCTCCCCTTCCCCTAATTCTCTAGATCGCAATAGACATGTCTTCCTGTTATGTCATTCGGTTCTACACCATCCACATTTTTTAAGTTGTTCACCTTCAACTTGATCCATCTCATTGTGAATGCGTGAAGTCTTTGGTCTTCCACTTCTTTTCCTACGCATAACAGGATTGGGAATGAATGTCGGACCTGAATAAGGATGTTAATATTCTTCATTACCAAGTGGTTGAAACTCATATCCATAACCCTTCTGAAGATTATCTATGCGGTAAATTGTTGAGATAAATTGGCTGCAGTCTAAATTCAAAGAAGCGCACGTTGCGATAGCATGAGAGCATGGCAATCGTAATGATTGAAATTCTCCACAGTCACACCAATTCTCAGCAAGTTTTACTGTATACAACCTCATTTGCCGACCACCAGATCTA
>NC_032009.1:22807588-22814639 GCF_001865875.1 Lupinus angustifolius
ATAATATAACAATATTTTTAAAATTAAAAAATATAAATAGGACATACTCATTTCTACAACTTTGTCTTTTAGATCAGAATCACGGAATTCCCTATTGAAATTACTAGCTACATGACGAATACAAGAACCTGATTGTGCACTAGACCATCCTGTCAACTCACTTCGGAGTGCAGCTAATAAACCTGTCCCCCTATCTGATATGATACACAGGTTTTCTTGAGGGGTAACATACGTCTTAAGATTGTAAAAAAACCATCCCCAAGCTTCTTTTGTCTCTCCTTCAACAATGGCAAATGCAACTAGAAATACACGTCTGTTTCCATCTTGTGATCTTGCTATTAGCAATGTTCCAGTATATTTCCCGGTCAAAAATGTACCATCCACTTGTAGGATTGGTTTACAATAACCAAACCCTTCAATACATGGTTTGAAAGCCCAAAATATTCTATCGAGAATGATTCGACTTGGGTCTTCCATGCCATCTACAACTTCGTGATGTGCTTGATATTTTACTTTACAATTGTGCCCGGACAAAAATATTGTCGAGCATTCATCCAACGTGGTAACTCATTATAAGACCCTTCCCAATCACCATAAATTTTGGCCATTGCCATTTGTTTTGCAGTCCACGCCTTTCTATACGTGATTGTATAACCAAAACGACTAACAATCTCCTTCACCAATGCCTTAACTGGTGTACTCGGATCTGCAGATACCAAATTAACAATAAGGTCTGCAATGAATGACGAATTTAATTTACTATGATCTTGAGAAACTACCATAGATACACAACTATGTGTTCCACTAATTTTTTCTAATCTCCCAATAATCGCGTTTAACGTTATAAGAAGCGCGAATGCGAATTCGCCACTCACATCCTGCACCAAAATGTTTACATTTGGCAACGTATATGTCCGGTCTAGACTCTACAACAATATAATCAAACGAATTTTTTATATGAAATTCTCTAATTGCATTTATTGTGGCTTCTTTAGATTCAAATTGCAAGCCGATAAACAAATCATTATCAACAACATTCATCCGGTTATGTGTCCAATATCACGACCAGCTTGAGAATTTGTGTTCAAGAAAAATGACGAGGGAGTAGTATATGTCATACTACGAGATGAACTACTACCAAACTGAACCTCTTCCTCATCACTGCATATTTCAATCTCCTCTTCATCACTAAAATCGCTAACAATATCTCTCACAATGGCCATCTACATTAAAAAATTAATAACATTGAAACATATAAACTTATACAAATGAAATAAAATGGAGCAACTAAATAATATATTAACCTCTACAATAAAAGCTTACTCAAAGAAACTGATTAACAAATTGGACTGTTTCAGAGAATGGAGAGAAATTTCTGTGAAAATATAATTTACATACCACTACGGCGAGGTAAATATATAGACATTCAAAAACTCCTCCCCCATTGTCGATTTAGGGGGAGATTAAAAAAAATAAAATAATCAAAAAACTCCTCCCCCATTGCCGAGTTAGGGGAGGAGATTAAAAAAAAATATTTTGAAAAACTCCTCCCCCATTGCAGATTTAGGGAGAGGATAATTAAAAAAAAGGTACACCAAGACTGTAATTTTTCGATCAAGGTATACAAACAATGTAAATTTTCCGTGTTTTGTCTTTATACATGATATTAATATAAACATGTATAATTATGACTATTAAATTGATGTTGCCACCTTCCATTTTTCTGGTATCAAAGAAATATAAAATTTCATAATAGTCATTTGTGCATTGGTGTCCATGTCACCTATGTATTTATGTAGAATATTTCCAAACACTCTTAATTATAATATTACCTTTTTATAATTTTTATGTCACTGTTATTGATGAAAATGTCGTAATAATTCTATAAAAATTAGCATTTTATTATTTTTACAATAATTCATTCTAACTTTTAAAGCATTATTCATTTCTTTTGATTTAATATTTGGCTTTTATGTTAATTTCACATATGAACAAGCAATTCATTTAAGTAATACAGTTTATTTCATATCAAATAAGAATGAGGTTCAAGTCTCACTATAGAGAGAACCCTATTAGAGAGTGTTAGCCTCATTATATTATGAATATTATATTTCAGACTAGAATAAGACTGTCTCTTCTAAAAGATACATGGATAAACCCGGATAAATTAATTAGATTTATGCAATATATTAAATAAACTATATTTAATTTTTAGGTAGGCCTCATATTAATTATATATATATATATAGGTGTCCTCTTATTTTCAAAGTTTGTTCCATTCCCGTGTGTGTTAGGTCATTTGCCTTGTTTCATATTGGTTTATCCTTATGAATATTATCTGAATATTCATTATATTATAACCAAAAAATATATTCATTATATTGAAATTCAGAGAATAACATAAGAAAATAATAACAAATTTCATTAATGGCATTGTTTCAAATTGATTAATGAGATTATAAGAGAATTATGCTTTTATACATGCATTACAAGAGGAAACTTAGCCTAACAAACTTAACAAATGGCTAATTAACTAATTAAAAAGTAAAGTGGATAATAAAACTAATTAATCTTTAATATCCCTCAACCTGAAAAATGAATATCATTGACTCCAATTTCGGATAGAAGATAGCAAATATGAAGTAGTAGAAACATAAATTACTATAGTAGTTGTTGAATATGGCAAAAAAAAACAAAGGTCCAAATTTTTATTTAATTTTAAATTAAATATATATAAAATTAAAATTTTCTCTTGGCGCACACAATCTAATACTTGAGGGTTGACTAATGGAGAGAAACTTAACTCAACTGAAGCAATGGAATTGGGAGAGCCTCTAAAATAGCAAATTTTGACATCTAAGATAAATAAGCTTGACTCAAGTACCATATTGGAATTTAAAGAACAAATGAAGAAATAAACAATGAATTTCATTAATTTGATTGTTTCAAATTGATTAATGAGTTTAGGAGAGAACAATGATTTTGTATAAATATTACAGGAAGAAACTTAACATATCAAACTAAACATAATACCAGCTTTCTAGAAAGTAAAGTGGATAATAGAATTAATTAAAATTTTGGAAATATTTAATAATTGGCTATTTGCAGATAATAAATATTAATCGAAGAGGAAATAATTATTTAAATATAATGAGATGCTTTTCCCAGCAAAAACATAACGATATGCTTTCACGGCAAGTATATATGTCTATGAGTGGGGCTTTATACAAGGTATCCAAGTAAACTATTTTTAATTTTTTTGGTAAACAAGAATACATGTCTTAATCTTAATGTTAGTATGTGCAGGTTCGAGTCTTGTGGATAAAAAAAATGTTTGCTATGAGAGTTAGTCTCACATATTTGTGGATGTTTTTGACTCGGACAAGTTTGCCTCCAGTGCGAAGATATTTATGGAAAACAAAAAAATGTTAGTATATATGTACATAACAATTATATAAGAGTTTAATGAATGTGGGTTGACAATGATAATTTTTAATAATATAAACATGACTTTGGGATAAAAATGACTTTATGCAATATATCTAAGTAATCCATTTATTTTTGGTCAACAAGTAAACGGTATTTTATCTTAATTAGTTTTTCTACTTGCATGATATATATGTGGTTAATAAAATATAAATAAAATATATTCTTCAATGAATGGTGGGATCAGAAATGCTCTCAAGGTAGTTTCACGGCAAGGCTAGAGAGACATCCATGATAGTGGAGTGATTGTCTGAAGGTTGCTGTGGATAGCATGAACTCTAACAACAGCGATTTCTAGTAGATAATGCTATCTACTACTTTCGTGGGAAAGACTTAAGTAAAAAAACGACATCTATTTAAAGATAATTAATAAATTTCTAACAATACATTAAAAATTTGATCTGATTAGAATTTGGTGCTAAATTTTATATACAAAAACATAAATATACATATAGGGAGGAGATCCACGTGCTCCAATAAGTTAAAAAAATCTACTCTATTTCTTAGTCATACAATCTAGGAAAATTCATTGATTTGAATTAATGAACATATATAAAAACAAATGTAAAATGATTATTTAAAATTAGAAGTATTAATTTTTTAATAATTAGTTTTGCATATTAATTATTTTGCTCAACCGTTTTTACAATATATGTATGATCATTATATTTGTAATAAATACTATATATAAAGCCAAAACTTAAAATAACTTCACTCATGGTGTAATTTTCATTTCCTATATTGCCCTTAATATTATTTAATTTTTACAAAAAAGCTATATAATCCTAAACAACTACCATCAACACATTAATTAATCATATATCTCACCTTAATTAAACATTATCGTAAACACAAAAAAATAATATAATGTACACCGAACACAAAAATACATTTTAATTCAAAAAAATGAAATATATAAAAATTGAATATGTAGTATCATACAATATTCGCCGACAGGCACGAAGTGCCTGTACATACTAGTTTGTAATAAATTAAATGGTTAACTATGTGATTGTAGACCATGCCTCAATGATTTGATTAGAATGCTATCTAAAATAATAATTAACTCCTTAATTTCAGCAATATGACATTACAACCCAACAATAAAAGAGGATTGAATTTTATAGATTGGTTTAATGGGAATGTGCATGAGAAATGATAAGAGATTGTTCGTGAATGATTACTAAAAATATGTTCAATTTCGATTTGAATTCATGTAATAATTATGAAGTGATTTGTTACCTTGCATCAACATCATGTCACTAAACTTTCTATTGTCTTATTACTCATCACTTATCTATTTGATTATGAGAATGTGACATTTTGTTTGTCACATAACTGATTAGTAGAAATAGTGTATAAGTGTATTTGATTTGATAAAATGTAAACAAGTATAGATGTTAAAATGTGCATCCGACAGGTAGCTTCTAGCATATTTAGCAATTTGATTTTATCTATAATCTATACCATTATATAAAGGCAAAACAATTATTAACCGTCATGGATGGAGTAATTTTGATATTCCAATTTTAGTCTTTACTCTATTATTAAAGTAATTTCCATATTCTATCCCAATTTTAAACTGCAAAACAAAATTGATACATGTAAATTATCTAATAACATAAAATTATCTATACTATTATATAAAGCCAAAATTCATTTTAACTACCATGACATGGTATAAATTTTTAATTCCAATTTAGCCCTCACTCTATGTTGTAACCTCCTCTATTCAAAACTCTTAAACTGCTCATTCTCTCACATTCTCATCCTTTTTCTTCTTCTATTCTCCACAATCAACTCTTTTTTCTCTCAGATAACAAAAATGAAACTTTATAAAAAAAAGAGACTCAATAACCTAATAATGCAAATGGGTTCTCTATTGGAGGACTTTGAATCCATGAGGGCTGGAAAAGTACTTCTCCATCATGTTAATGAAGTGATTGTTGTCATGAACGGAGCATGGTGGATCCTTTACCAGAAGTGTTATGCTGTCTTTGATGCAGCGGTTGTGATCAGCGTAGAGGGCGGTGAGTTGGGAAGTGAGTTTTTGATCGCACTCAACGCTGGAAATGGTGAGATAACAACAAAGATCACATTTGCATTATCAGGTTATCTCATGTTGTTGTGTCTCATACCTCATTCTACAATTGCAATATTATCGTTTTCTCTTATATTATCATATACTCAAGAAGTTTTAAAAACAATTTCAATTCATTATTTACAGTTTAAACTCTGGTTAATCTTGAGAAACATGTGTTATAATTGTACGTTTAGGGTGAATATGTTAAGAGAAATAATCTATTATTCTTTGATATTATACATCCTCTTCTCTTAGTTTCCCTCTTTCTTATCTTTAATTTCTATTTTATTTTGATGTAGTTTATAAAACATTATGCACAAAAGATGTTCGACGAAATACTTCACCCATTGCATGTAGAAACAACAATAGGTATGCATATTTTCTTTTCACATTTTGGTGTGGTTATCCGTTGTACTTTGGCCACTGGTTACTGTTTGTGAAAAGTTCCAATAGAATGTAGTACTTTCATGTTCTTTTACTTTTTTTTCTTTTCTTCACCAAACTGTCATACTCATCTTATATCATATGGGTTACTTCATTTTATATCTTTTGCTTCGTTAGGTAGGATAAATTGCTATTTTACAAAAGATGTTGTAACACTTTTTTCCAATGATTATTATCTCATAGCAAAGAAGTAAAAGTATACTCAGTAGATGTAGATAATTTATGCAATATTAGTGGGTGACATAATCAAGGGATTTCAATAGGCAGGTAGAAAATTTTGAGTTAGTGAAAAATGTTTTTTAATAAATCTTATTACTCTTTCCTTTGTATATATTTGTTTTGCCACTTATTTTTTATTCTGAATTTTGTAGCTTTTCTAAATCTTATTACATAGTGCATGCCTCATATTTACTTTAAATTTACATATTGTTAACGTACATTCCTCCCAATTTCATTTTGCAGAGAATGTGGGTGACATTAACAGAATAGGGCATGGTTAGAAGTTGGCCTCCTTATTATCCATAACTACTGTCACATGTGTTCCTTTGATTCAATTTTCCGTCATTCACTATTCCAACAATTTTTTTGAGATGTATTAATAAATATGAGGTACACACTATGTATTGTATTCAAATATATTGTCGCTCATTTGTTTATAATTAGCTTACCTTCTGTTAATTTCATGCCTACACACTCTTATCATATTTTTCTCTTCGCTTACATTTTGTTCAAAGATGCCAAAGTGACACTAAGATGGTTTGTGTTTATGCTTTATATGTTTTGAGAGGGTTATTGTCAACATTTCTAACATATCCTTAAATTTATAAGATGCGTGATACAATAACCTGTTCAACATCACAGATTAAATGATGACTCAATTATTTTTTCTAAGTCAATGTATATTTACCTAATAATAATAATAGTCAATGTAATTAGAAAGAAAATACAAAATACACTACTTCCTTTGTTATTTGTTTCATTCATATGTATTGTTGAAAGTTGAAAATAATTAACTAGATTATTTTATTTTTATCATTA
>NC_032009.1:22814739-22815158 GCF_001865875.1 Lupinus angustifolius
CTTCTTTAAGAATTCAAGTAGTGTTTATAACATGTAAATATTGAAAACTTAAGCATCAAGCAATAGGAATGCGGATTGACACACATGAGAGTGTCTATCAACACATTACATAATTACTTAATTTTTGCTTTATGTAGTTGAAAAACATTTCATGACAACCTTACACATTACGTTCTAAACCTCATAAAATTTATTTTACTGACTTCGCCCTAATCATAAACTTCACCTACAAAAATATCTGTGAGTCACTCAATTATTTGAATGTTCTATTTAAAAAAATTAAAAATTACACAAATCGAATAAACTCAACTACAAATTACAATATTTTGTACAAAATACTATATTTGACATTTATAACATACAAAATACACATTGCGAACAATGGAAAAGCGGGTTGGCAGGCACGGTAGTGCCTGTCA
>NC_032009.1:22815258-22827150 GCF_001865875.1 Lupinus angustifolius
TGTGAAGACAACATAGAACACAAAATATTGTTAACTAAATCAACACATCAACAAATTACATTGGATTGGTGCTATGCAAGTTCATCATCCAGGTAAACATACTTTATCATGTTACTTAAAATTATATATAGGTTAATGACTCTTTATATATTACTATACATGACTCTTTCTATGTATGTCAGTATTGTGAAGACAACATACAACACAAAATATGCAAGTAAATCAACACATCAACAAATTACATTGGATTGGTGCTGTGCAAGTTCATCATCCAGGTAAACATACTTTATCATGTTACTTAAAATTATATATAGGTTAATGACTCTTTATATATTACTATACATGACTCTTTCTATGTATGTCAGTATTGTGAAGACAACATACAACACAAAATATGCAGGTAAATCAATACATCAACAAATTACATTGGATTGGTGTTGTGCAAGTACATCATATAGGTAAACATACTTTATCATGTTAGTTAAAATTATATATATGTTAATGAATCTTTATATATTAGTATACATGACTCTTTCTATGTATGTCAGTACTGCGAAGACAACATAGAACACAAAATATTGTTATTGTTGCAGTGCAAGTTCATCATCGTGGTAAGTCATATTTTATCATCTTCAATTATTAATCATACAAAAGATTAAATATTACTGCTAACTTATAATTTCATGCATTACAAAACTAATAATTATTATAAGCACAAATCCAAAATTTAAGAAATCTGTTGATTTCACACATACAAAATTAAGCTAAAATTTAACCTAATGAAGCAAGAAATAATGAAAATGACTTCAGTAAAATAAACACAAAATACCAACTAAAAACCATATCAATGAAAGAAAACAAAATATTCTGAAATAAATCTACACATCAACAAATTACAGAACAATACAAAATCATCTATACTAATATTAATTTACAGAAAGATGGAATGCCTTACAAAACCTTAAATCCATAAAAAAATTATTATAAGCACAGATGTAGAATTTATGAAATCTGTTGATTTCACACATCCAAAATTAAGCTAAGATTTAACCTACTGAAGCAAGAAATAATGAAAAAGAACATCAAAATACCAACTAAAAACGAAATCAATGAAAGAACACAAAATATTTTCAAATAAATATACAGATCAAGACATTACGAAACAATATAACATCATTATAATAAAAGTTAATGTCCAAAAGAAACAGCTAAACACCATGTGCACTCCTTACTTAAAAGTTTCAGTAACTGATGTCCTCGGAGCACAATAGCGTCTAAGATAACAATAAGAAAGTATTCAGAAACAGAAACTCTACTTATTTTCCTAAGACTAACTATAACCATATGAAATCATTCATCTCCTAAGGTTTATCACACATACATGAATTAATAAGTAACAAAGCGTAACACAGTATATACTTCAGCAAAGAATGATAAACTCAAGGAGATTTTAACTAAATCGAAAATCACAACATAAAACTATAACATCATTATAATAAAAGATGGAAAATAAATATGGAAGTGCCTTAGAAAACCTTAAATCCATAAAAAATGATATGAAGCACAGATCAAGACTTGATGAAAAATAATAATGTCATGCATCCAGAATTAATCTAATATCTAACTTAATGAAACAACAAATATTTTCTGGTATGAGTTGCAATGGAAAAAGAACATAAAAAACCAAATGAATCAAAGAGAAGGGTATATAAAATCAAGCATTTAAAAGGGAATACAAAATCATTATCCTCGAAGAACCAGAAAGGGAAGGGTAGGTGAGCCTTCATAGAATGAGCTCAAATGGTGAAGGATAGGATGAGCCGCACACCACCTTCATACTAGCACTACAAAAAATTATCCGATTAGCCACGGTTAAAACCGTCGCTATTGTACCACAAAACCGTGGCAAAAAATAGCAGCCACGGTTTCCACTACCCTAGCAATTACTGGCGTTGCAAAAAATTTGCCACAGTCTGTTTATAATATAGCCACGTCTTCACCAAGTGTGGTAACATTTCTTTAACAATAGTTTCAACCGTAGCTAATGTGACTACACCCGTGGCTAATGTTTACCATTAATTTAACTACAATTTAACCGTGGCTAATTATTTATTCAGTTATTCACATATTCCTCTCCTCATCCTCTCTACCAATCATTATATTCCATAAAATAATGATAAATTTATTAATGAAATCAAATATTTACAAGTTAAAATTGATTCTCAATTTACAAAATATTATTTCCTTTCACATTGCTTTCTATCATAAAAAGAAAGCAAGATAAATAAATAAGGAGGTCCATATAAATAGGAAGGAGTATTTTAGCACACACACGTACGTATATTATCTTAAAAAATTAGATAAACATGGAGTAAAATTGATATTTTATTATTACTCATACAAATATATTGGATATTCCATACTCCTACATACACTCTAAAAGATCCAATTTATTAGGAAGAAAAGATCACATTAGCTTCAAAAACAGAAATATATCACAATCTGGCTAGTCACATACATATCTGTAAAATGTTAATTGTAGACACCCCACACTAGTAACACTTTGTTCATAATCTACATAGTCAATGAAATTGATCATGTTCAAAGTCTCTCATCAAATCTGGCTAGAAAAAACTACCCAACTCCTGCAACATTAGGTAGCTATAACTTTTGAAATTTAAAATCTTTAACCATGCATAACTAATAGTACAATATATTATACTAACAAATAAATTAGAAGGAAGTTCATACCATGATAGGAAGGAGAATGTGATGCAATCTGCTTAGCAGAAAGTTGCACCTGGACCAACTTTTTGTAAGATGTCAAAAATACTGTCACTACCCCTTTTTATGGGTGTAACGAGAAATATGCAATTAAATGCAATGAAGTCGCCATCAATGTTTTTTAGAGGGAAAACATGAAAACCCAATTTTTGAAAATATGGTTGATTCACTAAAAAATAGAAATTTGAGTTCGGGAGTCGGTTACGGATGAGGAAGGTATTAGGCACCTCATACCGCCCGTTGTAAAAACGGTACCTAGATCAGGTATGTGGATATTTATTCAAAACATTAATTTTACCCTCACATTGGTAAACAAAATAAAGAGAGAACAAAATATTTTTTTATTTTTTTGTGCCTGACAGAAAAATAACTGCTCCTACGTATCTCTAGCTGCAATAGAGTAATCAAGGCTACGTAGTTCTTTCCAAAATAAGTTTTATTAGTGATATATTTTTTCCCTATTTTATTTATTATGAAATTCACAACACTAAGTAACGCAACAAGGCACTAGGCCTATAGTGGGCTATCTCACGTTGCTTTGAAAAATTATATATAAAAAAGTATTCATAACACAAGGTAACACGATAAGGTACTGGACCTATAGTGGGTTACCTCATATTTACTTTATAAAAACTAATTGAAATAAATTTACAATATAAGGTAACACGACAAGACACTAGGTCTACAGTGGGTTACCTCATATTGCATAAAAAAATTAATTGAAATAAATTTACTAACATAAGGTAACGCGACAAGACACTAGGTCTACAGTGGATTACCTCACATTGCTTTAAAAAACTAATTGAAATAAATTTACAACATAAGGTAACGCGACAAGACACTATGGGTCTATAGTGGGTTACCTCATATTGTTTTAGAAAAACTAATTGAAATAAATTTACAACATAAGGTAACGCGACAAGACACTAGGTCTATAGTGGGTTAACTCACGTTGCTTTAAAAAACTAATTGAAATAAATTTACAACATGAGGTAACACGACAAGACAATAGGTCTATAGTGGGTTACCTCACATCGCTTTAAAAATTAATTGAAATGAATTTACAACACAAGGTAACGCGACAAGACACTAGGTCTACAGTGAATTACCTCATATCGCTTTAAAAATTAATTGAAAAATTTACAACATAAGGTAACGTGACAAGACACTTGGTCTATAGTGGGTTACCTCACATTGCTTTAAAAAAAACTAATAATTTTTTTTTACCATATTTTGACACATAGGTACATGTATATCATTTATTTAACACACAAATACTAATCATGTAAAGAAATAACAAAACATAGTGTTAATTAGGAAAAGAAAATAAAAGACATATAAGTAACTACTAAAACAGTAATGAAGAAAACAAATAAAAAATATAATAATCAAAAGAACAAAACTAATTGGAGATTAATGCGATAGGGTTTGAAGATAATTCGAGGATTTAGGGTTAAGTTAAAATTAAATTGGGATTAGGTTTTCAAAATCAATTTGGGGTTAGGTTTCAAAAATCAATTTGGGGATAGGTTTTAAAAATCAATTTGAGGATTTAGGGTAAAATCAATTTGAGGTTTAGGGTTGGGGGTTTCAAATCAATTTGGGAATTTTTAGGGTGAAAATAATTTGGGGTTTAGGGTGAAATTGAAGTAGGGGTTTATGGTTAAAATTCAATTTGGGGTTAGGGTTAATGGTAATGCGAGATGTTCAACATTGAAATTAGTTTCCAAACACAAGTATTTACACACGTTACAATAACAAAAAGAGGATAAAATAAATAAGAAGAGAAGTACCTCTTTAGAGCTTATGGAGAATGAAGAACGAAGAATAATGAAGAAGAAATACATTTGCTTTAGTTTCTCCCTTCTTTCCTTTTTCTTTTCTTCTTTATATGTGTGCCTCTCTCTCTTTCAAAAATTAGGGTTGCCTCCCTCTTTTTATTTATTTATCATCCCCTCTGAGTTGCTAAGTTAGGCATTATATAGGGGGTGGGATTAGGATTTCTGGTTGGGCTAGGGAAAAAGCCCAGTTGCCACAACATTTGAATTTCAAAATTTCCCCCCTTTTTTGTTTTGCAATGTTCACCCCGGTCAAAATTGGGTGTTTACAAATACCAAGCTCAATTGCTGATTGCAGTGACATAGATAGAACTATTGAGAATCCAAGTTGTGTTGCATATGAGAAGGCTTCATCATCTTCTAGTTCTTGTGATTCATTTTAGCTAACTTCACCAACAACAAACTTCTTAGAGCTATTCTCTGAATTTGCCATTTGGACTAAACTTGAGAATAAGCAAACAACACTATACTCTTTGTTTTTGCTGCAATCAATTGCAGGACTCTAGAAATATTTATATATTAAAATAGTATGAGAAGTTAGGTTTAACAATTAGATCAGGCAAAAGACAGATAAATGAAGCAATTAGGCAATTAGGCACAAAAACTGTAGGATAGATAACTAACTTAGTTTCTAAACTAATCTGCTAGTCATATATTAAAATAGTATTAGAAGTTAGTTTTAACAATTATATTAGGCAAAATAACTAGAAATGAATGAATCCATTTGACAATTAGGCAAAGGACCAATGAGATAAATAAATAATCTATATTCTTTCTCTCAAGTACAACATAAACACAAGGTGGTGGTGATACAGAAAGAAGAAAATGTATACTATATGCATATATTGTCAAGATCTGTAATATATTATACAGAATAATGTGCTTTGTTTTGTGCATGTCTACAAAAAACACTCTCAATTTGACTTATTTTTCTTTCTCTTTCTTATCATGTCCAGGTTAATGGGCTAAAGTAGTAGATCATTGTTTCATTGTGGATAATCTATATGCAATCTACCATTCTGCCATAATGAATATAGGAACTTGATATCTAGATTTTGGGAATCACACCATAGGCATTGTATGTGCTTTGGAAAAGGGATGGAGCTAACCTTTAATTACAAACATATTGTGTTATCAAATGTCCTTTATCCCGAAGATAATGTCATCTACCATTTTTAGCAATTCATCTTACTTAGGCTTCACGTTATTATTCAGAAATCTGAACACACCAATATTAACAATTCATTGAGAAGATCAAGCAAAAACAGTCCTATCTGAACTTTATACCATTTAATAAAGGAGTTTATGACTATCTAAAGGAGTTTGTGATAAAAAAACATATATCAAAGACAATAAATGAAAAAGGACTCAAAATTGTTCAAATTTCATAGATTAATTCAATGCTCACAACCTATATACATCATAGATGCAAAATTTAACATATACAAGATGAAAGGGAGTGAAAATAAAGTAATTAATCTTACTCACCAGTATTATAAAGTCAAAATTGTAGGTTGCAAACGGATTATGATTAGGAGAGCTGGACATAGAAACATGACAATTCATGGGACTCTTGCGAACAGAGGACTCATCCTTTGATGACATGTAAGATGAACTCCTCTCGAATTTCTCATATCTATCTTCTTGCATTATGTTCAAGTTTTCAAGCCTAGATTCTAAAGCCAATGGATGCTCTTTGCCATTCATATCAGTGTATAGAATCGGTCTGTCTGATTCCTTCTGCAATTCAATTGTCATTACTATATTGCTTGTTGGGATTTTCTAATGAATTTGGATATAGCAAAAAAGAAGTTTGCCTTACCAATTTACCACACCATTGGTGAAAACATTGAAATAGGATTTCCTGTTTTTGGTTGAATGAAAATATGATTTCTTACTTTGTTCATATATAACATGGACTCATATTTATAAACCTTGCCCAAGTTATAAACCATGTTCAACAAGCACAAAGTATCTAAAAGCTTGTGATAATATTTCGTATTGCATTTTATTTTATTTGATCTATTGGACAAAAAAAGTCAATGCAAAAGAAATAATTTCCAGAAAATTTGGTTATAAACCGGGACTGATAAGTTTTAAGTAGTATCATCTCTCTCTTTCTAAATGGTACATTTTATCTTTGCATCAGACTAAGGACCATACAAAAAATTGCAAATACATACACACATTAATCTAGTTACAATAAATACTAAATTCATGTTAATAGAAAGGAAAGATATATATACATATAAGTACATCATCTAATTTAGGAGTACTAATTGTTGCCACAGATGAATGTGATGAAACATCATAATCAGTAAAGGAGGCAATCATTGCTTTTCAGTGATCAACCTTACTTGCTTTGGATTACTGGTATACGATTAGGGATTGAAGATACAAAAAATTAGGAATTGAGAGATACAAAACTAAACATGAAAAATTAGAAACAAAGTGATGAAATTGAAAAGTAGAAGCTGCAAAATTGGTTTTCCATTTACCTGTGTAGAAACGTCAATGATGAAATTGAAGATGAAGTTGAAGATGAATTTGAAGAGTGAACGAAGGATTTAAGCAATTGAAGAAAGAATCGCCATCGAAATCAGAAGAATCATCGCGCCTCTGCTTATGATGGTTATCCCAATCGACATCGGAATCAGAAAATAACCACGGCGAGAGTAAAAGAGAAAGAGGGAAAGGAAAAACAAAAATCCTTCATCTCAGTCTTAAGAAAAATCCTTCAGTGTTAAGAGAAATAGATCTGAATTGAAATCCTTCATTATTTTGAAATTGAAAGAAAAAGAGAAAGGAAAAACAAAAACCTAATCTTAGGAGAAATTGAGAAGAAAGAAAATGAAAACCTTTCTCTATGACGGTGATAGAGTTGAGGGGCCTCTATGACGGTTATAGAGTTGAGGGGAAAGTGAGGGAATGGGAGAAAAAATTATGCCATGGGCTCAATAAAATAGCAAGATGATGGACTTGGTAATTAATTTTGCCTTGGTTTTGGCAGCGTGGCTAATTTACAGTGTCTAACTCTATTATTTGTTGTAGTGTAGGCACAACCTTTATTTCTTACAGGGAATAGAAACCCTAAAAGGCAGAGAATGAATTGTGGCTGAAAAAAAATAGAAGTTGTGTTCAAAATGT
This sequence comes from Lupinus angustifolius, assembly GCF_001865875.1. Taxonomy (NCBI): domain Eukaryota; kingdom Viridiplantae; phylum Streptophyta; class Magnoliopsida; order Fabales; family Fabaceae; genus Lupinus; species Lupinus angustifolius. Next base: position 22,823,028 of record NC_032009.1, read on the forward strand.
AGGATTTTTAGGTTTTAATCAAAGGAAGCTAATTTTACATCCCAAAATTGCCCTCACATTTTTTTCATAATCCCCGAAATGCCCCAGTCTTATTTAATTTAAATGATTCATTTTTTATCTTTTATAAATGTATAATTTATAATGTCATAAATGTCAAATATAATATTTACTTTCCAACATATGTTTACATTTCATTAACAATTATTATTAATATCTTTGTCATAATTATGCTTTCTACAAAATATTATATAATATCAAACAAATCTTTAAAAATTACTACATCTATACTAATATACATCAAACAAAAAGGGAAAATATCTTTTCCTTTTCAGTATGTGATTAAAAAGTTTTTAGTAGCTATAGTTAAATTTCAAATTTGTTAATTGTATAAATAAATATTTTCCCACGTTAACTCTCAAAATAAATATTTCAAGTTTTTAGTTGTTGTGGTTAAATTTTACTAACATATTAGTTCTCTATTATTGATTCTCTTCACTATTTACATACATCCAAAAGCATAAAAGCACATACTACATATAATTAGAAAAATAGAAACATTCATATTCTTATAATTTAAATATCATAATTGCATACAGTTGTCTTACATAATTTTACGTGTCATTACAGATAATGAAAAATTCAAATAGACATGAATCACAAGAGGAACGACGACACAGAATAAGGCAATATGTTAGACAAAGAAGGAACAACATGAACATAGAGCAAAGACAACAAGAATTAGCAAGGAGACGTTTAACACGCTATAGACTAAACAATGACAATGAAGCACAACAAAATCAAAACAATATTCATGTTTGCACAAACTTTGAACAAAGAACTACAAGTATTACTACATTTGTCACATATCATTTACTTAAACTCAAAAAAATCAAATATTACTCATGTTAAAGTCCAAATATTAATATATTACAATATCTTTTATTTAACTTTATTTTGTTGTATTTTTAGGATCTATTCATAATCCTTTTGAGACTATATCAACAAATATTTCAAGTTCAATGAGATTGACGTCTGTACGTCAAATTGCTAGATCATCCTTTCGACAACAATTTCGCACAGGTAATTTTATTGATAGTTGAAATATATACATTATGTAAAATTATTTATTTTATTATAACTTAATTCTATTATTGTAGTTGTCATATATATATTTTGTTAAACTAAAAACACTATTTGAGAAATTACTGAAGTTATTCTTAAATTTGATATGACATAGTGGTAATATTATAAAATTTCATAAATTTATTTTATTATACTTAATTCTATTATTGTAGTTGTCATATATATATTTTGTTAAACTAAAAACACTATTTGAGAAATTATTGAAGTTATTCTTAAATTTGATATAACATAGTGGTAATATTATAAAATTTCATAATTTTATTCATATTTTAGGATATATTCATGGTCATGTTGAAAATATACCAACAAATATTTCGAATACGTATATATTTTGAATACAAATATTTTGAATACAATAAGATTAAAGTCTCGCTGGTTGTGACAAATTTCACTCACTTTACCAAAAGGTGAATTATCCAATGTTGTTTTTGATTAATTTATTATCTAAGTTATGATGGTCGATTTGTCTTGGCAAATCACGTTTTCTTTTCCCATAATTTTTGTCATAATAGATAACAATAGTCACTAATGAGTGACTATTACGTTAATACTGTGTGACTGCACATATTTATTTATATATAAATACTATATTAATTATTATCATTTATATATATTACTTTTTTAAATAATATAGTTAATAATGTATATATTTTTTCTCAATCATTAAATCATCAGAGAACATATTTGGTTTTATGTGACTGGATCATATTGCACATAGTAGGTTATATTAGGAGGATATTTTAAAACTTTAAAGTTATAAACAAACATGTGACAATGATTTTTAACCAAATCATATAATTTATATACTGTATTTTTTTGCAGATGATGTCACTAATATTATAAGGTATCATGGAAGTCATGACAATGAAGCAGGCCCAAGTCATCGCCATAGTTCCGAAACTAACAATTGTCAATATAATTTTACTAAATTATACATATATATCATATCAATATATGTATAACATTTTACATGCCTTTATCTGAACCTAAAAGTTGTTCTTACATTTTTTGTGTAGCTTATAATAATGACGCAGGACCAAGTCATGTACAAACCGCTGAAAGTATTATTGGTTAGCATTTAAAAAATAATGTCTAATTACTTCACGAACAGTATTTGATTCTAAATTTTCAATTAACTTCCAATTTCACCATTCATAAAGTTACATCATATTTTTCGTTAATTTATAATAAGCTTATAATTATATAACTGTTTTGTCATCAGATATACATTCCGATGGACAAAATTATCATACAGATCAAGACAATGAACGAAGATCAACTCATCAACATAACCATGTCATTCATTCTGGTTCGTATAATAACAATACATCATTTATTATCCAATACATGTTTTTTCTGCTCTACATCATTTGTAAAATCTTTAAAAAAACATACAATTCTAATTTGTATATATTTTTTAAATTATTCTTTTAGGTAATAACTTTGGTGCAAGACACTATAATGAAACACATTAGAATGAACCAATATTATCTTCTTTTCATACTAATGTACGTGCTATATTTTCATATAAAATTTCTAAATAATTAATTAAAATTATTCCTTCTAGACTATGAAAGATAACTTCAACGAACATCATCCTTCAAAAATATATTTATTATTACCATTCATTATTTCAAATATACAGGTGTTCAATCATCATCAACATCATTCCATTTCCCCCCAGAACAGGATACAAATAGTAGGTGCACCTTCCAATCAAGACATAACAGTGCTAGAAGCTTCCGAAATAACAGAAGAATGATTGCATCCCAATTACCTACTCCAACTTCATGTACATGGTGCAATGCAAAATTGTTTCACCATGAGACACAAACTATTTGTTGTTTAAATGGTAAAGTTTGGTTGCAACAAATAGATACACCTCAACAACTGCTTCACTTAATTGATGACTCCTCAGTTGAAGGAAGGCATTTTAGGCAACATATTAGGGGTTACAATCATATATTTGCATTTACTTCATTAGGTGTTCATCTTGATAACAACTTAGCCGCAACTGGACGTGGTATATATACCTTTCGTGCCCAAGGTTCAATTTATCACAACATTGGGGGACTACATCCCAGTGAAGGAGATAGACCACGTTTCCTGCAATTATATATCTATGATACAGATCATGAATTACAGAATAGGATGTTGGAAAACCCCCAACTTCATGAAAATGTAGTTTCAAAGTTACAACATATACTTCATCTTCATAACCCCTTTGTAAATGTCTTTAAGCAACTTGCATCACGAACAGATGTTCATCAATGTAGCCTTATTATTAGAGAGCGTCCTGCTAACCAACCCCAATATAATCTTCCAACTACTTCACAAGTTGCAGCAATTTTTGTTGTTGGAGATGTTGAAACAATGATAAATGGAAGGGATATCAAAGTCACAACTCATGCAGGAAATCTAATGAGGATCCAAGAAACTGTAGGATATTATGATCCCATGCAATATCCTATTCTCTTCCCATATGGAACGTACGGGTGGGATACAAACACAACAACCCATAACGGTAGACGTATTACATGTCGAGAGTATTATAGTTACATGCTACAGGTACTTTCCATTAATAATATGTATACCATATTTCAATGATATATTATTTTTATTACTTTATTCACAAACATAACAATTTAACAATGTCTATTTGTAGATTCGTCCCAATGATCAATCATTATTGTTACGATCGGGACGACTTTTACAACAATATGTTGTTGACAACTATGTCAAAGTTGAGGCAGGAAGGTTGAGGTGGATCCATCAAAATAAAAATAATATTCGCGCTGAAGTGTATCAAGGTTTACAAGATGCTTTGCATGTAGGAGAATATAATGCAGGTAACCACTTAAAAATTAAATTTCAAGCAATAATGACAATTGAATTTACATATATTAATATAATCATTTTATTGGTACAGCAAATATTGGCCAACGTACTGTATTACCATCATCCTTCATCGGCAGTCGTC
>NC_032009.1:22827250-22828092 GCF_001865875.1 Lupinus angustifolius
TGAAGCTTCAAATTTACGAACACCAATTGCATTAAGGAGATTATTTGTTACAATATTAGTGTTCTGTGAACCTACTGATGTTAAAAGTCTATGGGAAGAGTTTGAAAGTTATATGGTAACAAGCTCTACCATCATAACTAACTTTACTAATAAACTTCTAAGATATTTGAACGACCTTTTACTTCTACATGGAAAACAAATCTCAAATTTTGATTTGCCAGCTTTACCATTATAGGATGTTGAAGATAATGTAATACCAAGAATTATTGAAGAACAATTGTCGTTCCATATTTCTCATCAAGATTTGGATGATGTGGGAAAACTAAATTCGGATCAATCACTTGCTTTCAACACCATCATGAATGTCATTGAGCATAGACAGGGTAAAGTTTTTTTGTGTGGATGGCCCTAGAGGAACAGGTAAAACGTTCCTTTATCGTGCTTTAATTTCAAGATTAAGAAGTGTCGGACAAGACAAATTATCCTCGCAACGGCCACCTCTGGTATAGCTGCAACATTATTACCTGGTGGTCAAACTGCACATTCACGGTTTAGGATACCTCTAAATCCAGATTCATCATCAGTATGCTCAATCAGCAAACAATTTGATCTTGCAAAACTAATTATACAATCATCAGCAATAGTTTGGGATGAAGCACCAATGGTAAATAGATATGCTTTGGAAGCAGTAGATCGAACATTAAGAGATATTATAGGTTGTGATGCTTCGTTTGGAGGGAAAGTTGTAATATTGGGAGGAGATTTTAGACAGGTACTTCCAGTGATACCTAAGGGTAATAATGCAGAAATGATAGCTGCATGTATTGTTAAGTCTCCTTTGT
>NC_032009.1:22828192-22877007 GCF_001865875.1 Lupinus angustifolius
GGCCAACATGCTGGACATAGAGCTTTTCTACCTAGGATTAAACTTAAAACGTCAGACAATGCAGGACTCCCTTTTGTTCTTATCAGAAAGCAATTTCCTGTGCGATTAAGTTTTGCACTCACCATAAATAAGGCACAAGGACAAACCATTCCTAATGTAGGCATTTATCTTCCTAAACATGTCTTTGGACACGGACAACTATATGTTGCTCTATCAAGAGGGGTTTCAAAAGCTACCACAAAAATTCTTATTAAAGAAGGAAAAATTCAAGGGGAAGAGGGTGATTTCACAAAGAATATTGTTTTTAAAGATATTTTATTGCATTGACTTAATGCTAATGATGTTACTACATACATCTACATTTATGTGACCGTCATACTTCAGTAACAACCAACGATTATCAAGAACAACCCAACGGTTCTCAACAGTCACAAATCTAATGAGATTCAGAAGCTCACAATGTCGTCTTTTCTACTCTACATAATAGTCCCTATTTCTTCACTGTGTTTCTTCATTTCATAGTTATTTCTTAATAAGGTGTAGTATTGAGAATACTGTCATTATTACTTTCATTACACATTATTATTTTCTTCTTTACTTAATCTTACAGCTTTTTGTAATTCAATTACAAATTATGTACATATTTCATATTTCTATAAAAAAGTATTGTACATCAGCCAAATTACCTATTATTTTTCCTATAAAAAATATATAAATTTTGTGGTTTTTCCAATATAATTCGACATTGTGGCTTCAGTATTCAATAACAACACTCTAAACATAAAAATATTTCTCAATTTCCTCATATCAAAGAAAATTCATTACTCATTTATCATGTCTATTACTTTGTGCAATCATTATTACAAAAATAAGAATGCAGTTCACAAACATTCCATTAAGACTTTATATATTAGGATTTATTTCAATGATTATGTATTAATCATACTTTTTTTTTTACCTATAAAAATAAATGTGAGTTACTAAACTATTTGAATGTTCAATTTTATTTAATGTATTCAATTACAACACGTTACAAACAATAGGAAAGCGAGTTGACAGGCACGGGAGTGCCTGTCAACACGCTAGTACTAGATAAACTTAAAATTTAAACTAGTCATTCATATTTAATATAAGTTTTTTTTATATATATAATATTGATGCATAGAAGAGAGTATACGTTTGAATATTTTTTAGGGCTTTGGTAGAATACATTTCACGAGCCTGATTTTTAAGGTTAGTAATTTATTGGTTCCATAGCATGGTTTTGAAATAAATTTTGAAAAAATTAGTACTAACAACTATTAGCCCACAACTAAATTGACCCAGCCCAGTCCAAAGATTCACTTACTCGTAGTTGGCTAGTCCAAATGGGTTATGTTCATTATACGCGGTCAATACATAATTTATTATGATGCTTTTGTAAAATCGCCTACGTATGAATGAAAAATTCTACCTATGGTGTGGTGTACATATCAAAATCAAGAGTCTTTTTTAGGATTTTATTTCTTTTACTGATGTCTTCTTCATTTGTGAATACAGATTCGGCTCCAAACTTCTCTTTGTTTCTATCCTGAAAACTTGTTCTCCTTCCACCTCCTTTTGCATTTATATGCTTTATTTAGGCTGTAAGGGTACTCACGATATCATCCAACCTTTTGTATTTTTTTTGTTTTTTACTAAGCCCACCCTTTCGAAGGGATGAAGATCACCTGTCTCCAACTATGTCTCATTTACTGTTCCAAACTAATCACATGTTCACATGTGAATAAAAGAATATTTTTAAAAACAAAAAGTAATAAAAAGTAACACTCTGATTGGATTGTTACATAAGGTGGGATATCGTTCTGGACACGTGATTCCTATTCCTTTGGAAGCTTAATTCCCGGCCTAATTCACTTTCACTGTAATGTAATATGATCATTAAGAGTTGAATCTTCCCTAGAGTCAAATACTAAACACTGGTGTTGCTGCTTGATCATGAACTCTTTCTAATTACTAAACACTTTGATCATGAATTCTTTCTAATTGCATCATATGTCTGTTCTTTCTTCCCCATCCCCCCATTTTATACTCTTAATTATTTTTATTAATGAATTCTTCCTTTATTATATCTTACAAAAATCCTCTAAGAAATTTGACATTTTTCTAATCAAATCATGTACTCTCTTTCCTACTTCAATTGTCACCTTAGTATGAATATATTTATTGTTTTTTATGTTGTTGCTTTAGAAACCAAGTCAGAATAAATGCAAGGGAAAGCTCCACCACACGCGTCAACCCTTGTCCATGGTGCATATAGACATTATTTGATTATTATGAAAAAGCAGTACAGAACATAATACAATATTACAGATACAGATACAGTTTTATTTTATGAAAGGCTGAAACAACAGAAAACCAGTGAATAACAATAAGGATTACAGTGAAGAAAGAAAGCAGTGAATTGATAAGATCACTCTGAGTCAATGTAAATAAGAGCATCGAGGAGAGGTTCGAGATGGGGAAAATGAGGAATGAGATCTGATGGTTTAGCTAGCTCATAGTCTTCAAGATGAAAAGCAGGAGCAAAAGTAAGTCCTACTAAAGAGTAATGACTCTCACCATCCCTCTCTGGAGCTTTGATGAATTCCTTCTCAGAAAAGATGCTAAAATCATGAGTTGGAAAAGCACCAACCCACACATCGGAACCATAAGGGACAGTGTATTGAGGTATCTCACCTTCACTTAGATTGGGTCCAAGGCGGGTCAACTTCACATCCCCATCTTTCCCGTTCAGCTCAACTATCTGCAAATCATTAAATTAATTCATCCTTCGATATATAGAGCCGACTTTGTGAATAAAGACTTGATTGTTGTTGTTATAGTTAAGAGAAGAAAAAGGATAGATAGATACCGTGAGAGACTCTCCTAGGTAATAATGCCATGTTTCAGCACCAGGTATGCGATGAGCACGACTTACACTCCCAGACGGAATCAGAAAATTTATTGAGCTTGATACGTGGCGATCTCCTTTATCTATTGTTATTATTTCCCAAAACAAAATCACATCATCAAATTCAAAAGCAATGAATAATACATATGTGCAAAGATTATATAGTAACATAGATAGATGAAAGAAAATAGTTACATTCAGAGGGCAACTGAGACTTGTGAAGAAGAATGGAATCATCTTGGAATGTTTCAGTGTAGAACCCGCCTTGGTGGTGAGCCTCCAGATTCAACTTCTCTACGATCTCTGATGCCGACAAAGACATAGTTTCTATCTTTCTTTTTGTTCCTTACGTACTCTTCCTCTTTCTCTATGATTCTCTTATCCAAAATGGTTAGTCACTTGGCCTTATATAGTAACAAATACATGCACTTGCTATTAATTTGTTATACTCATTCTACCGTCGAGTTGGATATTATGTTGGGTTTATTCAAGTATGAAATCCCACATTGGATATGCGTGGAAAAGTGAATGAGTTTATAAGAAGGAAACACATTAAAATGTTTTAAAGTTTTAGTTCAAGACGTAGTGTCTTACTCAGTCGTGATTTCTTAATAGAAAGGATCTTTTTTCTTAGCTTGTGTCATAGATTGCTTAGTTTGCTATTATTGGTATTATTGAGTACCCCACTCCCTTTTTAAAATCTACTAGGAATTGATTATTGGTAGTCTTGGAGAGAGTTTTTAATATTTGAGAGATTTTAAATTAGTATTTTATCCGTCTTCAAAGGATAGAAAAAATTGTCAAAAGTGAAAAGGGAACGCTTTTTTAATAGTCCATAATTACTTTTGCACTATTTACAACTTTGTGATCACATATTTCATATCAATAATAATTATATTTACTTATTTGCATAACTTCTCTCACACTAAACATCCTCATTTGTAAAGTGGCATTGGCAATTTATTGTAATAAACTATACTTGTAGTTATCAATTTAATTGAAAGAGGTCACACTCGACTTTAATTTAAACAAGTAGATCCTAAAAATAGTCTTTACTTATTTACCTGATAAAAAAAGTTAAAGTTTCTCTCTAATATCTTTAGAAGTCTCACAACATGTTAGTTTATTTGAAACCTTATTATGTCTTCAAACTTTTAAATAGACCAATAAAATTTATCTTTAAATAAACTAACATGTCTGATGTAAATATATAAATCTAAAATTAACAATTAAATTATATTTTATATACATATTTTATAATAAAATTTCATATATAATAATAATATTTATATTAAAATAGTATAATATAAATATATCATATAATTATGTCATTGTGTTGGGCTCTATAGTTCTTTTAATTTAAATGATCTAAAATCTGCTTAATAAACTAAATATATTTTTTAAAAGTCTAAACATGAATTATTTATTAAATGGACTGACATGAGCTATTAAAGGTAAGGTAATAGACTTATGAGAAAGGATCTCACATGTGCTTGCCCCTATTTCTAGTGTACAAATTCAATTCTTATCTTTATTATCTTAACTATGATTTAGAACAAACTTTTACCATTTTTTATTCAATATGAAATGGATAGAATAATATTTATAAAGCCATATGATGTCACCATCACCATGATGTTTAAAGCTTTTTGTTTTTATTCTCTGACTTGTATAAAAAATAATCAAGGTAAACGAAACAATTATATAAATATAATGAGATGCTCTCAAGTTTATAAAAAATAAGCATGATTATGAGTCGATTATGACTAGGAAACCGATCTCTCCACCCTTTCATTCCAGGGGTATTATATGAATAATAATACAAATTTTAAAAACTTAATAATTGTATATAAGCAAATAGTCATGGAAAACGAAACAATTATATAAATACCATAAAATGCTTTCAAGTTTAAATATACATATAAACATGAGTATACGCCATATATATGTTTATATCAACTCATTTTTCTTCAAATAAATTTCACTCATCACATTCACTTTCAGCAAACTCTTAAATCTAAATAGAGTGGTGTATTTCATAAGCTCATGATGACTACAAGTATAAATATATATAGGGTCATTCACATGAGAATATTTTCATGTAAAAATTATAAGCATAATAAAGTTTACTCATAGAAACATACATGATAAGACGGTAACACAATTATATAAACAACCGTACAAAGTAAACCATTTTCCCTCAGTAAACCAGCAAAATATATTTTTATCTAAGTATGTCGGTTATTTCAACAAACAATACAAAATCTGACAACAATTTTATAAACATAATGAGCTGGTTTCAAGTTTACAACATAAATATATAACATGACCATGAGTCGGCTTAATTTATGCAATATATCCAGGTAAACCAATTTTTTTGGTCAACAAGTAAACCATCTTATAATGGTTGATTAGTATTTGTACTTGTAGGGGTTAACTAAATTAATATATGAGGTTTAGGGTTTAGCCATGAGTTGATTGGTTTAGCCAGCTCATAATCATCAGTTGATATATTTTACTAATTTCTATAAAGCTGTAATAATTATCATATTATCTATGCTTGGTCACAAAATGAATATTTTTTCTCTATTATTAGGCTAATAAATGCTCATTCATTTAAACCTTTTTTTTTAAAATAACATGAAGATGAGTTGAATTTGGGATGACATTTGACCATTATTGAGTCACTAAGTGTTCATTAGACGTTTCTATAACTCTTTTTATTTTTATCTTAAAGGAAAAACGAAAATCAGTAGAGAAAAATTAATTTTGAAATAGTATACAATAATTATTGAGTCAATTAAGAGCTCATTAAAGTCCTCTTATACTTTATGTGGGACTTTATACACTTTATAAGCATAAATCATAAACTATTTTTCTTCCTAATTTTCTTTATTGTAAATGCACGTACTTAAGAAGCCAAAAAGTTATTTGTCTTTGTTAGAAGTAAAAATGTAATCCAAATGTATTAAATGGTAGTTAGTTGCAGTAGAGATATTTGTTCCAGTTGGTTGAAACTTACTATTTTAGTTAGGAAGTTTGAAATTCTGTTTTTTCTGTTGTTGTAAACTTTCTATAAGAAGGAAGTTCTTCTTGTTGATAATCAATCAATATTCATACTCTTTCTTCTTTCTGTTTTCTTGCTGAGATTCTAACAAGTGGTATCCAGAGCACGTTCCATACCTAAGGACCTGAGAATCACGCCTCAAAAATTCACTCCCTCAAATCTGCTACTGCGTGTAGAGTGCAAATCGAGAAGTTCACTGTGTGTGAATTAGGATTGGTGTTGTTGCAAGAGAAGTGAAGGCTGCGCATAAGAAGTGAGGAGCAGAGAAGCTAGATCTGGTTCAGAAATGGTTGGAAATGGAGGAAACCTACCGTCAATGAGTCTTCCTATGCTAACAGAGAAGAATTGGGACAGATGGAGCAAGCAGATGAAAGTATTGTTCAACTTTCAAGAAGTAAGTGATGCAATTGAAGATGGACTTCTTGTACCTGGTCCTGATGCCACTGAAATTCAGAGGACCATGTTCAAAGAGGCCAAGAAGAAGGATAACAAAGCATTATTCCTAGTGCATCAATGTGTTGATGATACACATTTTGAAAAAATCCAGAATGCAAACACTGCAAAAGAAGCATGGGATATCTTAGTTCGAAGCCACTCTGGTGGAGACAAGATAAAAAAGGTAAAGCTTCAAACCCTTAGAAAGCAATATGAATTAACTTAAATGGAAGAAATTGAGAAGATAAGTGACTATTTTACAAAAGTACTCACAATGACAAACTAGATGAAAGCTTGTGGAGAAGTGATGACAAATCTCATGATCATTGAAAAGGTCAGGAGATCCTTACCTCAAAAGTTTGACTACATTGTAGTAGCCATAGAAGAATCCAAAGATGTCTCGGGAATGAAGATAGAGGAGCTTCAAAGTTCCTTAGAAGCACATGAAATGAGACTGCTTGAAAGGAATCCAACCAAGAATCCAGAACAAGCCTTGAAGGCAACAAGTTTCAGAGATGAAGATAGTCATAAAACAAGAAAGTGGAAAGGAAAGAAGAGCAGGGGAGATCCAAATTGGTCTGAATCTTCAGATAGAATAGGAAGATCAAGAAGGAATTGGAAACAAAAGAAGTATGACAAAAGGAATGTTGAGTGTTTCAAATGCCACAAAAATGGTCACTATTCTTATAAGTGCTTCAGTGAAAAAGCCAAAAATAATAATGATGAGAAAGAAGCCTACACAGTTCAAGAAGAACTTGAAGAAGAACCACTAACACTAATGGTCACAAACTCTGCAGAGCATAGCCATGAGTCATGTATCTTGACTCAGGGTGCTCAAATCATATGACTAGCCACATGGAATGGCTTGCAGATTTTGACCCTAGCAAGCAAAGCAGTGTGAAGTTTGCAGATGATAGCACTCTCAAGGTGGAAGGAACATGAGATATTGTGATTCTGATGAGAAATGGTTCAAAGGCATTAATCTCTGATGTTCTGTTCATTCCAGGACTGAAATGTAATCTATTGAGCATTGGTCAGTTGGTGCAAAAAGGCTTCACATCAATAATGAAGAATGGTCAGTGTGAGTTGTATGATGCTGAGAAGAAACTCATCCTAAGAAGCAAATTGACTAAGAACATGACATTCCAAGTAAACATCATTGCTGCTGAAGTTCAATGCCTTGCTGTCATGAATTCCATTTATGAAAGTTGGCTCTGGCATTGCAGGTATGGACACTTAAACTTCAAAAACTTACACCAACTTAGCCTAGCTAACATAGTGCATGGAATTCCTATAACTATGCTGCCTAAGAAAATGTGTGAGGTTTGCTTGGCTGGGAAGCAGTCTAGAAGACCTTTTAAATCTCACCTGAGGATGAGGGCTAAAGGGATCTTAGGAGTGGTGCATTCAGATATCTGCGGCCCATTCGAAGAATCATCACTTGTTGGAAACAGGTACTTCATTACCTTTGTTGATGAATTCAGTAGGATGATTTGGCTATATGTGTTGAAACAAAAGAGTCAAGCCTATGAAATGTTCCTAGAATTCAAGGCAACAATTGAAAGGGAAACAGGAAAGATGTTGAAAATCCTCAGAACAGATGGTGGAGGTGAATTCACATCAAATGCTTTCACAACTTATTGTCAAAAGCTATGAAGCACGGATACTGATACGTGTATTGGGTACGATACGTATCCGATACGTCGACACGCATTTTTTCCAAAATATAGGATACGATACGTTCAGGGATACGCGTATAAAATAATAAAAATACATAAAATATGATAAAATTATAAGTGTAAATCAAAATATCCAAAGTAAAAAAATATAATGGAAATTTAAAATCGTTGCCCTCCATTAACAAATATATCTTATCATATTTTAATGAAAACGGATCTATCTTATCCTTTTTTATTGGAAACGAATCTATCTTATCCTATTTTATTGGAAAAGAATCTATCTTATCATGTTTTATTGGAAACGAATCTATATATCCTATAATTTACTGAAAACGAATCTATATATCCTATATTTTATTGAAAACGAATCGGACACGTGTCTTAATATTTATTTATTTTATTTTTTTAATTTTTGGATACTCTATGGATACGTATCCTTCACGAATCCGAGCGTATCCATCTCGGATACGTATCGGACACCGACACGTGAGGATGTTTGACGAATCCGTGCTTCATAGGTCAAAAGCATGGCATCAAACATGAGGTCACTGCTCCATACACACCTCAGCATAATGGGCTAGCAGAAAGAAGAAATAGAACAATCGTGGAAATGGCTAGGAGCTTGATCAAAGAGAAAGGCATGCCACAAAGATTTTGGGGTGAAGCAGTTGCAACCTCAACATACATCTTAAATAGATGTCCAACAAAAAGGCTTGAAGGGGTAGTCCCAATGGAAGTCTGGACAGGTCAGAAACCAATGGTGAGTCACCTCAATGTCTTTGGCTCACTTGCGTTCAAGCATGTTCCTGACCAAAGGAGAACCAAACTCCAAGACAAGAGTGAGGCAATGGTGTTCATTGGACATCATCCTACAGGAGCATACAAACTCTATGACCCTGTCAAAGATAGAGTGCACATTAGCAGAGATGTTGTTATATTAGAGCATGAAAGGTGGAATTGGGACAACAACACAACAAGCTTAAGGAGAATCTTGCCTGATCTGGTTAATGAAGACACTGCATCTGTAGAAGAGAATCAAAGAATTAGCAGCATCCCTACTACTCAAAGATCACAAAGAATGAGATCAATACCCACAAGATTCACTGATTATGAGATTAATCAAGACAGTGAAGTCAATGATGAAGGTGACTTAGTATACTTAGCACTCATAGCACTTATGGCTGAGGCAGAGCCAATCAATGAAACTGATGCACTACAAAACTCTGTTTGGAAGGAAGCAATGGCTGAAGAACTCATGTCCATTGAAAAGAACAAGAGATGGAACCTAGTTGAATTGCCAGAGGATAAGCACCAGATTGGAGTGAAGTGGGTATTCAAGCAAAAGCTCAACCCTGATGGATCCATATCCAAATATAAAGCAAGATTAGTTGCTAAGGGATTTTTGCAAAGAGAAGGCTTGGACTACACAAAGAATTGAGACAATAAGATTGGTATTAGGTGTTGCTTGTGCAAGAAACTGGGAATTATTCTAGCTTGATGTAAAATCAGCCTTTCTTCATGGTCCATTAGAAGAAGAAGTGTATGTTCAGAAACCTCCTGGATTCATAGTGAAAAGGAAAGAGCATCATGTCTACAAGCTAAGAAAGGCATTATATGGATTGAAGCAAGCTCCAAGGGCTTGGAATAAAAGGATTGACTCATTCCTTTTTAAACTGAAGTTCAACAAATGCATTGTAGAGCATGGTGTATATGTCAAAGAGGGTAGAAATGGTGACTTGATGATAATATGCCTATATGTTGATGATCTACTCATTACAGGTTCCAATCCAAAGGAAATTGAAGAGTTCAAGAAAGTTATGAAAGCTGAATTCGAAATGACAGATCTGGGAAAGCTAAGCTATTTCCTTGGCTTAGAATTCACATACACCTCTGCTGGAATTCTAATGCATCAGAAAAAATATGCCAAAGATTTATTGCAGAGGTTCAACATGAGCTCATGTAATCCAGCAATGAATCCAATTGAGACTCGGCTGAAACTTACAAAAGATGAAGAATGTGAGGCAGTGAATGAGACTCTATACAAACAGATGGTAGGATCCCTGAGGTTTCTATGCAATAGCAGGCCAGATTTGTCATATGGTGTTGGATTAGTAAGCAGATTCATGTGTAATCCTAAGAAATCTCATATGTCAGCACTTAAAAGATTGCTAAGATATGTGCAAGGAACAAGTGATTATGGTGTATTATTTCCAGTCAAGAAGCATGAGACAGGGCACGAAACAAGGTTGAAAATGGTTGGATTTGCAGACTCAGATTACTGTGGTGACTTGGTGGAAAGAAAAAGCACATCAGGATACTTGTTTTTGTTTAATGATGCTCCAATTTCTTGGTGTTCTAAAAAACAACCAGTCATTGCATTGTCTAGTTGTAAAGCAGAATACATCTCAGGGAGTTATGCCGCATGTTAGGCAGTATAGCTTGAAGAATTGATGAGGGAAATGAAGGTTGATGTCAAGACTCCAATGCAATTAAAGATTGATAACATTTCTGCTATTAGCTTAGCCAAAAACCCAGTGAGCCATGGCAGAAGCAAGCACATAGAGGTAAGGTTTCACTACCTTAGAGACTTGGTGAGCAGAGGAAGGATTGAAGTAGGCTACTGTAGAACAGAATTGCAGTTGGCAGATATCTTCACCAAAGCATAGAAGGGTGATAGATTTGATGATCTAAGGAAGAAGATAGGAGTTCTATCTAGCATATATTTGGCTTAGGGGAGAATGTTAGAAGTAAAAATATAATCCAAATGTATTAAATGGTAGTTAGTTGCAGTAGAGATATTTGTTCAAGTTGGTTGAAACTTACTATTTTAGTTTGGAAGTTTGAAATTCTGTTTTTTCTGTTGTTGTAAACTTTTTATAAGAAGGAAGTTCTTCTTGTTGATAATCAATCAATATTCATACTCTTTCTTCTTTGTGATTTTCTTGCTGAGATTCTAACAGTCTTAAAAGTCTAGCCTCACTTGTTATCCAATTATATTATAAACGATTAAATTATATTTTTTATACATTCCTATAATAAAATTTCATATATGATAATATTAGTTACTAAAATAATATAATATATATATAATATAATTATATATTTCTAATGTTATATTTAATAGACTTTTTATATCCCCTAAAATCAGGTATACTAAGCTAAATAATTTTTAAAAAGTATAAGCATGACTATGACTTGTTTATGAAAAAATATTTCCTGTTATAGGATAGTAAGTCTATAAGAGATGACCTAACATATTTTTACCTACTGTGCAATTTTCAATTCTTATTGTTTATTATTTTGAACTTTAATTTACTCCAACACTGTTAACATTTTTTTCCTAAAGTTCATGAGAGAGAATAATATTAATAAAACCATATGAATCCACCATGATGTTTCACCTTTTTGTTTTTTTGTAAGACTTGTATCAATGATAATGAAGGTAAACGGGACAAATATATAAATAGAATGAGATGCTCTAAGTTTATATAAATATAATCATGATTTTGAGTTGATTATGACTAGGAATTAGGAAACGATGTCTCCACCCATCCATTCCCACCTATGAATAATCATATAATTTTAAAAATAAAGTTAATAATTGACTATTTGCAAATTGTCATGTAAAAAGAAACAAAATATAAATATAATAAAATGTTTTCAAGTTTAAATCTACATATAAACATGACTATAAATATATATAAATAGTTTATAAACATAATGAGGTGGTTTCAAGTTGACACACACATAAATATATGACCATGACTTTAAGTCGCCTTAATTTATGCAATATATCCACGTAAACCAAATTTTGGGTGAACAAGTAAACCATCTTACAATCGTTTATTAGTATTTGTACTTGTACGGGTTAACTAAATTAAAATATATATTTATGTAACAACTTTATAAAATGAAAGTAAATATAATCTACTTATTTGAAATTAGTTATATTAAAATTATGGAATATGTTCCACTAAAATTGTAATGTTTGGAAATTTTACTAATTACTTTTGCACGTGTTATGGGAGAGGTCAAAACAAAAAAAATCTAGTTAAATAGATTTAAGTGAACAAATATATGACTGAATTTAATATCACATATTGACTCAAAATATTAAGGTATTAAGTTTATAGGTAGTGCTACTTAAATTCACTTTAAATTATTCATTATTTTTCAATATGTGATTCACCCACATAAGTTACACTTGATAATTCTCGATTTCCCATCAAGTATGAAACCTTAATATATAATCAATCCCCTCAAATGGAAATGTTTTGGAGGATATGTTGATGTAAACAAGAACTCAACTTGCGAGACTTTTATAAGCATGTATTGCCATTCTGAACCACTTCAATGGAATAAGCAGCATGAATCCACAAATAATAGTCCTCCACGATAATCACGGTAAACAAAACAATTACTTAATTCCAAGAATATTCTTTCAACATTCTATAAGTATAAACATGACTATGAGTGATAGTGAGTATTAAATTGACATGTCCACCCTTCCTTCTAGATATCAAGAAAATATAGGCATTTCACAATAGTCATTTGCGCTTGTAGTGTCTAGATATCATCTGTGTTGAATTTTTCAAACACTCTTAATTATAATGTTATTTTGTAATTTTCTATATCTTTATTATAGTTGAAAATATCATAACATTACATAACATTAGCTTTTTATTATGTTTACATTAATCCATCCAAACTTTTAAACCATGATTCATTTCTTTTAATTTAAGATTTGGCTTCTTTATAAAAAAAATTATATACATATAAATATATCAACGAATAATTGATTTAAATGATATTTATTTATTTCTTGTCAAGTTAGACTTGGGTTCTAATGTTACTATAGAGAAAACCCCATGTTAGAGAGTTAGAATTGTAGATATTTCTAACTCGAACAATATCACCTCTCATATCATCATATAATATTTGTAGATAGAAAAAAAAAATAGTTAACTTTGTACAATATATCTAAGTAAACCATTCTTAATTGTTTTATGTCAATATTATATTAATTATATATATATATATATATCATTGTGTAGTGTGTTCGGTGTCTATATTAGGTCATATGTGTTTCCTCTCATCCTAGTGCTTCCTTGCTGGCCTGGGTTTTATATAAATATTCATATAAATTTAAAAAAAAAAGCTTAATAATTGGTAATTTGAATATAATAAAAACCACCCTACACAAAATAATAATGACACGAGTTTCCCTACAAAAAATAATGAGATACTTTCATCTTTACATAGACCATATCACATGAATATGAGTAGGCCTTATGCAATGTATGTAAGTAAACCATTTTTTTTTTTTTTGGTAAACAACTATGCATGTCTTAATCTTATTGTGAGTAGGTGATTAATAATTATGTAATAAGACTTTAATGAATTTCTAATATTTTCTATTGAATATGTTCAGTTTTCTATACTAGTAGCATATTAGTTATGTTTCTTTTTTTAGAAACTTCAACGATATTCAATACATAAATAGTAGATTATAGGTTGATGTTAACATTTATACTATACTAAATGGCCAATTTTCTGATTATGTTAATATCATGAGAATCTCTCCAGTATACATAAATATAAATTTAAACGTGACTTTTTTGTAAATAATATAAAGATGAGTTTGAGATAGAGACTACCTTATGCAATATATCTAAGCAATCCATTTATTTTTGGTAAACAATTAATCAAGCGTACTTTAGTCTTGTTTAGTATTTATAATTGTATGATATATGGTTAAGTTAAATTTAAATAAAACAAATATATATTTTTTTATTAAAGGGTGGGATCAGAAATGCTCTCATGGTAGTTTCAGAGCAAGGCTGGACATGGTGGACGATGATTGCCAAAAGGTTGTGGATACTCTAACGTGAACGATTTCTTACCATTTATACATTATTATTGTATTATCTATTGTTCATATTTAATTATTATAGATTTTTTAAAAAACTAATTCAAGTAAATAATAATTGTATATAAATCTTTATGTTATTAGTTCGCAGAAATGTTGCATTTGATTTGCTAAAATATAAAAAAACATGTATATATGTTGAATTGAACCATCCCGATAGGTACCTTTAGTCATATCTAGCAAGTTTCTTTTATGCTAGAGAAACAACAATTAAGAATGGTTGATATTGGTTTCACTTATAACGTTGGTGCATAAATGACAATATAGTTTTGGATGTTTTTTATGGTTATTGTAGGATTATTTTTTACCTAGTTTTATTTTTAAATTTAATATCTATATACTATTAATACAAAAATTTATGCAAAGTAGAAAAATCATCCATCATTTATTTATATTACTTTCTGTAAGAGTCAATTATGAAAAACATAAGTAATAGATAATACAGTAATATTATAAAGAACTCATACACTATCAGCATATATATATATATAATTTGATTCATTTGAGCTGGTAAAATTAAAAATGGCCCAATGGACCATCCCACTGAACTAACAATTATTAGTCCGCAACTAAATTGGTCAACCCAACCCAAAACTGCATCGACTCGTACTTGGTGGCCTAACTCATTTTCAAAGGTCTATGGACAACAAAGAACAAAAAGTTTTGTCTCTGTGATTTTTATAATAAGATTAAATATTAGGCAATACTTCCTCTTAGGACAAGACACTGATCATATTTTTAGATCAGGGGTGGAGGCTAATATCTTTTGGGTCATAGCCACCACCATAATTATTTTATGTCTATTAACAAAACATTTCCCATACACAAAAATGGTCAAACCCATGAGAAATTCGACTAACAATTGTGCTAAACTTATTTACTGGAAATGTTATAAGCATTCAGAGAGAGAAAATGTGATATGCATTCACAGAGAGAGAAAATTGAACTAAACTAGACAGAAAGACGGTGCCAAAGAATGAATAATCCACTGCAACTATTAAACCATGAGAATGATTGTTTCAGACTTGGAGTGTTACTTTCAGATTTTCAATTCCGTGTGCTCCGTTGAGCAATCTTGTAATAATTCAATTTCACTATCCTTTTCCAATTAATAGTAGGGCGCTTAATAGTATCCAATAATGCCAAAAACAAATGAACAGGAATGAAAGGAAAAAGAATGAAAAAAAATAGCATTTGGACATTGGGCATTTCATAATTTGTATTGGCTAACATTAAAAAGAAAAATAATTTTACAATTTAAAAAAAATGGATTTGATGAACATAAGAACAAAAGTGGAAAATCCTTGGGCTACAACCATTAAATTTGAAGGATGCTGTCTAAAAAATGTTCCATTTATAATAATTGCAGACAATTTCACAACTTCGGGTTTTTGTTTCTTAATATTTAGACTGAGATGATTTCATGTCACCATTCCTAGTAACATAACTGATCCATGAAGCCATTCTATCCTTCTCTCTTTCCCCCCTCTATTCTTCTCTACCATGTGTGTTTTTATCATGCACAAATTCACTCACTGCTTTTATCATTCATGAATGGCTGAACTTTGGGTCAGGATGCTGAATGGAATTAATTTTTCCTAGGCCTGCAATATATTTTCACCTACAAAAGCAACTTGAACTAAGCTAGCATATTGACACATTTAATATCTTTAGACTTGTACCTCCTCTATCCTCGTAATGGCTTCTTTCATGTTAAGTCTTTGCTCAGGGTTGCTTTCTGTGCAAGAAGCCCCAACTTGTAGTAGTTGCAACATTTGATTCAGTGAATTTGTATTGCCTTTTAACTCTGGATCAATCAATTCCTCCTCTCTTCTATCACAAATTGCTGTGAAGACCCATTGCACTACATCAGTCCCACCCTTTCCATTACTATGATATTGAGAAGGGAATTTGCCTGTGATCATTTCAAGAATGATAATTCCAAGGCAATAAACATCAGTTTTCTGTGAAATGGTTTGGTAGTGTACATAATCAGGAGTTTTATAGGCAAACATTGTTTGTATAGCATAGCTAGGGTTGATGAGTGCATGAAAGGCAAAATCACTTAGGAGTGGCTCATAATTATCTGTTAGTAAAACATTGCTAGACTTAAGGTTTCCATGGGGCAAGTCCTCTAATGAAAATTCAGAATAAAGGAAGCCTAAACCTCTTGCAATTCCCTTCACAATATTCAAACGGGTAGGCCAGTTTAGTTCAGCATGATTTATTCCTCTATCACCTGAAAGCAAATAACATAATATAAACACACCCCTTGCTATTAATATATATTGAATTGATTGATAAAAAATATGACAAACCTAGATAAAACTCCTTAATAACAAAATTTTTTTTCAAAAAATTGATATAGCTACCAAATCATTACTAAAATGTTTTTTTATTCAAAACCATACCACAAGAACCCTAATAATTTTTAACTAGGTTTTGCCCCAAAGAATAATCTCTGAATGCTGAATTCACCCAAAAAATAATAATCTGTTAATGATGTGATGCTACGATCTTTCCAATACAAAATGCATAGACATACCGTGCAAGACAAATAACAAGCTTCCTTTGGGCTTATAATCTGTGACAAATAACTTCTCCTCTCTGCGGTAATGGTAAGCCAAAGGAGTCAAAATATTAGGATGTCTAAGCCTACCAAAGCGTCTCATCTCAGCATCAAAAATGTCTCTGCTAACTTTATTCATCTCCCGCATCCTTTTCACCACCACAGACATCCCATTCGCCATGGCAGCTTTATAAGCTGAACCCAACCCACCATTTCCCAAAACCTCAGCCGCAGCTTTCATCAAATCTGGCAATCCAAACGTACCCTTCTCATCATTCAACATGATAAGATCACCCATTCCACTCCTTGAAGAACCTTTCTTCGACTCACTACCCTTTTTGCTGCTATGTTCCGAGCCCCTACTACGGTTAGAACTAGGAACATGCACTTGCACCACATTGTCCACTTGGTTTTGACCACTATGATTATTTTGAGTGCTCCTCACGCTAACATCATCAACATTTCTACGCTTGGTCTTCATAAATATGAAAGCCAAAGCCACAACAGCTGCAATAGCAAGGATTATGATAACCTTCACCGCCCAACTAATCCCACTTTCAGGTTTTCCCGCTGCCAAAGTACCGTCACATTCCTTATCCAATGGCTTCCCGCATAGTCCTTCATTCCCAGAGAAAGAGTTAGCACCGAAATTCACCATGCTAGCGGGTATTGCACCTTGTAATTTATTGTTTGACATATCCAAAGATTTAATACTATTGTTAAACTCAGGTATAGGCCCTGAAAACTCGTTGTTTTCGAGGTGCAACTCATTTAAAAGCTTAAGTTTTGTTAAGGAGTCAGGTATATTCCCAGAGAACTTGTTATTAGATATCCATATTTTCTTCAAGGAGCCTAACTGAGAGAAGAAATCTGAAGGAATAGGACCAGAGAATTTGTTTTTGGTCAAGTATATAGCCTTCAGAGCACCAAGTTTATTGAATTCTGGTATTGGACCTGAAAAATTGTTTCTAACGAAACTAAGAGAACGAAGGGAATGAATCTGCATGAGAGCTTCGATGTCAATCTTTCCAGAAAGACCTCTATCTGGGAGATGAATGCTTGTGATAGCGTTATTGACGCAGATAACACCTTCCCATTTTGAAGAACATGGGTTCTGATTTGGGACCCAAGAAGAGAGAGAGTTAGAGGTAGAGAATGATTGTTTAAGTTTGATGAGTGCTTCATATTCTGGATTGATAGAAAGGAGAGGGTAGAAAGATAGTACTGTTGAGAGAATGAAGAGATAGAAATGGAAGCGAACAGCGGCGGCCATTGCCGTGCCGGAGGTGTAACAAGTCCGGGAAGAAATGGACCGCTGCTCGGAGAAATTGAGGTTGTAGTAGTAGTTGTTGTTGTTGTTGTTCTTTGTTTTTTTGGTTTGATTTGCCTTATTTTTTTGGTTAGCTGGATTTGGGTATGGGTAGGGACATGCAGAGGAAAGTGTGACATGTTTGAGATGGAACTTACAGAATTCTAAGAATAGATATGGGAGAGTGAAGGTGAAGGTGGATTACTTAAAAAAGTTTCCGATTAATTTGGAATTTGGAATATAATGTAGACATGGTTGTGGTTCACCTTCATTTAAGTGGTTTTGCTTTTACCATTAATAATCAAAGGCAAATTTGGCTGTTCCCTACGGTTATGGTCTCAGCTCTATCATCCATCAAAAAATGCATTTACATTTTAGATATTATCTTGTCATAACGTTTTTCTATAATTAAAAAAATAATGAGTTTATTCGCCTACGTACACATATCTTTTCTAGGGATGCAAAATGAGCTTGGTCCGACGTGCTAGCTCGTTCAGATAGGTATTTTTAGGGGGTTGGATTGAGGTTTTAGTTCAAAAGCTCATATTCAACCTATTTTAGAAGTCCATTTTTTAGATGGACAATGGAGTGTTGGGCCGAGCTGGCCAAGCTGGCCTGGCCCGATAGGCCAAGATTAAGATTAAAGTTCATTTGTCTATCATGTCGTTCATTACAATTAAGATTAAACTTGTACAATTTTAGCACATGTTTGGATGCTATAAAAAAACATGTAAGTATTTTTTCTCCTCACAAAATGAAAATTTAATATCTCATTTGTACTTATCTATGATCTTCACTATTATCCAATTATTGTACTTGTTATGAGATAAATGTGGAGTTTCACTAACAATTAGGGGTGTTCGAGCCAAATTTAAACATTTAATTAAATGAAATGGAAAATTGGAAACTCAAACAGAACTACTCATTTTGATTCATTTTGGAAAATTAATTGAATTCGATTGAGTTTGAATTTATATTTTTAATGTAGTCGAATTCAAATTGAATTGAGAAATATATATATTTTAATGTGATTAATTTATAATATAATAGTTTTGATTCTTATGTATTTTTTAAAACTTAGGAGTTAGAAGCTTTATTATGAACTAGAAATGTAAAAGTCTAAGACTATGTTGGTTTATTGTTTAAAATTTACAAGTTTTAAACTAATGCGGTATGTTATTATGAGATTGTGTTTTTTGTTTATGAATTTTTATTTTAAAAGACATTTATAAAATGTGTAGATTACTATTTTTGTCTAAAAGTTTTATGTGTTTTAAAAAGAAAAAAAAAACGGGTCAGTCCGTCGACCTGCCACCTTTGCAAAATATGGGTTGAGCTGATATTTTGAGTCATTTTAACAATATGGGTCAGGCCGAGCCATCCTATATTCTGAAGGGCCAAAGACAAGCCAGACCGGACTAACCCATATTGTCACTCCTAATCTTTCCCAGAATACAATAATGTTGTTGGGATATATGTATCAGAAATTGGCTCCTATGTGAGTTTGCAAACTACAAAATGTGCATAATTAAATTTAGGAATAGATATGTTCTCTTAAATTGCATATTATATATCATAATTAAATTCAGTTGCAACATGTTATGGCCTCTTTTAGTGCCATTATTCACTAGGAGGAAAAGATATGGGACCCTCCACCATCACTTGCATTTCAATTCTTGTTGAGAGATATGTCTAACTTATAATTTTGCTTTCTATTTCCTTTACACCAGTTAATATATATATATATATCTAGATTAATAAAAATATGAGATGTCAATTAAATTTTTTAAAATTTTATTATTATTGTTGTCATTTTATTATCATTCATATAAAACAATTATGAGTAAGGATCTGGGACATGAGATTTATGCTCATACCCTATGCCTATGGACTTCAACAATGTACTTTAGCCTCATTGAAGCCTGAAGTCCAAATGTGTAAAAAATCTCCTGACAATCTTAGTTACTCGATCTGCATCAATGTTTTTATGCTTTCTTTGATGCTAATAATGGGTCAGCACAAATCCTAAAATTTCTCCACACATTTTACATTAGTCATTTATTTGCACTTTGCATAGTATAAGGAGTTAGTATCTATTTACTTTCAAATTATCCATACTTTAGCCTTTAAATATTGCTTGTTTTGTTGAGATTAAGCAGCACTATTATAGCATAGTGCAAGAAATAATGATGTATTTACAATTAACACAATGGTATAAGCAACAAAAGCTTAGTTGGGAAGGAAATGCTTTCAATGTCCCAATATTTGAAAGAAATGCTTAGGATAAGCTTAATTGTGAAGCAAATAAATGTCTAGATTGTATTGTTGAGATTAATTGTTTTTGTCATATCACAATCCTCATTCAATATTGCAGACTATTCTAACTTTGTAGGAATATGCTTAGCATTCCTTTAATCAAACACTAACACGCAAAAGAAAAAAAAAATCCTAATACTATTCATACCCCTATCATATTGAAACAAATTGTCTATGGTATAATTTTTAGAATATGTGACATAATGTCAAATTTACCAAGTTCATTTTAACATCAAATTTCACATTTAAATACCAACCTAAAAAAATACATTGTTTGTACTTGTACATCAAAAAATAATGAGTTTATTCGCCTACGTACACATATCTTTTCTAGGGATGCAAAATGAGCTTGGTCCGACGTGCTAGCTCGTTCAGATAGGTATTTTTAGGGGGTTGGATTGAGGTTTTAGTTCAAAAGCTCATATTCAACCTATTTTAGAAGTCCATTTTTTAGATGGACAATGGAGTGTTGGGCCGAGCTGGCCAAGCTGGCCTGGCCCGATAGGCCAAGATTAAGATTAAAGTTCATTTGTCTATCATGTCGTTCATTACAATTAAGATTAAACTTGTACAATTTTAGCACATGTTTGGATGCTATAAAAAAACATGTAAGTATTTTTTCTCCTCACAAAATGAAAATTTAATATCTCATTTGTACTTATCTATGATCTTCACTATTATCCAATTATTGTACTTGTTATGAGATAAATGTGGAGTTTCACTAACAATTAGGGGTGTTCGAGCCAAATTTAAACATTTAATTAAATGAAATGGAAAATTGGAAACTCAAACAGAACTACTCATTTTGATTCATTTTGGAAAATTAATTGAATTCGATTGAGTTTGAATTTATATTTTTAATGTAGTCGAATTCAAATTGAATTGAGAAATATATATATTTTAATGTGATTAATTTATAATATAATAGTTTTGATTCTTATGTATTTTTTAAAACTTAGGAGTTAGAAGCTTTATTATGAACTAGAAATGTAAAAGTCTAAGACTATGTTGGTTTATTGTTTAAAATTTACAAGTTTTAAACTAATGCGGTATGTTATTATGAGATTGTGTTTTTTGTTTATGAATTTTTATTTTAAAAGACATTTATAAAATGTGTAGATTACTATTTTTGTCTAAAAGTTTTATGTGTTTTAAAAAGAAAAAAAAAACGGGTCAGTCCGTCGACCTGCCACCTTTGCAAAATATGGGTTGAGCTGATATTTTGAGTCATTTTAACAATATGGGTCAGGCCGAGCCATCCTATATTCTGAAGGGCCAAAGACAAGCCAGACCGGACTAACCCATATTGTCACTCCTAATCTTTCCCAGAATACAATAATGTTGTTGGGATATATGTATCAGAAATTGGCTCCTATGTGAGTTTGCAAACTACAAAATGTGCATAATTAAATTTAGGAATAGATATGTTCTCTTAAATTGCATATTATATATCATAATTAAATTCAGTTGCAACATGTTATGGCCTCTTTTAGTGCCATTATTCACTAGGAGGAAAAGATATGGGACCCTCCACCATCACTTGCATTTCAATTCTTGTTGAGAGATATGTCTAACTTATAATTTTGCTTTCTATTTCCTTTACACCAGTTAATATATATATATATATCTAGATTAATAAAAATATGAGATGTCAATTAAATTTTTTAAAATTTTATTATTATTGTTGTCATTTTATTATCATTCATATAAAACAATTATGAGTAAGGATCTGGGACATGAGATTTATGCTCATACCCTATGCCTATGGACTTCAACAATGTACTTTAGCCTCATTGAAGCCTGAAGTCCAAATGTGTAAAAAATCTCCTGACAATCTTAGTTACTCGATCTGCATCAATGTTTTTATGCTTTCTTTGATGCTAATAATGGGTCAGCACAAATCCTAAAATTTCTCCACACATTTTACATTAGTCATTTATTTGCACTTTGCATAGTATAAGGAGTTAGTATCTATTTACTTTCAAATTATCCATACTTTAGCCTTTAAATATTGCTTGTTTTGTTGAGATTAAGCAGCACTATTATAGCATAGTGCAAGAAATAATGATGTATTTACAATTAACACAATGGTATAAGCAACAAAAGCTTAGTTGGGAAGGAAATGCTTTCAATGTCCCAATATTTGAAAGAAATGCTTAGGATAAGCTTAATTGTGAAGCAAATAAATGTCTAGATTGTATTGTTGAGATTAATTGTTTTTGTCATATCACAATCCTCATTCAATATTGCAGACTATTCTAACTTTGTAGGAATATGCTTAGCATTCCTTTAATCAAACACTAACACGCAAAAGAAAAAAAAAATCCTAATACTATTCATACCCCTATCATATTGAAACAAATTGTCTATGGTATAATTTTTAGAATATGTGACATAATGTCAAATTTACCAAGTTCATTTTAACATCAAATTTCACATTTAAATACCAACCTAAAAAAATACATTGTTTGTACTTGTACATCAAACAATGTTACTATTGTAATTTGCACAAAGCAAACTAAATACAAAAAAGAACACTGGCCTAGATAGGCACTATAAATTGATGTGATGTTGATATTCGAATTGAGATTTGTGTACTAAAATAATGGTGTCTCTTTGTGTCAAGCCAATAAAATTTTATTCAAATGTGTAAAAGTAATAATTCTTATTTTTATAATTTTGAAGTGTCATTTTTTTATTAAATGAATACATGGATGAGGACAACTGACCCACTCATTGACATTCATATGATAAAGTGTGATGAAGATTATCTGCCTCAAATTGTGTTTCACTTCATGTTCCAAGTCAATCAAAATACTATATTTTATTACTTTTTGCTTTTAAAATTATTATTTTATTCACGTATTAAGATATGATTGGCTTAAGACAGAAAATGAGACAAGTGATTTTTTGAGCTTCAGGTAATCTTAGTCTGTGAAGGACTAATTGCACGTTTGGACCGATGGGAACCTCTCACCAGTCCACCAACTTCAGATGCTCAGAGATGATACTTCATACTGACACAACAGAGACATTCATTTGCTGTTTGTATTTTAATATATTTTTAAAGTACAATTTGTTGTTCGCATTCAATCCATTGATAACTTGTGTCTTGGGTTGAGAATATCTTAAGGAATAACGAGTAAGATCCTCTCTCTATTAATATAAAAACAAATATTACAAAATAATATATAAAATATTATATGTAATAATATTTTTATTTTTCTGTTTATTATGAAATTATATTTTTGTCATTCAAAATATGAATAAAAACAATCACTTAAATCTCTATTATACTTGTTCAAGAATAACTTATTACCTAATAGTTAAACAATTTAACGTTTGCAAACTTATTTTACTGGTTTTTAATGACACCATGTCCAGCAAATTGAGAGTTTAATAACTACTATGAGAGAATAAGGGAAAATTTATGTTATGATCTATGGAAGAAGATCACATGTCTCAAATGGTGTTACATTTATTACTTAAATTTATGTTATGACCTATGGTATCAATTTTTTTTACGAAAGACCTAATAAAAATGTCAAATGACTCATATAACTTAAATTTTCCTGAAAATATGGTAACTAAATCAACACATAAAATAGAATGTTAATACTATTATTACTCACAATAACGTATAAATACCTCAAAATTTCAAATACATGGAGGCCGTAATTAATGCACACACAGAAGGTGCACAGATCGTAATTAGGCTCATTTTATCGGTAAATCATTGGTCTAAAAGTGTAAGTAACAATTTGAGAGTCACATATCTAAAAGAAATTAGTTGCTTATTTAAAATGTGAAAAAATATCATTAATAGTACAAAAAAGATTATGATCTCTTTGGAAAAACTAAAACTTGAAATAACTTCCTTCATGGTGTAATTTTTACTTTCTGTTTTGCCCTTAATATTATTTATTTTTTATAAAAAACCATATAATCTCACGCAATCACCACCAACACATTGATTAACCACATATCTCACCTTAGATTAAATATTATCATAAACGCAAAAAATATATAATATAAAGTACATCGAATACAAAAAATACATTCTAACTCTGAAAAAATGAAATATATAAAAATTGAATATGTAATATCATGCAATATTCACAGGCAGACACGGAGTGCCTCTACACACTATTTTAGAATAAAGGGAGACAACAAATAATAAGGTTTTGTAATTACGATAACTAATATAATCTTTTGAAAATTTGAACAGTAATATTGGTAAGCAAATTAATATAATCTAATTTTTAAACGTTACTTCAAGTTCTCTTGAAAAATAGGTTTCAAATACTATAACTTCATTTTTTGAAAGTGATAACTTTCCTCCAATTTTTATTTATGAAATGACTATACTAAATCTTATATATAAAATAATAACATGTATTTGATAATGTGATAAAGACATTCTTATGTCAAGCATTGGTTCCAATGTAACCTCAAATTCACTGTTGTTAAAATTACTGGTTATCAAACCGTTCAGGTACTGATACAATGGTTTAATTGGTGATTCTGTTATTAAATTACATGCCGGTTAAACTGGACATACCTGCTTATATTTATATATATAAGCCTATAACAAAAAATTTCAAATAGATACAAATAGGTAGATACTCAAATTTATAATTCATATTCATAATCTACTCAATGTTTACTAAACAAACAACTTTAACTATTTAACAAATTCAAAGTCTAAATTACAAAATATATATCAATCCAAAAGTATTACTTAACAACCGCAAAATATAAATAAACAACACACAAGTTCACAACTCATTCTACAAAACAAATAAAGTTGGAGTTTTAACATTTAACACCAAATAATCAAAGTTGTCTCATATCAAGATTATATTTTTGCACCAAATTCTATATTCAGACAATACTCCAAGATTACACAAATGTCAATAAGATTATACACGAATGTTAGGAACCAAAATGTGTAATCCAAGTATGCATTGTAAGCATGTGTCTTGAAGTGTTGAAGAAGAATTGGAAAGATGAGTGACCTTGTAATGAGTTATTAAGTTTTTTTAAAAAAAAAATGTGTATAAACAAGCCGGTTTAATACTTGGCCGCTCAACATCTGTACCGTACCAGTTAGGGGTCCAGTTCGCTGGTTTTTTGGTCGAACTGGTCGGTACGGTACAATTTTTACATCATTGCTCACATTCACATAATGATCTTAGTTTGACTATAAAATAAAAATAGAAAAAATATATATGCTCACGGTATAAAAGTTTCATACAATATTATAATACCATCTATGATTTGTATTTAATTATTATTCATTATAAAAAAAATACAAATGAATGATAAATAATTATTAATTATATATAAATATTGAGATTGACATTTGACACTATACATATTAGACTAATAAAAATAATAATAATCCATTTAAAGACATCCTACCTATATGGTGTACTACCCATTCAAGAGAGGTTTCATCTACTAATGACTTTGGATTTTAATCTATTTAGCAAAAACTAATTTATTGTTGTGAGATTGTGATTATAACAACTATAAAGTTGGTGTGTGATATTGTACTTGGGAATTTATAGTTGTTTAGTTTTATAATTGAATTAGAATTGTTTTAAAAAATTAAATGAAATTTGTTCATGAATTAAAAGGATATATAATTTTATATTTACTAAAATTTGTTGTTTACAAAGTTAAATATATAATTTTAGATTGAGAAATGTCTGAAATGAGTAGAGCTTTGGGAAATAAGTTGAAGTAACATTAACTAACTTAATTTTTAAATGCCATAATTTTAAAAAAAAAAAGTGATTTTTTTTTAAATAAATAAAATTGGCAGAAGAAATTGTCAAATTCTTCATGTTTTTGCAATCTGTCTCAGTAAGCAACATTCCAGTTACGCTCTCATCTCATCAAACCTATCATCATAACTTCACTACTTCCCTTTCAATTCACTCCTCTTTCTATTTCCCAAACAGATCTTCACTTCATTCATTGTAACACTTATCAAACCATTTCTTTCCAAATTTTCCAATCTTAGAATCAGATACTGATACCCCATTCCCATTTTTCCATCGACCCACATCACCATCTGCTAAATCAAACCCCATTTCTCAAAAGGGTAACTTTTTCGTTCTCGAATGATGGTGGATACCTCAACTATTGGGCGGTTCCACCACCAAAAACTCGACTTTAAGCGATGGGTTCCAATATTATTAACCTCCTACAAGACCCTTTTCACGGTTCTATGGATCGCGGCATTCGCGTCGATTTTCGTGTGGCAGAGGAACATAGTCGGTGGTTTATTTGTGTTCGGTCGTGCCACGGCGGCGAGGCCCGTACCGAAGCTGAGGCCGGTGGCTTTCAATTTGACGGATTTCGGAGGGGTTGGTGATGGGGTTACTCTTAACACTGAAGCATTTGAGAGGGCAATTTCGGCAATATCTAAATTAGGGAAGAAGGGTGGTGGCCAGCTTAATGTTCCTCCGGGTCGATGGCTTACGGCGCCGTTTAATCTTACCAGTCATATGACTCTATTTCTAGCTGAAGATGCTGTTATACTTGGACTTGATGTGAGTTTCTTTTTTTTTCTTTCTGTCTCTGCAATCTCGATTTTATGTTTTGTTGTGTGTTCTTTGAAATTTAACATATTTAATAGAACATAGTGTCCTGTTCTGTTCTCATTAGTTTTACCGATCAAAATGTCTCACTTTTTGTCTTATTATAATACGGATTACGGATTTGGATCCTCTCCGGCAGCTGATAGAGCTCTTAGGATGATGTATAAATAAAAAAGGTTCCGATATTCGGCATCGGAGAGGATCCAAATCCGGAAATACACCATACATAGAATGGATTTGTTCTGTCCCTTTCTAACACGTCTGTCTACCTAGCTAGGCTATGGTCTTTATTTTCTTGTAACTTAATAATAATAGTTTGATTTGATACTGAATGCGAGATAAACGAGTTTTTTATGTTAAAACTTAGAAGGCTTGAGCATTATTCTTTTGTCTTT
Source organism: Lupinus angustifolius (assembly GCF_001865875.1). Lineage (NCBI taxonomy): Eukaryota > Viridiplantae > Streptophyta > Magnoliopsida > Fabales > Fabaceae > Lupinus > Lupinus angustifolius. The sequence continues at coordinate 22,855,435 of NC_032009.1, forward strand.
CTGTACTGGGACTGTGTTATTGAATGTTTTTCTTCTTCATTTGAATAATTATTCTCTAGTGTGTGTGAGGGAAAGACCATTGGAAGCCAATGTAAAAAGAGTAGTTAAAGAAAAATAACTTACATTTAGATGGCTTTTCTAAATACAATGATGTTTTATCCATGTATTTGACCCCACCTAATGGGAAAAGGTGTTGTTATTATTGTTGAAGGCATTATTACATGGTGGTTGAGGAAACTGGTGAAGGGTTCATAGGATTATGAAACTAGATGTTACCCACAAAACTCAGGAATCCATATACTGTGTAGTGTGTTCATAGGGATTAGGTGCATAATAGGTTTGAGAATGCGTATGGTTGATTGATACATGATGCATGGCAAGTAGTAAACATCTAAACATTTCGGTATAGTTATTTCTCCTTTTTAAAATACACCGGTTAAGACTTTTGTTTCACTTTTTATATTATGTTACTTTCTTTCATCTGCTTGCTTGTGGAACAAATTCTTATGGGTTGTCTTTTGGACCGTGAGTATCAGTTCTGCTTGTCAAACAAAAGCAGTACTAGACTTGGCTACTTACCTTTGGCAAATTTCAGAAACTAAGACTGGCAAACCAGCTTTGGCAACTTTAAAATGTCTATGGGTATTGTAAATATTTATTGATATGATCTATGAAGCATGAGATTGCTGTCATGTTCACAGTTGGACACAAAGAGTACCCATCATAAAATGCGTAACGAGTATATATACTTCTACATCTGCATCATGCATTTCACACTGCGTAGGACAATTTGGGCTTATTTCATTGATCTCTTTGCTTACACTACATATTTCTTCATATCTCATATTTAAACATTGTATTTACATAATATTTGTCATCTTATGTGATGGCTAACAGGATGAAAAGTATTGGCCACTAATGCCTCCATTGCCTTCATATGGGTATGGGAGGGAGCATCCTGGGCCTCGATACGGCAGTTTGATTCATGGTCAAAATCTTAAAGATATTGTGATAACAGGTAAGGATTTTTTTGTCTTTCTGACCATGTGTGAAAAGTATAACACTTGTCATTTTTCTTAACAAAGGTCTTTAATATTGAATGTCGTAGTAAGTGTGTTCAAGTCTTTATCTTGGAATAAAATGTACTTTTTAATTCTGAGGAAAAAGAAGGAAAATCAGCAGATTTGCTCCGGTTTTTTGGTCTAATAAAGAAAATAAATAGTCCTACTTTTTTTATTTTTTATAGTTGAGATGCCAATATTCCAAAGGCTTAAGCTAATGGTGAAAATAATTTGAATAGTTACTTATTGACTAATTTTGTCTGTATTGATTTGAACTGTTGTAACTTGTAACAAAAGAAGAGTTAGGAGATAACCCAGAAAATGAGCTGAAAATTAGTGACCCTCTGTCACTGTGTTCTGTCCTTTTATTAGATGTGAAGGGTCTCTTGACAAGCTCATACAGCTGTACAAAGGATAAAAGTACTATAAAGGAATACATATACACAACTAGAGCAATAGAGTGATAGACTAATATAGACATCTAGCGTGAGTGAATCATGGTTCCATGTTGAGAAACCAGTTTGTTTGGTATTTACTAAGTACTAACACCTGCATCATATGCTACCCCCCATAAACCTCATTAAAGGGAAAAAGGCTTACAATAGATAAGTTAATCTTTATTAAAATCGACCTTCATGAAATGGCTGGTTGATTACTCGAACACCATATATTTTGGTGGCCACAAGCATGTGAGGGACTAAGGTTTGATTTATTTGGAGTTTAACTTAGTTCTTGTTTAAATTATAGGAGAGGGTGAGCCTCGGCACAACGGTAAGGTTGTTGCTTAGTGACCATGAGGTCACTAGTTTAAATCCTGGAAACAAACTCTCCGCTTGCGATCGTAAGACTGCGTAAATTTACCCTCCCCAAACCCGGTAGGTGAGGGCCCTATGTACTGGACAACCCTTCTCTTGTTGAAATTATGGATTTTGGTGGAGGGAGAAAAAGGAATACTCAAAATAGTGAATTTTGTATCGATATTATTGTGAATAATATGATTTGATACAAAAGACATAACACTAACTCTTATTTATCATAAAAAATAAGATAAAGTAATTTCAATCCCAAGAGATTTTCTAATATATTGTAAACTAATCTAAGATATAATCATGATAAAGCAGAGTATCCTCTCAATATTCAAATATCCTCTAGATATTCTCTAAAAGATAATATAAGATATTGTGAGATATTTCATATATTCTAACAGTTCTCACTAGATGAACAGTAAAGGTTAGCATAGTGCACTCGGAGAAATCTATGACCAGGGTGAGAGCACTCCACTAATTAGGAGGCAACATTACTATGATAAACAAAACAAAATAGGCTATCAGAGCACAGTTCCCTCTCTCTTTTATTTCTATATGTGTGGTGCTTAATTCCTGCGTTTATCTGATTCCGCCTATTGTCATAACTGGCAGGGCATAATGGCACCATAAACGGACAAGGACAAGCGTGGTGGAAAAAATATCGCCAGAAGCGTCTCAACCACACAAGGGGGCCACTTGTTCAGATCATGTGGTCTAGTGACATTGTGATCACTAATATTACAATGCGTGACTCTCCTTTTTGGACTCTTCATCCATATGACTGCAGGAACATTACAATAAAACATGTTACAATACTGGCTCCTGTATTCGAAGCTCCAAATACTGATGGCATAGATCCTGGCAAGTATATTCTACTGAGTACAATTTTTTTTCCATATCAGTTCTAGCCCTACCTTTAACTGAATTTGTGGAAGCTCAATCCAGTAAATAATTTGAGTTTTATGGCAAACTGACGATTTCTCATGATAAATATAAATGCCATCTGATTTAGCGAGACAATGATTCATAAAGCAGGAATAGATTGGGTTCTCTTTTTATACAATTGTGTGTAACTTGTAGTGTGTGTTTTTCTGTTCGTACACAAACAAGATGCACTCGATTTAAACTGATGTTTATACCTTATCTGCCTTATCTTTAAATTTTCAATTATCATTAGAAATGGCTATATGGATACAATTGGAGAGATGTCCAGTTGGCTTACTTTTACTGGAATGTTCCTCTATAGCAGTTGTTGCATGAATAGATTTAATGAACCCCAATTTCTATGGTATGAACAGACTCTTGTGAGGATATGTTGATAGAGGATTGTTACATAAGTACGGGAGATGACGCAATTGCGATAAAAAGTGGCTGGGATCAGTATGGAATTGCTTATGGAAGGCCTTCCAAGAATATAATGATCAGAAACCTTGTTGTTCGCTCTATGGTCAGGTGAATTCCTAACTCAACCAACTTGTACTTCGTAGACTTTCAGCATCTTATTATTGGGGAGAAAACAACTGCAGTATAGATTAATCTAAGAGCCTAAGCATAAACAAACTAATCTTTCTCAATGCCTCTGGTTATGCTTTGATCCCAGCCATAAGTAGCTGATGTCTGTGTTTGTTTTGGAATTTAGTTTATCATTATGAAATGTAATAGTACACGCATAAGATATAAGACAATGGTTTCTCTTGAGGCTGCAATGCATCAGACATTATGTATAAATACCCGGGAAACGCAGATTTAATGGCTCATCTTGTCCATCACCTGAATTTCTAATATTCCTGTAATCTATGCATTTCTACATATTAGAAGTAGGATGCTGCATATCCATGTTTGCCACCTGGTTTGGATATAAGTTTTAAGATTCGATATTTGTACCACTGGCATAAAAGTAAAAAACCATATTTCTATTGTCTGAATTCATCCTGGGAGCCTATCTTTTCCTTTCAATCTTAGCTAATGAAATAACTCACTCATGTGTGCCAAGTAGTCTACATGTATTAAATGCCTGGCCTTGATATTGCTCATAGACTCCTGGTAAACTAAGGGCTTTGAATTATTGGTGGTAGCTTTTCCAATTGACATATCATATATAATTGGATAATATTCCTAGTTAACTACTGTGTGCTAAAACCAATTATTTCTTAACTTGATGGCTGCATATTTGTTAGCATCATGTCCTAAATGATTTCATGAAATGGAACAGTTCTTTTTTTTTCTTTCTGTCTCTGCAATCTCGATTTTATGTTTTGTTGTGTGTTCTTTGAAATTTAACATATTTAATAGAACATAGTGTCCTGTTCTGTTCTCATTAGTTTTACCGATCAAAATGTCTCACTTTTTGTCTTATTATAATACGGATTACGGATTTGGATCCTCTCCGGCAGCTGATAGAGCTCTTAGGATGATGTATAAATAAAAAAGGTTCCGATATTCGGCATCGGAGAGGATCCAAATCCGGAAATACACCATACATAGAATGGATTTGTTCTGTCCCTTTCTAACACGTCTGTCTACCTAGCTAGGCTATGGTCTTTATTTTCTTGTAACTTAATAATAATAGTTTGATTTGATACTGAATGCGAGATAAACGAGTTTTTTATGTTAAAACTTAGAAGGCTTGAGCATTATTCTTTTGTCTTTCTGTACTGGGACTGTGTTATTGAATGTTTTTCTTCTTCATTTGAATAATTATTCTCTAGTGTGTGTGAGGGAAAGACCATTGGAAGCCAATGTAAAAAGAGTAGTTAAAGAAAAATAACTTACATTTAGATGGCTTTTCTAAATACAATGATGTTTTATCCATGTATTTGACCCCACCTAATGGGAAAAGGTGTTGTTATTATTGTTGAAGGCATTATTACATGGTGGTTGAGGAAACTGGTGAAGGGTTCATAGGATTATGAAACTAGATGTTACCCACAAAACTCAGGAATCCATATACTGTGTAGTGTGTTCATAGGGATTAGGTGCATAATAGGTTTGAGAATGCGTATGGTTGATTGATACATGATGCATGGCAAGTAGTAAACATCTAAACATTTCGGTATAGTTATTTCTCCTTTTTAAAATACACCGGTTAAGACTTTTGTTTCACTTTTTATATTATGTTACTTTCTTTCATCTGCTTGCTTGTGGAACAAATTCTTATGGGTTGTCTTTTGGACCGTGAGTATCAGTTCTGCTTGTCAAACAAAAGCAGTACTAGACTTGGCTACTTACCTTTGGCAAATTTCAGAAACTAAGACTGGCAAACCAGCTTTGGCAACTTTAAAATGTCTATGGGTATTGTAAATATTTATTGATATGATCTATGAAGCATGAGATTGCTGTCATGTTCACAGTTGGACACAAAGAGTACCCATCATAAAATGCGTAACGAGTATATATACTTCTACATCTGCATCATGCATTTCACACTGCGTAGGACAATTTGGGCTTATTTCATTGATCTCTTTGCTTACACTACATATTTCTTCATATCTCATATTTAAACATTGTATTTACATAATATTTGTCATCTTATGTGATGGCTAACAGGATGAAAAGTATTGGCCACTAATGCCTCCATTGCCTTCATATGGGTATGGGAGGGAGCATCCTGGGCCTCGATACGGCAGTTTGATTCATGGTCAAAATCTTAAAGATATTGTGATAACAGGTAAGGATTTTTTTGTCTTTCTGACCATGTGTGAAAAGTATAACACTTGTCATTTTTCTTAACAAAGGTCTTTAATATTGAATGTCGTAGTAAGTGTGTTCAAGTCTTTATCTTGGAATAAAATGTACTTTTTAATTCTGAGGAAAAAGAAGGAAAATCAGCAGATTTGCTCCGGTTTTTTGGTCTAATAAAGAAAATAAATAGTCCTACTTTTTTTATTTTTTATAGTTGAGATGCCAATATTCCAAAGGCTTAAGCTAATGGTGAAAATAATTTGAATAGTTACTTATTGACTAATTTTGTCTGTATTGATTTGAACTGTTGTAACTTGTAACAAAAGAAGAGTTAGGAGATAACCCAGAAAATGAGCTGAAAATTAGTGACCCTCTGTCACTGTGTTCTGTCCTTTTATTAGATGTGAAGGGTCTCTTGACAAGCTCATACAGCTGTACAAAGGATAAAAGTACTATAAAGGAATACATATACACAACTAGAGCAATAGAGTGATAGACTAATATAGACATCTAGCGTGAGTGAATCATGGTTCCATGTTGAGAAACCAGTTTGTTTGGTATTTACTAAGTACTAACACCTGCATCATATGCTACCCCCCATAAACCTCATTAAAGGGAAAAAGGCTTACAATAGATAAGTTAATCTTTATTAAAATCGACCTTCATGAAATGGCTGGTTGATTACTCGAACACCATATATTTTGGTGGCCACAAGCATGTGAGGGACTAAGGTTTGATTTATTTGGAGTTTAACTTAGTTCTTGTTTAAATTATAGGAGAGGGTGAGCCTCGGCACAACGGTAAGGTTGTTGCTTAGTGACCATGAGGTCACTAGTTTAAATCCTGGAAACAAACTCTCCGCTTGCGATCGTAAGACTGCGTAAATTTACCCTCCCCAAACCCGGTAGGTGAGGGCCCTATGTACTGGACAACCCTTCTCTTGTTGAAATTATGGATTTTGGTGGAGGGAGAAAAAGGAATACTCAAAATAGTGAATTTTGTATCGATATTATTGTGAATAATATGATTTGATACAAAAGACATAACACTAACTCTTATTTATCATAAAAAATAAGATAAAGTAATTTCAATCCCAAGAGATTTTCTAATATATTGTAAACTAATCTAAGATATAATCATGATAAAGCAGAGTATCCTCTCAATATTCAAATATCCTCTAGATATTCTCTAAAAGATAATATAAGATATTGTGAGATATTTCATATATTCTAACAGTTCTCACTAGATGAACAGTAAAGGTTAGCATAGTGCACTCGGAGAAATCTATGACCAGGGTGAGAGCACTCCACTAATTAGGAGGCAACATTACTATGATAAACAAAACAAAATAGGCTATCAGAGCACAGTTCCCTCTCTCTTTTATTTCTATATGTGTGGTGCTTAATTCCTGCGTTTATCTGATTCCGCCTATTGTCATAACTGGCAGGGCATAATGGCACCATAAACGGACAAGGACAAGCGTGGTGGAAAAAATATCGCCAGAAGCGTCTCAACCACACAAGGGGGCCACTTGTTCAGATCATGTGGTCTAGTGACATTGTGATCACTAATATTACAATGCGTGACTCTCCTTTTTGGACTCTTCATCCATATGACTGCAGGAACATTACAATAAAACATGTTACAATACTGGCTCCTGTATTCGAAGCTCCAAATACTGATGGCATAGATCCTGGCAAGTATATTCTACTGAGTACAATTTTTTTTCCATATCAGTTCTAGCCCTACCTTTAACTGAATTTGTGGAAGCTCAATCCAGTAAATAATTTGAGTTTTATGGCAAACTGACGATTTCTCATGATAAATATAAATGCCATCTGATTTAGCGAGACAATGATTCATAAAGCAGGAATAGATTGGGTTCTCTTTTTATACAATTGTGTGTAACTTGTAGTGTGTGTTTTTCTGTTCGTACACAAACAAGATGCACTCGATTTAAACTGATGTTTATACCTTATCTGCCTTATCTTTAAATTTTCAATTATCATTAGAAATGGCTATATGGATACAATTGGAGAGATGTCCAGTTGGCTTACTTTTACTGGAATGTTCCTCTATAGCAGTTGTTGCATGAATAGATTTAATGAACCCCAATTTCTATGGTATGAACAGACTCTTGTGAGGATATGTTGATAGAGGATTGTTACATAAGTACGGGAGATGACGCAATTGCGATAAAAAGTGGCTGGGATCAGTATGGAATTGCTTATGGAAGGCCTTCCAAGAATATAATGATCAGAAACCTTGTTGTTCGCTCTATGGTCAGGTGAATTCCTAACTCAACCAACTTGTAGTTCTGTGCATGCCTTTCAGCATATTATTATTGGATAGTAAGCAACTGCTTTAAAGCATCTGGTTATGCCTGGTCACATCAGTAAATAGCTGGTGTTTATGTTTGTTTTGGGATTATGTAAGACAATGGTTTTTCTTGAGTCTGTGCATAGGATATTATGTTATAAATGCCCTGGAAACACGGATTTCATGCCTCCTCTTTTGTCCGTCGCCTGAATTTCTAATGTTTCTGTAATCTATGCATTTCTACATATTAGCAGGATGCTAGCATAATATCCATGTTTGCCTATGTTTTAAAATTTGATTATTGTACCACTGCCATAAAAGTATAAAAACCACATTTCTATTGTCTGAAGTTATCCCTGGGCCCTCTCTTTTCCTTTCAATCTTAGTAAATAACTTACTCATACCAGCCTAGTAGTCTACGTATATTAAATGCCTTGGCTTAATATTGTTCATAGGCTCTTGGTAAATTAAGGGCTTTGGATTACTGATGCTGGCTTCTCCAATTGATATCCCATTATATAATTGAATGATATTCCTAGTTAACTTCTGTGTACAAAAATCAATTCCTACTTAATTTGATGACTGCATATTTGTTAGTGCCATATTCTAAATGATTTTATGAAATGGAACAGTGCGGGCGTGTCAATAGGCAGTGAGATGTCTGGTGGGGTATTCAACGTCACTGTGGAGAATCTTCTTGTGTGGGACTCTAGACGTGCGGTGAGGATTAAGACTGCTCCTGGGCGTGGTGGATATGTGCGTCAAATAACTTATCGAAATCTAACATTTGAGAATGTCCGCGTTGGAATTGTCATGAAGACAGATTACAATGAACACCCTGATAATGGGTATGACCCTACAGCACTTCCAGTACTCAAAGACATAAGCTTCACTTCCGTCCATGGCCACGGAGTCCGTGTGCCGGTTCGTATTCATGGTAGTGAAGAGATTCCTGTGAGGAATGTGACTTTTCATGATATGTCAGTTGGGCTAACCTACAAGAAGAAGCATATCTTTCAGTGTGCCTTTGTTCAAGGCCGCGTAATCGGGACCATCTTTCCGGCTCCATGTGTGAACCTTGATCGTTACAATGAGCAAGGACAGCTGGTCGAGCATTCTGCATCCCAGAATGTAACGGATATAGATTATGATTTTTGAGATATGTTCTATTTTTCAGGCCTCGGTTTATGTCTCTATCTGTAATAGATTATTTTTTGTGGGGGTTGGATCACTCAACTCATTCTTTCTTTGTAATTTCATTTTCTTACTCCATTCCATAGCTTTCTTAAGTGGAATTGTATTGTATATAAGGAAAATTTTCAATGCTTACGGAAGTTTACTAGGTGACAAATGGATTTCACTTGATATCATTGTTCAGGATTTATTGCTATATGGTTGCTCAAGTTACAAGTTGGTTTTGTTAAGGGTGAGTGGGTGACCACGTCCATTGAATTAATAATCACTTTTAGTTTGCTTACAAAATCCAACACCTCCCCCAAAAGCACATGTAACCATTCTCCTCTTTTTTTAAACCTCCAAATAATTCATCTGCTTAATTTCTTTAATGATGTTGCACTTAATAGTTTAATAACAAATAATATTCCCTTTTCTGACCTAGACAGAAATTAAAAAGACAAACCTTGTGCCCATGCATGTGCTGTGCCGTGCCATAAAACCAACCTATATTCATATTCATATAATTACAATTATGCATCACTCAACACAAATATATACTATTATCTTCCACGTTGCCACGTGTCTTGTGATTGGTTGAAAAATATATTTAAATTAAAATTTTAATAATTAATTATTTTTCTGACCAATCACAAGCAGTGACACATGGAGTGACACACTGTTTTGAGACAGTAGATGTCCACCCATTATAACCACATGTGTCGAAAAAACTTATATCTCTCTTTGTCAATTGGCTAGCCTTCTAGAAAATACAAGAATAATGATATCATTCATTAATGGAGAGTTAAATACTTTAATTTCTTTATGTTTCTAATAATAAATATGTTATTTTATTATACTTAAAAAAAATAAATGTTATTATACATTAGATTTTCTTTGGGTTTTTCAAATACTTGTAGTAGAGAATTCATACTCAAATACAACAACCATGATACCAAGTCTTTGGCCAATAGCATCAAAGAGGTTGAGATGGGGCCTAAATTATACACTCATATTATAATTAACCAAACCAATTTATTAGGCTCATTAATGATTTTTTCGAGTGTAAAATCTAGCCTAATAGGGTATAGACATGCTTTTAAAAAGCATATATCTAATTTTAGATGAGTTAGCTGGATTCATTCCACCCATATATGGGATGCAATGGGCCATTTCAACCCTCATTATTTATCTCCCCATTTTGTTTCCTTATGCTACTAGAGGTGAATAAATTCCTAAAAGTTTCAAACCATTTTTTTCCTATAGTAATTTAGACCGTTGATTTGCTTCTTGGAAGATTAAGACTAGCATTGTAACATTTATGTATAGCTAACCTTTCCAATAATAAAGAAAATCATTAAATAGTAAAGTATTATAAAGTAATATGGGATGAGAGTGGAGTTGGTGGGAGGTGTAAAATATGTCTATAAGGGAGTAAGATTTAACTCCACTATTAGAGAAGACACTTTTTTTTGTATATTTTTAAAAGTAACAATATAATAACAGTTTACGGTTATTACTTTTTAGTTTTTGTTTGTTTTTCTATATCATTTTCATATTTCCCATAGGAAATTAGGAATAGGACGCAACAAATACAAAAAATAAACACAACATTACAAAAAGGAACAAAACACTCACATATTCATCGTGCTTCAATTCCACTTTCCCTCTTCTTCCAAATTAAAAAAATGATTATAAATATTAAATATATTATTAGCACCTCCTTTGTTCACATGACCCTCACCGTCAAAAAAACGTGTCTTTTCTCTCTTTAAAACGACAATTCTGTGTACTTGATTTCCCTGGTTTCTTTCTTTCTTCTTTCACTCTCAAATATCTCTTTTTATCTTTTGTTTTCTAAGGAAAATGTCGAGCTCATCGGAGATTTCAGGTGTTTCCGGTCAGAAGCCACCGGAGAAGTCTACGTTCTCTCAGACTTGTAGTTTGTTGAGCCAATACCTCAAGGAGAAGGGTAGCTTCGGTGATCTTACCCTTGGAATGACATGCACCACTGAAACAAATGGTATGATTTTAATTTCATTTTTCTTTTTTTTTCTTTTTAATTTCTTCATCTCTTTGAAGTTTTTGATTATGTGTAAGGTTTCAATTTTCCTCATTTTCTTAAATTACTCATTTATGACTAAACAATAGTCAAAGTACCAACAATGTGTTAGTCAAGTGGTGTAAAATCCGTTAGACCTCACCAGGATGATCAAAGTTGAAGGTTGCTGTGAGCGACAGTTGTTGGGAGGGCCACCCATGTAGTCAAAAGAGAATAGTTCCATAGGTGAGAGAATACTTGTACCAAAAAAACAATAATCATTTCAAATATTAGGTGTTGGTTAGAGAGGATAAAAAGTGTATCTTAGTTTGAGCAAAGATGAAAATGAGTAGAAGAGAACAAGTATGTTGTTTAGATTTTAGATATGCATGCCAACTGCACCTAGATTTTCCTCCTAAAAAAAGTTTGGATTTTTTATTTTCTCATTAAAATTGGGGGAAATATTAGCTAGATTTCTCAAAGTGTAATTGATTTGCATGCTTTCCTTCTAAGATTTTCTGCATATGCATGCTTATCAGGGTCACCTGAGACATCTTGTCTCTCTGCAATGAACTTGTTTCCTAACAAAGAAAACAAAATGACACACCCGAACGTGACAACTATGGATTTTCTCTCTCCACATAATGATTATAGCCCACACTCAACAAAAGAGGTTCCAACTTTGGTCAATCCAAGGTGAGTGTATCATTGTTGTGTTTCCTTATTTAGTTGTGGAGTCAATTAACAGTTTTTCATCTGGTATTGTTTGTGGGGTATTGTAATTAATGATTCATGACTAGATACTATTTCATAATGATTAATGCATTATCAAAATTAACTCTTTTCCCATGATTTACAGTGCATTTAAGTCTTTGTGCAAGGAGCCCAAAGCTGCACAATTGACAATCTTTTATGGGGGCCAAGTTATTGTATATGATGATTTTCCTGCTGATAAAGTTGATGAGATAATGTCCTTGGCGAGAAAAGGAATCTCCCAAAACCAGAATACCTCTGTACATGCTCATACTCAGCCTTCAATGATTCAGGAGCACCCTCATGCACCACCCTCACCAATTGTTTGTGGTAATTTCTTAAGATCCTTGATATTTTAATACTACTAATGACAAAGTTCTTGCATTATGGGTATGTTTTATGATCATAAATTTCATTTTTGTACAGATCTACCAATTGCTAGGAAAGCTTCTCTTCATCGTTTCCTGGAGAAGAGGAAGGATAGGTTGGTGTCTCAAACAATTGAAAAATATAGCTAGGAAATAAATATTACATGGCTCATTTGATTTGAGCATGTGGTAATTTTTAACTCATTGTGTGTCAGGTTTCAAATTCTTGTTTCTCCTTTTGTTTTCAATAACAAAAATGTTATTTCATCGTAAATAAATGGATAAATGTGTTATAGCATATTGTCTCTTATTTGTTTTTTGTAGCATTTGCCTCTATATGAGAGAATCCTTACTCCGTTTGTGTGTGTCTAGTTAGATCTTCTGTCTAGTTTTGGCCTAATTTATTGTTATTTTCTTATGTTGTATTTGCAGAATTGCTTCCAAAGCTCCATATCAAACAAGCAATCCCATGACAGCACCTAATAAGCTAGCTGAATCAATGGCATGGCTTGGCTGCTAAATCACTTTAATGGTTAAGTGATTTTAACCAGTTTTTTTATGGTATTTTGTGTGCTTGTCATTTTAACTTCTGTTAAGCTGTTTATGACAATGATAGATCTAATTTAGTCCTTTTAGTTAAATTAGTTCTATGTTAGTTGTGTTGCTCTAATTATCCATAAGAAGCTAATTGGTTAAGAATTGAATTTATCGATAATTTTTTAACTCTCTCTTTGAATAACCTGCTACTAACCGTAACTGACAAGCGAAGAGCTGCTTATGATAACATAATGGAAGTTATTATGTACTCAAACAATGTTTTTTATTTCTATTTGGATATGGAGGAACATGAAAAACTTCTGTATGGAATGCATTGTTTGCAACATTGGGATCAAAGGGTAGCATTATCCTCAAAATTGCTTTTGCTTTTGTTTCATTCCTTTGCTTCAACCAAATGAAGTCCTAGTGTGAAGCCTCTAAATACCACGAAATTAATATATTTGATACACTATCAATATAAAGATTTTTATATAAGAAGTGTATTATCTATTGTTTATTTATATGACATATGTAAAATAAACAATTGTTATTTAATATTATCTATATTCTTATTCTTTTCAAATGAGACACAGTTGGAGTATGTTGTTTTTGGTTTCAAGAAATATTTTCTATTTCCTATTTTCATTTTTAAGAAACAATTTTCATTTCCATGTTTTCATTTCCTGAAAACATGTTTGTTATTATCATTTTCATTTTCATAACTATGCACTCTAAAATTTATAAATCAGGATAATTACTCTTGCAATGAATCCAATTCTAAATTCTAATCACTACAGTAGTCAAACCAATGATTTTATAGAATGTCTACATATTTGATACTTGCATTTTCTTTCCAATGTATTTCATGTCAATAATACATTGAACATTTTTAGTTGTTGGACTTGGTCATTTGCTATTATAAAAGCGTGTGAAAAGTCATGATGAACATCATGCAGTTGTAGATGCTCTCTAAAAAAGGTAAAATTAAAATAAATTACTTACGTACAAGTGCTATACTATTTAATTAAGGTTGTAGTAACATCAAGAAGCGTCAAATTTCATCCCTAAATCATATATTATCATAATCATCATCGAACTATTTCAACAATATCATAAGAGAGACGAAGAAAAGTTATTATGTTGAGAGATAAAGAAATAAATTTTATTATGAAGATGTGTGATAGTAAGGACAAGAGAGACCCTCGTCAATTGATTTCAGCATTTTGTTGATTAGTGAATAGAATAATTGAAAATAATATTCTCCTCATTCCATATCTTTTGATGTTTAAGGTTATGCACATAGTTTCAAAAAATATTAAATGATGTAAAAATTCAATAAAATTTGACTAAAATCGTCACATTTAATACACATAAAAAACTGGATTAAAAATGAAATGAAAAAACAAGTGGAGAAAATATTAGTAATAAATAAGGGTATAATTGGAAAGTAAAATATAAATGTATATTGAGTTTTCAAAACATCAAAAGATTTGGAATAACATGAAAATGTTAAAACATCAAAAGATATAGATCGAATGGAGTAATAAAAATCTTAAAATTTTCAATAAAATGTCATTGTCTTATTATTGAAAATATTGGAAATGATATTTTCATTTTCAAAATTTCTGGAAATAAAGCTCATGTTTTCAAAAATATGAAATGAAAACAACACAACAAACATGTTTTCACTCTCATTTTTTTATTTTATTGAAAATGAAAACAGAAAATAGTCAAAGCAAATACACCCTTAGTTATTTTGTTTTCATTTTCACTCATATCTTTTAATTATGAGTAGTAGATGATGTTTACTTATGGATATTTTTAGTCTAAATAGCCTTTTACATTTTATTAATACTACATTTGTTCCCCGTTAATTGTTTTTTAGCAAATCAAATATGTTCCTATTTATATCTCTATTTAGAAAAGCAAAACAACATTAATGGTTGTTTATAAAACTTCACCATTACATATTTAATAGGAGTTAATAAGTGATAATGAATGATCATAGTAATTATAGAGATAAATGGCAAGATGATAAAATATTATATAAGTTTAACAAGTAAAGATATTAATTATTTTTTATATTTGTGTATGCCAATTGAGATTAAGTTAGATTTTTGCCAATACAATTACTATGCAATGTTTATTGCAACTATTTTGTGATCTAATATAGTCCAAATATAATTTAATATAATTGTGCTACAACTCAATATGAGTATATCATATGATTCATTATCACACTATAATTGTGGTATGATTTAATTATGATAGTCACTACAACAATAATATTATAGAATGACATAGTCGTAATTTAAAACAATAACCCCATTATGTTTTGATGTGACCTTCCATTAGATAGGATTTGGTTCAGTGTGGTGTGGTTGTATTGTACTACCATGCGCCTCAATCTCTCTTGAGATGTAAATTGCATTAAATGGTTTATTATAATATGAGAGGATAAAACATGTAGCCTAATCTTAACGGACAAAATTTCATGTTCTGTCGATTTTAAAATGGGCTAAAGAATATCATATAATAAAATAAAAGTAATCAAATAAAGTATTTGAAGAATTTTTTTAACAAAAACTTTAATATTTTGTATGAAATTGAACAAATTATATTAAATTATAATTTTTGAGACATTAAAAATCACATTAAATAATAATTTATTTGATTTTTCCTTAAATTATGATGCAGGAATAGGTGCTCCTCGGATTGGTTATGATGCAGGATTCTCGAGTGTTGGTGTTGGTGTTGTTGTTGTTGCGACTTCCCAGTATCTAATGTACTGTTAGTAAAATACATGTTTTGTAACTCCATACCATAGAGAAGGGGGATTAAAGCTTTAGTTGTTCAAGCTCTTTTATGAAATGATGGAAGTCGGTGCAGACCCATTATAGAAAATATGGGTTCCAACAAGCTCTTTTAAAACCTCACTTGCATATCATTTTTTAAGGCATTTCTCCTTTATGAATGATCATCTTCACCGTAACAACATCAACCCATTTCGTTTTCCTTTGAGAAAAAACCTAAATAGAAGAGAACAAAATCAACAATTGTGAGATTTTTTCTCTTGCTATTTTCATATTTATGGAGTTGGAGAAGAAAGTTAGACACGTGGTGTTAGCGTTTAAGCACATGAGGAGACCCAAAAGACTAGTCTATTAGGTGATATAGCCTCATAGTTGTAGTAATACATTGATTTTATTATTCTATTTAATATGACACTCCTACGTATAATAGGATGATCCTGATTATATGATAATAGGTAGTAATGGTTGAATTTTGATCAAATATCTTAGAAATTGAAACTTTGTAAATTTTAAATATACTTGAAGAAAAGATACAATGTAAAAAATAGTTGAAATTTTGTTATAGACTAGCTGCAAGTTTTTTTTGAAAGCAGCAAACCAGAAACTGAAGGATGAAGCAAAACCAATCTAACTAAACAACACCCAACATCGAAGTCAAAGTCTTAATAGCTGAAGCTCTTGCCTTGCATAGCAACAAACTTGAACTTTGTGGCCATAATTGCCTAAACTAAATCAACCGTAGAAATCACCATCACTTGTTTGTCAATGCCTCAATGGGTATATTTGGCATTGGTTACTCAATGTTGTTTGAGTTTAGCCCACTCGAAATTGTATGTAATCTTCTTAGCTTATAACCTCATAATTGATATATTATAGTGTACATGGGTGTTATGGTGCAACTCCTTGTTGAACTAGTATGTTCAAAGATTAATGTTACTCAATGATTCTTTAACTAAAATGAAAGTTAATTTGATAACTAAATTAAATGGCTTTGCCTAAAACTTCACTTTTCTAAAACTCACATAGTTACAGTGTGTAACTTTTTGTGCACAATAATTATATTACTTGCCCCACATTTTTCCATAATTTAGGCACGTGGAATTACCATGCAGCTGAAAGTATCACCCAAGTTGAACTTCGAACATAATAACAATGTCTATAGTCTATACTTCTATACTTGTGCAAGTAATGTTGTTCTATACTTCTATATACATATATGAATATGATTCTTTCCCCTCTCTTGAGAACAGGGAGCACAATGATGTTCACTTTTAGGGAAAAATATGGGAACAGAAATACAATTTGCTAGTTGAGCATATGCCCTCGAATAATAAAAGCCAAAAGGGATTCCCAAAGCATAAAGTAACTTCGAACCATGATTTGATTCTGCTTAAAGATTTTAGCTTATTGATGATTTTTATCTTTGTTAGTGGTGGGCATGGAATGGCTACATTGATAGTTTGATTCCCTTGTCCTACTCACTCCACTTCTGGTTCTTTCAATTTCCAATGGGTCCATCCTTATAGTCCCTACTGAATAGTGAATTGGCATCCACTTAAACGACGAAATAACACATTCATGAGACAGCTTCTTCTTATGTTCAAAATAAGGTCCCAATACATGCACCCTCGGGTACATGTGACATTATCAATTCGAAAAGATCTGTTTTCTCAAATCTTGTTTCATAAGTTTTCTCATGCCAATGAAAATATAATATGTTAATTGAAAATTCTAAACCTTCATTATTATTATTGTTTTTGTTTTATTATCATTGACACATGACAATGTATAAGATAAGATCTGGACCAACATATATATTTTCATATCACTTCTAACCTAAGGTGTGCCACAATGGTTATGTCACTTTTGTTTTATGTTTAATTGATTTAAATATACAAGAATTGTACCAGAAAAATGTCGATAATTAATAATGACAAATGATATTTCTTGATCAATCTAGTGACACAGAATTGTGGCTCAACTTATAGATTCAACCCCCAAAGTCCTCCTCTTTTGTCATTTTAGATGACTATTGCATCATTTATTTATTGGCTGCAATGAAAGCAACCCACAAGGAAATAATTGGGGGATAGGGGAGAATGGAACTCAAACAGATTGAATTACATTATTATGTTAGAGAAAGAACTCAAGAATAGAACAAAGTAATTTGTGCAATTGAGATCTCAAGTTCATAATTCATGGTAATAGGAAAGTACATCAAAATCTCTACCATTTGTTCCCACAAAAAATTTCCTTTCCTTTTAGTTATGATCAAGCTATCTTAATTCTCATATATTGGACACTCGATCAATAGTAGTTATAGCCGTATATTATCTACTTAGGGATAGTAATAAACTTGTATTATAGTATCAGTCTGTGGTTTATTTGAAGTACTGACAGAATCAGATACCAAACGTTAAAGGGCAACAATTCCAGTTGAAAATATTTGTTCCCTTGTGTAAGGTGAGCTTGACAATTCAACAGTCCTTGAAGCTTCTGACCTACACTTCTCTTTGCACTCATCCATCATTATCTGATTCGATCGACACTCTGAGCTACAAAATGCTTTCTCTCCTCTGTGTACACCAAAACAAAACAATTATGAGATCATATGGTTGATTTATATGAACCTTGATCGAGATTCGATAAAGTTTTACTTTTTAGCATTCATTCGGACTTAAGACTTGCTATATATATAATAAAACTTTACAACAAAACATAAGTGCTGGGTTATATATAAATTTGAAACCAAAGGGCAAAAAATGTGATCTATAAATATTTTGGATTGGTTAGTACCTATACATGTATATGTCTTTGCCTTGGAGTTTATTTCTGCATAGATGACATGAACTAAGAAAAGTTGAGGTGGGAAATGATAGCTCAGGTTCAACTGAAGTTTTTGGTGGGGTAACTTTGAGTCCACCAGCTTTAATGATGTTGTTATTCTTGTTATACACATGTCTCTTAATTTCACCTTCACCACCATCAAAATAAACCTTAGTGAAGGTTTTGTTAGGTACATGACATGTTACATATGTGTAATCCTCCACATCAATTTCCCTTTGAAACCCATTGGAATGAACAGGGATTGGAATTGATGATCGGTTGAAACTAGATACACAAACAGCATATTTTGGACTAGCTTCACATGGTTTATCAAGATCCACCACAATTCCCAAACCAACACCACCAAGGTTGTAGTTTTTTGAGCCTCTTGTTGGTGACTGAATCTTCATGTCTAGTGGGCCTCTTGGGCTTACCTTGTAGTCCAAGAGTGCCGCAGCGCGGCCACCGCCCGAGACCAATAATTCCGATAACTTTGTGATCATTGGCTGGGTTTTCTTACCCAGCATGACTAGAGATGATGGAGAATTATGAAGGAGATGGGTTGTTGTGCTTGTTTTTGTGTCAAAAGACTATTTATGAAGAATAGAAAGATGAGTGGGTTGTGGGGTGTGGGTGTCCTTATAAGACCAACTACAAAGACATCTCAAGAATCCAAGTATTCTGAGAGAGAAAAAAGGAATTACTGAAAAAGAGAGTTTAATGCATTATTACTCTATCATTTATTATTTATTTTTAATTATTAAAATTCTTTAAAAAGATAAATAATAGATAATATATTGACTATGTATAAAATATATTGAGGAATAATATCTTTTGTTTTTACACAGGGAAATTATTTGAATATGAGAATGATTATAATATTATTTTTTTAGTGAGGTGTGAGGATAAAGATTTATATATGCTAAATTTATTATTAATTTATATTATTTATATTTAAAGTCATAGTAAATAATAATTAAACATAAAAGAGACAGAAATATATGTACTGATATTATAAGTGTTTTTTACACTGTTAATGTATCATTTATCATTTATATTTAATTATCATTATCTCTCAAATAAAAGAATACAAATAAATGATGATACATTGACTATGTATAATTTTTAAATTTGACAATGTATAAATATTTTTCTAAAAATATAAATGGTAAGTGATGAGTAATTATTTTATGAAAAATATATATATACATCGATAATATAAGGATTTTTATAGTGTTAATGTATTATTTATTATTTATTTATATTGTCATTCAATAAATATATATCAATGACTCTTAAATAAAATTAATAGATATAAACAATATATGATATACTCATTATATATATTATATATAAATGTTTATAATATCATCCATAAATATGTACTCTTGTTTCTTTTATTTGTTATCATTTCCACATCAACTCAAAACTTACGTTACATTCCACATAAATTTACACTGGTCCCGGGTCTTGTCAATAGTTATTGTGAAAGAAAATTTTCCTAATATATTGTGATGGAGTAGTTAGACTAATCAGTTTTGTGTGGAATTATACTGGTGTAATGGCTAGAGATATGTAGGATTGGACCCAACAATTAATATAATAATTGATGATGGAAGAGGAAAAGATATAAGGGTAAGAATTTTATATATTATTATTGTATTATTTATTATTTATATTTAAATTATTACTTTTTTAAAAAGTTATATAGATCTATGATAAATAATACATTGGTCGTGTATTTTTTAGTACTACAAGTATATTCATTCACTCTTTTTAGGTAAATAACTGATCTCTTTCGGATTGCATGATTGTGCATCCCAATAAGTGTCGCTCCTAAGAATTGAATTCTTAACCTTTTGGTCATTCTAAGAATCTAGTTGGACATTTTATTACTATACCAACAACTTATTGGTCATATTGACTATATATAAATCTTTACTATACATACTATACTCTATTATTTATTAAGAGGTGATGTGATAATTTATTAATTTTTACTTTACTAAAATCTATTATTTATTAAGAGATGATGTGTTAATTTATTATTTTTTACTTTACTAAACTCTATTATTTATTAAGAGATGATATGATAATTTATTAATTTTTACTTTAATGTGTAATACCAGTTTCACTTGTAGGTGGGTCTGATGTTATGTTCAGTTATAATGAAATACTATATAGAAATTAGAAAGATTAAATATTAGTTCAATGTAGGGTATGTAATTGTGTGGTCAAATATGTGGAAAATCTTTGGGTTTAATATGATACTTATAATTATATAATTACATGCAAATAAATCTTTGGGTTTAATATATTACTTATAATTATTTACCACAGTTGTTAGTTGGTTTCAATTATAATAGTAGTGATGTGTTGTGAAGATATACAAGCATTTAGTTTAAGTGAAGATATAGCAGTCTAAAAAATGAATGGAGAATTTGTCAATTTTTTAGGGTCTTGAAGAGCCTGCCACAGGGGGGCATGGAAACAAATAAAAATTCTTGAACTAAAATAGAAAATAGATTAATCTGCCTAGTCTTGATTTAACTTTGTTTTCAAAGTATACAAAAACCCCTAAAATTTATGTGTTTTGCAAGTTGACAGCATAAATTATTTTTTCTTCTTAATTACTTCTTAAACATTAACTATTTGTGAAATAAGTCATTAAATGTATAAAAAATTAAATTACTAACAATGAAATTGGAATCTAGTAAAACTTTTCCATATATCTTTTCATACAATATTTTTACTCCGGAAGATACCAGAAGGATTGATTGTCCCCGTATTTATAATGGAAGATATGCTTTCCTAACAACCATTTCAACCCTTCAATAAGGAAGTGGAAATATATAGTCCTAAAAGTTTGTAATTTCTTACCCTGCCATAAATTTTAAACTGCAATTCTCCAGTTTAACATATCACTCAAGTTTGGGTATTATTCATGTTCCTCATAAGATATACACTGTGAATATCTGATAGCTTCACCAATACATCATTTGCTCATAACAATTTTTGGTTGGTATTTGATACAACAAATGATAGACACTATTGGAGATAGCCAAGATTTTAGAAACATCTAGTTATGTGCTGGTTGATATTACTATTGATTTTGAATGTGATGAATTTTCTACACAAATTCATCAAAGTTGATTCTAAAGAAGAAAATGGGCAATCAATAAATAAATAAATATA
>NC_032009.1:22877107-22880325 GCF_001865875.1 Lupinus angustifolius
TATGATAGATGTACAAATTCCTAAATCTTGAAGCCATTTAAGACAGGACATCAGTGCTGCTTGCATGATTGCAGTATCCAGTTGCATGATGAAGAGATATGGAAAGGTTTTACTATATTCCAATTTTATTGTTAGTAATTTAAAATTTTATATATTTAAAGATCAATTTCACCAATAGTTAAAGTTTAAGGAGTAGTTAAAAAGAAAAAATAGTTTACAATATCTACTTGCAAAACATATAAAATTTAAGATGTGTTTTGTGAACTTTTCCCATATTTTTATAATGTCACTGAGTCAGTTCTTCTCTTACCTGGTGCACATAATTTGATCCTTAGAATTGGTATTTTTGGTATACTTTACATTTAATTTTACAGAATGAATAAATAAGTTTAGTCCCTAACTTTAATGATAAATTGATAATCATCTAAGAATTCAGTCACTAATGCTAGTATATTGTTGAAATGGTAGAAGACATTGACAAATCTTTTTGATGAATAAGAAAGATGAGACATTCATGTATGAGAAAGATAAGAAAAGCTTAAAGCTTGAAGAAGAAGAAAGAATGGAATCATAGCTTTATTGAATTGAATAGTATTTCTCTTTATCATATTGAATTGAATGTTTGAGTTAAAAGGAATAAGGGAATCACCATTTATATACTATAATGCCTAACTAATAACTAACTAGTTAATCAATTAATTAAACTCTTAATCGATTAACGAAAACAATATTACAACTAACAAACTGAAATTGACTAACAACTTTAACATCCCCCTCAAGCTGGAATATGTGAAGCATTCCAAGCTTTAAATGATTGTGATAAACACCACACATACTCTAAAACTTCCTTAATCTTGATCCTTATATGTTGCTTCAATGAGGAAAACATTACACACTATAATGTTGTGTGTTTTAATGAGAAAGAGGTAAAGAAACTAGAGTATAAAGAAATGATAAATGAGATAATTGAGGTTTAAAAGGATGAAGAATAAGAAAAGAAAGTAATATTTTCATTGATAAAAATGAATTGATTGAATGAATGAGTATTATCATTAACAAGATCAAGAAAGTCCTCCATTTCTTGAACATTGAGATCCTCTTCGCAATTGAGAGAGCTGCTTCTATATCAAATGCTTCAACTAGATCAACCTTGATGGCTCGTAGTTCTTCATTGGTTTCATGAGCAACCATTCTAATTTTGTCTTATTTATCTGATATGCAAGGCAAAATGACTGCATAATGTGAAACAAGCTGCTTTCCACCAAGTTTGAGAAACTTGTTTATCCATGTGATTGTTATTAAACTAAAGAGTCAACTTTATTCCACACTTGGCATAACCTTAACTGATTCTTTTGAAGCTGGTGGGTGCCCACTTTTGCTACTTCCAAGTTCATAAGACAGATCCTTATGGCTTAAAGCATCATCAATCACCACCATCCCTTGTGTAAAGGTGTTCACCAAGATAATTCTTTGTTAAATCTTGGAAAGATATGAGGATAAGAGGAAGTCATTCGAACAATAATTATTACTCTGATACTAATGGATCAAGTGAGGGGTCTGGATGTAGGGGATTTAAAAGGGGAATTGTGGAATGTGAAGTATGAGGTTGTGCATGTTGTTCTATCTGAAATAGAGTAAAGGGAAAAGAGTTTTCATAGAAAGTGCTATTTCTTGAAATAAAAATTTCATTGGATTGTAGGTCATATGAAATGAATCCCTTTGTTCCATCTTTGAAACCAGTAAAAACAGCCTTCCTAGCTTTAGGATGGAATTTTGTTCAGCAAAGGCTAAGCAACCAAATATTCTTAGGTGTTCAAGATAAGGTAGTTGGTTGTGGAGTAATTGGTAAGGGATGTTATCCTTGAGGAGTGGTGTAGGAGTTCTATTTATTAGATAGACAACATGCATGACATCAAAATTCCAAAGGCTAGATGGCAAATTTGATTGAAAATGAAGAGCACTTGACACATTCAAAATGTGTTGGTACTTCCTTTCAACCATGTCATTTTGTTGTGGGGTTTCCACACAACTTCTTTGATGTATTATTGCTTTTGAGGACAGGAAATCATGCATGAGGAATTTGACCCCATTGTCACTTCTCAGGCATTTCAACTTGGTATCAAATTGAGTCTCTATGTATGATAGAAAGTTGATAATGTTTTGTCTCGTTTCAGCCTTAGTCTTCATAAAAATCACCCAAGTAAAACGACTATAATCATCTACAAGGGTTAGAAAATATTTGTGACCATAAACAGATGGGGTAGAGTATGGACCCCACATATCACCATGCAACAATTCAAAAATCTTGGAAAAACAAGTTGTACTAACACGGAAAAGCAGTTTCTTATGTTTAGAGAAATGACAAATATCACAAGGCAAAAGTTTAGCATGTTGTTTAGGAAGGAAAGGAAATTGTGCAGATAAAATGTGTAAAACAGTCTATGGAATGTGTCTAATGCGCATATGCCATAGAGTATTACTACAAAAATGATTAGTAGAGTTATATGAACTAAAACTGTTTGAAACATAATCAACAGGTTTCTCTATATTTATCACAAATAAGCCTTGTTCTGCCCTAGCTGAACCAATCATCCGCTTGAAATTATTCTGCAAGATAATGCAAGAATGTTGAGAGAATACCAAATAGCATTGTGAGTTATGCATCAGTTTATTAACATATATCAAGTTAACATGGAATTCAAGCACAAATAACACATTAGTTAGCAATAAAGTATGAGTGAGTCTAACAGTTCCTGCTATTGAAGTGGATACGTTGTTGCCATTTGGAAGGGTGATAAGCATTAGGGAAATGGTTTGTTGAGTGGTAAAGTTCCTTGAATCAAAAGTAATATGGTCAGTAGCACCTGTATCTAAAAGTCATTGTAAAGAAAGATTACCTGAAGATGATGTAGGCAAGGTTGTATTTAAAATGGAGTTGGTAGCATGAGTGGAAGCGTTCTTGGAATGGTGAATGAGGTTTAATAGGTCTTTAATATGCTCCTTTGTAAGAGTTTGTTCATTATGTTGAGCTTCATCATAACCTTGAAAATCTATTTGTGCATTAGATTGGAATATTGTATCCACATTGTCAAGGGGAAAAACAGCAGTGTTGTTGGCCATTCTTCCATACTTTGAAGATTGGTACCATGAGGGATAGCCATATTTGAGGTAGCAAGTTGTTAGAGATTTTTGTAACGGCAAGTGTACCGTATCGCACA
>NC_032009.1:22880425-22967754 GCF_001865875.1 Lupinus angustifolius
TAAGTTATCAGGAATTGTATACAATTATAACATAAATGCATACTAAGTGCCCCACAAATCATGTACAATTTTACTAATTTTTGGCACTTAACACAAGTCTCAATTGTATGATTGGTTCTCTCACAAAAGGTGCAAAATCTGTTTCCCTAACCTCTACCAGTCCCATTGAGTCTGCCATTTCTTCCTCTAGAAGATGAGTTACCTTTTCCTCTGAAATTGGAAAAATTGGAGTTTCCATTGGTGCTTCTATATTGGTTGGTTTTTTGGCTACTATATTGGTTGGTTTGTTAGTTGTTTGCTGATAGGATCTTGGATTCAGATTTAAGGTCTGGGGGATGATCAAATTGTCTTTCTTGTTGTATGATCAGGGAAAAGACTTTACCAATTGATGGAAGAGGTTCTTGGAGCATAATTTGTGATCTTACTTGAGCATATTGTTCATTCGATCCCTTTAGAAACCTAATAACATAATCATGTTCTCTGTATATAGCACACTTGCACGTGCCAATTGGCATAAAGGTTTCAATTTCCTCCCAAATGGTCTTCAGTTGAGTGTAGAAATCAGAAATGTTGAAATTGCCTTGTAGTCTATGGAAATCTTCTTGTAGTTTTTCCACAAGAAATATATCACCTTGGGAATATCTTTCCCGCAAATATTTCCAAACTCCAGCAGCAGAATCCATCCAAAGGATGGACTTATCAATTGATTCTTAAAATGAATGTTGGAGACATGACAGCACCATGTTATTGCACCTTATCCAAGGTCTGTATAGGTTATCATTCATTGATGGCTTAAGAAAGCTTCTATCAATGAACTCTATCTTGTTCTTGGAATCCAGCGCAAGAACCATTCCTCTTGCCCATGAGTGATAATTTTTCCCATTTAGTAAAGGGCTGACAAGGACGAGTGCAAGATTTTTATTTGAAGCGAGAAAGAATGGATTTGAGTGATTGGAGTTGTAATCAGTATAGTCATTCTGACTTACGGCTAGTTGAGACATGGTGAGACAATATTTCCAAAACAGAGAAGAATGAGAGAAGGTAGATGATGAATCTCCAAGATTCGATGAGGAAGAAAAGACAGAGATGAATCAGAGCAAGATATGCTCTGCTACCATCTTGGATTTGTAGCTCAACATTAAGAAGAGAAAAGAGAAGAATCTTTCTTTGTATATTTCACTATGTGGAAAAGCTTGACCTCAAAGGAGAAGAAGACTCTCCTTTTATAAACTAACAAAACTAACCATTTCCCAAAATACCCAACTAACTAACAAAAAAGACTAAAAGAGGAAAATGGGCTTTAAGAGGGAAAAAGCCCAAAGACTAAAACAGAAAACGATAAATCTAAAACTAACTCAACAAAGAGGAACCAAAAAATAACTAACACTATCAAGGATAACTAACACTTATACTTCTAACATATATGTCAAATAATAATTCTAATATAGCACCTCACATGAATCTTGAGTATGCTGGTAAACTCCTGCAATGCACTCTACCTCAAATAATATCTTACATAGAATCTCAGATATTGTCAAAACTTTGATCGAAACACGAGCTTTAATCTTTTAAAAAAATTAAATCAAAAGTTAAATGTTGCAACTTGCAATTATATGAAGACAACTTTTATATATCAAACTGAACTTTTACTTAAAAAGAGACAAAGTTGCAAGTCTAATGAGGAATTTAGACTTTTCTGGTGCCTTACTTTGGTGGTGAGGATGAAAATATGTTAGTTCATACTTTACATCAGGCCGAGCATATATAGTATATAGAAGTTCGAGTTTGGTCTGCTTAAAAAAATCTAAAGCCTAGACATGACATGTTTAAAAGTTTGGCATGACCTATTAGTTTCTTTAAAGATATGTTACACTATATAATCTTGAAATATGTCATCATATTTATATTTAAATAGACTAATAGACATACTTTTACCTATACTATTCTAAACCTAACAATTAAATTATATTTTTTATACATTTATATATTAAAATTACATATATAATAATATTACTTATACTAAAATTGTTTAATATGAACATTATCACATAATATAATCAAATAAGTCGGTCTGTCAAGCTTAATATGCATTTTGGTTTACTTAAAGCCTCACATGTTAAACTAAATAGGTTTTTCAAAAAGCCTGAATCTATCATGTTCTTGAAAAACTCTAGTTTGACATAGCCTGATATATACTAAGTAATAAGTCCCTGATAGACAACTCCACCTATTTTCAGCCTTGGTCATTGGCCTCATGGTTACTCTAGATATGAGGCATGTCACTTGTGAGAGGTAAAAAAATGACTTACTAAAACAAGGAGTCATAACACAATCAAAGAGCCATAAAAGTCTAAAACAAAGAAATTGATAAGTAGAATATGAAGTCAAACTTAATGGATGACTTAATTAAAGGTTACATGAATGAGTCTTATACCAGATGATGCTCATGGGAAGTTCATGGCATCAGCAACCCTTATTAGCCTGGAAACTATGGAACCAAAGTTGGCAAAAGCGTTGGCCTTGCAAACTGCAATGTACTTTGGAAACACTTGTGGATCTTGGTTTAACTCATGTAATAAGAGAGAAAGGAACAAATCATACTTTGCTATGGTGATTTAAGATATAGGTAACAAATGAATGAATTTGAATTTGGATCCTAATAAATGAATGAAAAAATATTTATCAATTCATATAAATACATTAAAATCATATTTTAGATTATCAAATTCACTCATATCTAAACTTATTGTGTGAATTCTAATCCATCTAATCATCCTACATCTGTTTTAATGGATTGATTATCCAATGTTTGATTTTTATAATTGTAATTAAAAATACTTTTGAAGAAAATCAATATTTTAAAACAATTTCAATAAAAAAATTGAAAACTCATACACATTTCGAAATGAATTTCAACAAAGCATATATGACTATTTTAACTTCTGCAATTATTTTATATTCTGTATTATTTTATATATAATATGATTTGATAATTATCTCCAATGCATGTGTAAGCCTATTCAGATAGAAACTAGACCAAAACAATGAGGGTTTATCTATATGTGTGGTACTATTGAATGTTGCATTTCAAAATTGAAATTCATTTTTTAATTCTTTTAATAAAAATATTAAAGTAAGAGAATCACTATAAGAAAATGAGAGTTTAGAATTTACAATATGGTAGTGTAATTTATTGTTTTCCAGCTTCTCTTTTCTATATAATATTGAAATGTTTTTAAATGTGTTCTTTATTATTGTCAAGTAGATCATTGGGATGTTATATGATTTTTATATTTAATTATTTAAACCGAATTGCCAAGTTACTACTAAATGTTTGTCAACATGGGTTTCTCATTCTTTTGGGGATGGAATGAATGAAACAAAAGAAGACATCACCTTATAGTTTTTTAAACTATATGAATTCTTTATTATTTGAATTGGGGTGGCAAAATTCTTTCTTATTATTATGTAAGCAATGAAAACTCCACATGATGAGGTGTTTTTTCTTTTTGTTTTCCTGTTAGGTTGATTTTTGTATTGGCCCCACTGAAAAGCAACTAAATAT
Organism: Lupinus angustifolius; assembly: GCF_001865875.1. Lineage (NCBI taxonomy): Eukaryota > Viridiplantae > Streptophyta > Magnoliopsida > Fabales > Fabaceae > Lupinus > Lupinus angustifolius. The sequence continues at coordinate 22,883,991 of NC_032009.1, forward strand.
AGGTGAGCAATTCTCCAAGACCATTATTTGAGAAAGAATACGAGGTAATCTTCTTATTTTTAAAATTAAATGTCTTATAAAATCCAGAGAGTTAGTTTTCCAAAACTAAATTCTTTCTTTATTACTTAAACAAACACTTAAGTATTTGTAAAATAACATGACAAAAAAATGAGGGAAAGGTTATTTAGGGAAGCGTAACTTTTTGTGATGTCGAGGTGTAAATGAGTAAATCAGAAAAGGAGGAGAGGTTATTGATAAGAGGATGAGACTCAAAATTGAAAACACTAATCCCAAAGTATTCTTCGAACTTTGATATAATAATTTCAATGAATTATTCTTAACCAGTTCCTTTAGTTGTAACCATTAGTGTGGGATATTTGAGAAAACATTTAGTTACATAGCTAAACCGCTAAAATAAATTAAAAAACACAATTTTCTGAGATTAAAAACTGAATTTTAGTTTTAATAAAATGTAATGTTGATTCCTATCAGAAACATTTGTTTCAACTTTCAACAACGGGTCATTCCTATTTTTTTTCCTTTTTTATACATTTGTTTAATTAGATATATCATAATTATTGTCATTTCAGCCATGACTCTAAACTCAAAAGGAAAAAACTTAAAATTGTTCCAACTTCCCTTGATAGATATCCTTCTCAAAAAGAAAAGTGGAGATATTAGTGAGCACATTAATGGAACATATTTTCTTTCCAAAAATATAATTTTTTTATGTAATGTTTATATTCTCATAGATCTGAAAATATAAATTTAATATATATTAATTTTAGATTTTATTTTCCTTACCAACAAAAATAATTATTATATGAAATAATATGAGACACCAAACTTTATTCCTCATAAGTATTGCTTCATCTTGGTGTTGATTGAAATTGTTATATCAAAGTTCGAAGATGACTCTGGGATTAGTGTTTTCAATTTCTGGTCTTTTGTACTATAGTCCAGTAACCTGTCCTCTTTTTTCTCATTTACACCTCCACATCACAAAAAATAAATTGTCCCTAAATACCACATGATCAAGCAGAGGAAGGATTCATGTTATAGTCAAACGGTATTGCTCTCCAATGCTTAGTCTTGTGAACTGTTGAAAAGATGAATCTCTGTTAATGAAGAGCTAAATACCTCAAAAATAAAGAGAATTTTCAATGACATATTTAACTTTTTGATTATATTAAAAATACATTTTTTATTAAAAATTAAAAAAAAATATATATTTGTTTATAAGGAATTATATTTTTGATTATATTAAAAATACATTTTTTATTAAAAATTAAAAAAAATTAATAGAGATGATCGTTATTCAAATAGAACAATATAAGGAAATTATTCATTTGTTTTGCAATATTTGTTCATCTTTTAACTTTTCAAAAAAAATATCATGCTCTAAAGTCTAAAAATATAACACACACTTATATTATAATTTTCAACAATATTCTTTTTTTTTAACCTCTCTTTTTTACTTGTTATTTTTACATTTCTTTAATTCAGTTTCTAATATTGATTTAACTAAAATTATTATATGCAAATTATATCAATTTTTACATCATTTAATGATTATTTAAATTGTGTGCCTAATTTTAAATATTCAAAAAATCAAAAATGAGATGGATATAATAATAAGAAAGAATGTGATTATTGAAATTACTTGGATTCGTAAATTAGGATGAAATAGAATATGAAATTGAATGTTGTCAACTTCATCCTTAGTCACCCCAATTGGAGAAATATGTAATGGAATCTAGTTATTGTGCATAGATTATCTATCTTACTATTATGTCCCCTTTCCGAAAACACATATGAGTAAGCCAAAAACATTAATGGCACAAGGTTAATCACCTAGGTTTTATGTTAGGTAAAATCTTCACCAATGCTCTAATATGTTTTTGGTAAAGCAAATGTTATTTCTTCACCCAATCGGTAGGGAACTAGTCCTTTTTAGATGTGTGATTATGATTTCTAACAAATATTGTTATAAGAAATTGAATTTTTAACATTCTAATCTATTTGAGAAACCACTATAACTTTGTATCATTACATCAATACCTTATTAATAATATTCTAATATTAACATAATAAATAAAGAATAATTTTTTATTGAAAATAATGGTTTTAAATATATAAAGAGATTAATTTATGTTTTTTAATACATCATTTCTATATTCGAATTTCTTAACCAATGTCCTTAATTAGAGCATACATCACTTATCTAACACTAAATGTTGATTGGATTATTTTTTGAACATTTATAGTTTTTCAACACAAATTTGACCCTAGACTCAATTAAATACATTGCATATTTGGTTAGATAAATATTCTTGATATTATTCATTATTATTGATATATAATTTGACATATGAAATGATATTATGTAGATATTTTTTCTTCATTATTTACATATACAATATATATGAAGAAAAAATTAGGTAATCAATGATATACTAAATGATAGATATCGTGACAATAAGTCATTTGAATAAAAGTATCTAAAATAACTAGCAAAAATACAATTAAAAAATGAAATTTTATTAATAGATATGTTGTTACAATGAAATATATTATTTACCTTGGGACAAAGATATGTCATTACTTCTTACACAATTGACAATGGAAAAAAGAATACATTACAGAAGACAAGTATGCAATGATATTAACAATTGCAATTACTAATTACTCATTCGTGCTAACATGGAGAGATTTGTATAATTTAGTAGTAATTTCTTGGCCATGTTAAAATTGACCAATCCAAACCTGAATTGATACTTGGGTTATCAACCCTAATCTTCGTCCATTCTTAATCCTTAGAAATTCCACAAGTATGAGTCATCAACTGTGAAACCATCCATATTTTCTTCTCCATAATAGTTAACACTCTCCATTTCAGGAACATAGTAATGACCACTAAATTCATCAAAACCCGGAAATATCCCATATTCATGTGCAAAATTAATGTTACCGGACCCGATTTGTGCAAACAAATCTGGAAACAAACCGTTAAATGTGACATCACTAACCGTTTCCATAGTTTCTTCTGAAATACATTGGGAAGATGACTCTGCATGCAACAATATTGTCCCCTCCGAAGAGCACTCCACATGTGATTCAGTTTTAGCGGGTCGAATCGAATGTGTCAAATGTGGCTCGGAATTTGCGAAACGGGTTGCGGCCGCTTGGATTTCAGAAGGTGTCATGGACATGCCACCAACAATATCAGGTGGGTTGTCAGGGAAATTAAACCTGGCGTTGCGGCCACGTAAGCAGAATGTGGCTGCATCGAAAGCACGTGCGGCTTTCTCAGCTGAATCAAATGATCCCAACCAAATCCTTTGACGACTATTGGGTAGTCTAATTTCTGACACCCATTTTCCCCACTTCCTCTTTCGAACACCCTTGAACTGACAAGTTAAATCATTTTGCTCCTTCATATTTTCCATGCTTGGCTTCACCATTTATGGTATGTCCTTTTTTTATACCTGACAGTCACAGTACAAGGTTACAAAGCAAAGAACAAAAACAATGTTTTAAGAATTTGTCATTAGGTGGTTAAGTTTTTTTTTTGTTAGTGCTTAATGGTGGAGAGTTTGCGGGTATATATAAAGTGTGGAGAGATATGAGAGATATCTCATGTTTCAAAAAAAAAACTTGTTTTTATGAATTTTCTTTTTATATATTGTCACTTATTTATTGAATAACATGTTAGAGTAGTGTGAATGGTCAACACTTTCGAGGCGCTTCATCGTAATCAAGGACTCTTAAATGTCTAATATGGTTCTTACATGTGGTGCTAATGTTTTCGTCCCTACGCATTGCCACATTCACATGTCAGATTCTTGGACCAACATGTGTTTTTTTATTCCACGTGAACTTAATACTTACATTGGGAATTATTACTTGATTTAAGAAAATGTTGAAATTTGGTACTTTCAAGTCTAGCACAACTGCCCATATAGAGAAAAATTGGCTTTCCCAAATTATTAAGATAATCTATATTCTCTAGACCTATAAAGATGGTACACAAATTTATTCATGAAAGTTATGTTGATGGTAAGTTGGCGATTATACCGAAATGATAATTAGAGTGAAAGTAAGTTAGGCTCCATGTAATAATTTATTACCTAATTTATAATAGGTTACCAAGCTTTTTCAAAATTTATCTATACTTCTAAAAGGTAAAATATCTTAACGGATTTTTAGATAATTAAATAGGCGTAATTTCTATATTCTAAGTTTGACTCATTATTATATAAATGCAACATATACCTAAAAATTATTCAGGTAATTGAACTTGTATAATTTCATTCAATTCTATTTATTAATCAATGACATAATTTTCATATTCCAATTTATTTTTTTATAACATCTCAATAATAATTATAAGAAATTTTCACATGTTCTTTTATTCTTTTTCATCAATGTATCACTATTATTCTACATATTCTTTAACTTTTATTTTCTCTTTTCATCAATCCAAGATGAATAATTTTGACCCACACGAAAAAACATTCAATGACACAATAATCATTATTAGAGGTACAACTTGAAAAGTTTATAGAAACTTTGTATATACATTTGACATCAAAAAATAAGAGTATGGGTCGACATGGAAAGAATGTTGGTTGAAATGGTAGTGAGGATAAATTAAAAAAGCATATTTAGCTTTACATATTAAATTTTAGATCATTTAAAAGGTTTATTAAATCTACTAGATTAACTTATTTAATTATATTATATTATCTTAATATATAAAAAACTATTACACGTGAAATTTGAATATAAAAATGTATATAAAAAATAAAATTTCATTTTTGGTGTTAGATATGAATATTTAAAAATAGAATTGTTAGCGTATTTAAGAGTCTTATAATATAGTATACTTGTAATTATGCTTATAAGTTAGACCAAACTTTTAAATATGTTACACACATGCCTTAAGAATATTAAACATATAAACAAGTCAAGTTAAGGTAATATATGTTACGTAAGTAGAGTTTTTTAAGACAATTTGATTTGACCAATTTCCACCTCTAATATATAGTAATGAGAGATGAATCTATAAATAATAGGAGGGAGAGAGCGAGATAAATCAAAGTATATGCATGTCTTGTGAATTTTCTAAATGTAAAAAATGTGATCTAATGTGTTGGTGCAGCGGAAGTGATCGTTGTGTAGCGTTGGTTACAAGCAATCAAATAAAGGCATAGAATAAATATAAGAGAAGAAACAAGAGAATTTGTTAATGGAGTTCAGTCAATTGTGCCTACGTCCTCGGGAGCGTTGAGCGGCTACCAAGATATTATTAGAGAATAAGGATTACAAACATTAACACACCAATGGGCCCACATGTCCATGAGGTGTTTCTATTAGGTGCTTATATCTGGTGCACATTACAACAAGGGACTTCATATAATAATATATTTCGAACAATCCCAACAATCTCCACCTTTATTGAAATAGACAAATATCTCGCTCCTTAGGAAATCTACACAAGAATCTCCACCTTAGCGAATATATGACTCCACCTTGTTTAATGTCTCTTCTCTTTAACTGCTCCCCTACAACATATACCTTTTGAGTATCTTTGACGATGTTACCAAGAGCCTAGCTCTCCAAACTTCTAGTGCGGCTTCCCGTACCGCCATAAAATGGAACACACCGCCTAGCCACCTATTGCTAGGAAGTCTTTCGATATATTGGAACTTCTACATAAAAGTTCACCAACAATCGTCCTCTTTAATACTCAGTCAAACTGAACCTTGGAGCTTCCTTGGAAAGCCTTAATCGCTATCATCATTGTCTACTCCGACAATCCTAGTTCAAAAGAACTATCATACTTCACCATAAGGAGTATACCCATAGTGCACACCCTGCATCAATGCTAACTAATGTATGTGTCACATCCTTACATCCAAGTCAATGCCCATGTTACACCCATGCATCTCTATCAATGCTCGTGTTATAATTTGCATCAAAGCCAATGCACATGTTACACCCTATATCAAAGTCAATCAGCGCCTCTATGCTTTTGTGCATCTGCTAACATTCTCTCAACATCTAGAGAGATATTGTCAGCACCTGTCTCTGGGTCAAACTCAACACATGAGTCCCTATCTCCACCTTGATCCTAATCCAGTACATGAATTTATGGGATTCTGGATCAACATATACAACGCCCACACTACAGTTCCATCATGTTTCCTTCTCCTTCAACTCATCTACTTTATCTTTGTCATTACCTTTGACGCACATTTTCTAGCCATCACGCCTTCACCCTCTTTAGCCATTATCTGACGTCTGGGTTAAGAGCAAACTACCAATCGGCTCTGATACCAATTGTTGATGCAGCGGAAGCGATCGTTGCGTAGTGTTGGCCACAAGCAATCAAATAAAGGCATAGAATAAATATAAGAGAAGAAACAAGAGAATTTGTTAACGGGGTTCGGCCAATTGTGCCTACGTCCCCGGGAGCGCTGAGCGGCTACCAAGATATTATTAGAGAATAAGAATTACAAACCCTAACACACCCATGGGCCCACCTGCCCTTGGGGTGTTTCTTTTAGGTGCTTATATCTAGTGCATATTACAACAAGGGACATGAGTCCAATATATAACATTGATACTCTCCTCTATTCTAATACTAGGCAATGTGGGACTTCATATAATAATATATTTCAAACAATCCCAACAATATCCACCTTGATTGAAATAGACAAATATATCGCTCCTTAGGAAATCTACACAAGATAATGTACTAAGGTTCTTACCTAATAAGATCTAGAATAGTAGATGTATGCAGTTTTATTTTCTTAGGCGTAAGACATTTTTAAATGTATTTTTTTCCGAAAAGGACTACATGTTTATAACTAATCATAGAAAATGTATAAAAATATGAAAAAATATAAATAAATAAAAAGTATATATGCATATTAAATACTTATAAAAATACATTTTTATTGTAAAAATTATTCTATATATAGCGTATTATACAAAATGCATCCATTGCTAGGTTAATTGGTTATAAAGTCTTAAATGAGAAAAGTGAAGGTACCATTTCAAAAAAATTAACTATCTTGGTGGTAATGGGGTTGTCATTACCATCGTTGAGTTGCTGGTGTTGAGTGGAGGGGTACTCCTAAATCAATAACGGGCCGTTCAAAATGAGAAAAACGTAAATCATCAAAATAAAATTTTACAATCCATATATTTTGATCATTTTTTATTACAAATTAGAGTTGTGATGGTGAACTTTCACTTGAAAATAAATAATTAGGTCACTTGAATTGCAACTAAAGTATATAGGAGAAATGCAAAGTTCAAATCATTGAAAGGGTCCTTATTTTTTTAAATGTTGAATGAGAGACTAATTTATGTGATGAGAGAAATAAGTGAAGTCATGATTTAGTCATTGCCAAAGATTTTTTGGGCGAACCATTAATTTTTATTTTATGTTTTATACTTAGAGTTACATTATAAAAGCCTCCTAAAAAGTTAAGGGCCCTTAACAAGGCCTTTATAATTAGGGCTTTATGTGTGGCTCATATCAAATCATGTTATGAGATGGTCATGTAAATTGGTGTGGTGATAATGATGGAGGTATTAGTTGTTGTTATCATTGTTATGTAGGTACATCGATGATAGTAGATGTTATCGTTCGGTTAGAGGTAGTTAATAGTGGTGGTTATGATAGTAATGGTAGTATTAGTGATTGTTGTGATGATGGTCCTTAGAATGCTAGTGATAGTAAGTGTTGTTGTGGTATGATGGTCGTAGTTATTGGGGTGATGTAGTAATCGTGATGATAGAGGAAGAATTAATGGTGAGGATTGTACCATTTTTAAACTAAAAAACTAAATTAGGATACATTTTTTATGTCAAGTTGAAATTGTTTTGAATTGGAGTAAAAATCATTTTCAAGTAAAATTTTGTCAAAGCCTTAAGACTTTATAAGTTGTACTTTCCAATGTTTCTTATATTTTGTAATGTTCTTATAACACTCCTTATCACAAATCACATTCTATATCTATAAATACATGTTTAGGACCCTAGGAAAAGCACGCTTTACAAAAAAAATGAATAGGTGATGTCCCTAGATATTAAATACATTATTTAATCATAAAGGTATACTAAGTAGATTTACAAAAAATCTAAGAGATGTAAAATTTTCCAAGAGTTCTACATGGTTGAAGGACCTATGCTACATGGACAGATTTGAAAGTGATGTGGAATGGTTCATTTGTAGTGAATAAGATTCTTATCCAATATTAGACATTACTAGAAATGTGATGGGAAATGTATTTTTGCAATTTTTAAATTATTTAATTAAAAATAAATTAAAATCTGGACCTTTAAAGTTTTGTTTTTGCTATTATCGGTGTCAAATATGCTTGTGATCATCTCCAATAGTAGTGTGCCCAAATCATGGTCATAAAATTCGTTTTCCTATTTGTCGTCCGACTCTTTAGGCTTTGTTTGAGAATTAGGAGGGAAAGGAAATGAGATGGATCAAAGGGTTAGGAAAGGGGACGAAGGGAAAGAAAAAGGAAGGAAATCATCTCTATTGTTTGGGAGTATGAAATTTAAGGATGGAGATCACATATCACAATTTTATGTCTCAAACCTTGTCTCCTCCAATTAAATCTTGATACATCAATTATATATGCCATCTCAGTTTATTAGAAAGTTATCTCAGTTCCATTTTTACCATTTCCCATGTTCATTCAAACTCAATGTAGAACATCTTTACCCCTTCTCGGTGACAAAATGGAAAACCCTCACTCCAACGTCTCTCACTCTCTCCTCTTCCTCCTTCTCCCTCCACCTCACCATCGCCCCACCCTCTCCCCCTCTCTGTTTCGCTTATGCTCACGTCCAGCGCCTTCCATTCCGTCAAGCCCTTCACCTCATTACCTCTTCTTCTTTCGCATTTCTGGCTTACGCACAACAATAAAATGATTGATTTAGAACAGAGTACTCTGCTTTGGCTAATGCCTGTGTTTCTCATCTTCCATGGGCTACACACGCTATTGGAGTGATGTCTGGAGCTGTTAATCTTTGGATTGGTAATGAACACTCTCATATTTCATTTCATAAAATGGAAGGGATGAGGAGGTTCAGTCTTTGAGCAAGTGTCAAAATGAAATGGACTCCTAGATTGAGTTTGGATGAGAAGGGAAAATGGTAAAAATGGAATTGAGACAACTTTCTAATAAAATGAGTTGGCATATATAATTGACGTGTCAAGTTTTAATTGGAGGGGACAAAGTTTGGTACATAAAATTGGGACAGATGATCCTCATCCAAAATTTAGATGAATGATGATAAACTAATGATAATGTAAGAATATTTTTTTTATTTTTCCTTTAAAAATATAATTAACAATAAAAAATGAACAATAATTTATAATTATATAATATTACTAAAAATATTTAGCTATTTAGACATTTTATCTCCAAAAAACTTCAAATTGGGGGAACTTTAAAAATAGATACACGAAGGATTTGAGAAACCCTCCAAAACCTTCCTCTCTTCTTCATCCAATCCCAAATAAGGGGAAGATTTTCCAAAGTCATCCATTCTCTTCCCTTCCCCTCTAAAACCTCACTCTCAAACAAAGCTTTTGATATAGGGTCATTCTCATATTATGAACAACCAACACTATGGCTTGAAGTTACATTATGAGACAAATTAGAAAAGCATTCCCCACATGGGAGAAGAAAAACACAAAGACATGGGATGAATAGAGAAAATGCAAAAAAAATCTTATCTTAATAGACTTATTTATTAATTTTACTTTTGGTAAAGTAAATACCCTAAATTCTAAATAGCTTTATTAGTTAATGTGTTTAATTATTTTGGCAAATTAAATAGACTTAATATCTTATTTTGATTTTTTTAATATATAGACAAATTCTCATTTAAGTGGTACATTAAAATATAATTAATCTAAAAAATAGAAGTATTAACTAATGTACAATGAAATTCGAGTCCAACATTGAACTAGAAAAGTTTTTGTGTTAGACTTAAATTATTTAAACAATTTAACCATCTGGTCGAACCAGTAATTTCATATATAATTATTTATAAATATATAATTATATATGAAAGTAAAATTTTACGTAATTAATAATTATATATAATTATATCGAAGTAAGATATGTTTACCTCTTTTAACTAAGAGTAAAAAAAAAAAGTAGTATATGTTCTACTTTTTTTTTTAATTTAAGGAAATCATTTAGTTCTCTTTCCGAGTTAGTTTAGTTTAACCAAATTTAACATAATTAGATTAAAATTTTTCTGATTCAAAGTGGTACGACCCGTTATTAAGTTAAAAGTAAAAACCAAAGTCATTTTTAACTATAGTCAGCGATCAAGTTGTCCAATCCTCACAACATTCCAACAAATCTACCATATAAGTATACTCTCACACGTACCATGTATTTGATGGGAGTACATCTTATGTCCTACCAATGACAAGTTATAATATATAGAGTAACACATAATATAAAATAGAAGATGTACTCACATATTTCACAAGGTTTATATTGCATACTATTTACTTGTACCAAATAGAAGGATTGTGTATCATGTCACCGTTGTCTAAACGGATAGGATGTTCTTAACAACATTGGGAATCGAGAATTTGTTTGGTGCAGTTTTTTGTATGCGAGTAGTTGTTGTCTTCTGACCTACATATCATGCTTAATGAAACATATACAAATGAGTGGAGGTGGAACTTTTGTGGAAGGTTAAGGCTTCTACCAACATACTGGATGCGTTTTGTTCAATATGTTTGCAGCTAACTGAATATAGCTCATTCATCCTGATGCCAGGACCAATAATATCGACCGGTCACTATTAATTAGACCTGCAATTGAGTAAGCAAGATTTGACCCACACAATTGTCAATAACCTCCAGAAGATCGACTTTAGCTAGGGAAAAGGAAAATAACGACAACATATGTTGAATCAACAAAAGTAAAAAACATTCCTACACACCAAATGTTAGGCTGCACCGTGTGGACAAAACTAATATTTTATATAAAACTTAACAAATTTTATCCCATCAAAAAATTTGAAACAATAAATCACCTCATGATTTATTTGATTTTTTCTTACATAGTGTTCCTAGATTGCCCATGTTGTCTAATAGAAATGTCACCAAATATGGCAGACAAATGGGTGAGGCCAAACAGACAAAATGATCAATTTTATATGAACTATCTGTAAAAATTTATTAGTTTTTTATGTTTTGCCATCTATAATTATAATCTCTTTGAGCACTACTAATAAGTCATCTTCATAATAATAAAAATTATATTAAATGTGGTAAAGTCAACTTAGTTTGTAAAAATGAATTATAAAAGACTTGGAAACTCAACTTAATTAGTAAAGATATGATAAAATCTGGGATTTTGAATTCCAACTATGTAATAGCCTAATAGACTATAGATATAAAAAATAACTTGAAAACATAATCTTAATAAAAATAAAAATGATTTTAAAGTAGTTAGTTAGTAATATACAAATTTAAGTAATAAAGTTTTTTTAAGACAAGTAATGAAGGTTAAAACTTAAAAAAATAACATTGTAACATTCTGGATAAACTCCATTTTGAAAGATGATACGGTAAACAAATTTTAAAATGAAAGCATGCTCAATCAAATAACATTTCAATTCAAACTTCTTACATGGATAATGAAAAAAATACTAAATGCAAAATCTAAGCATTAGTAGGAATGCACTTGTAAAATATATAAGTATAGTCTTCTCATTTTCCCAGATCTTCCCTAAAAGGAGTTCATGCCCTAGTATGAGTTAGACTTTTTCTTTTTTTTTCTATCACAAAGAGTACTCACTTTTTTGGTAACGAACTAATTTTTTTCGGGGTGTGTAGTTGTCCTCCTAACAAATAATATTCACAGGAATCGAACCATCAATCTTGGGAATCCAATGAGACCCTACACCACTAAACCAACACTTTGTTGGTTAGTATGAGTTATACTGTTACTCTTAGTTTTCTGCACTAATAAAAAAAGAACAACCTAATAGTTTAAAAAAGCAGGTAACATCAAGCCAAAATATTTTGTGTGGAAAGAAACTAATTGCACAACATTAAGCTGTATCCACTACAAATAGAAAATTAAATGTTCATTATGAAAAATCAAGTGTGACATAATGTAATGTACACATGTTCGTGCTGAACAAATAATGAAAATGAAACCAAAACAATGTCTCACTATCACACGGTTGAATCTATTTCCTTCTAAAAAACAAAAAATATAGTGGAATTTTACATTGTATATAAATCCTTTTTTATTTGCACAAAAAGTCACAAGATCGATAAAAGACTTGCCACAAATAATAGGAGGAAGAGTAATGAGGTGGCAAAATGCCCTTAAGAATCAAGACGAAGAATCATCCAACAAAAAAAAACATGTGAGTTACATTTTAATTAAAATTACTTAATGGCTTAAAAATTCTATCATCTAATTTATACCTATAAATTAAATGATCATACGCTATTCAAAGGAATGAAGAGGGTTTGAACTAACATGATTTAATGTGTAAAAAAAATTATACTTAAAAATATTAGATAAGAAACATTTTAAAAATAAATCCGATGACCAGTGTTAGTTACAATATCACAAAGTTCAATATTATTAATGAATAAACCTGATAAACAAATAATTAATTGAATTTCAAATTAAGAATAATTTGGTGTTGAAAAGATTGAATAAGAATATATGTTGATATGAAATAAATCAAAAATGACATGTGTGATAATGTAATAAAACTTTATTATTATGAGTAATAAAATGATATAATAGGATAATATATCATTTTCAGATTAAGAATAAAATATTTTCTGGCATGAACAGATAAGTTATTTCTTTGTAGCCACTAAAATCATGACAAGTATCTTATTTGATTATTTTCTATAAAAATATTTCTAAAATTATACAAAATAGGAGTATAAAAATTCAGTTCGGATCGATTTTTTGAGCATTTAGTGACCGAACCAATCAAAAAAATATGGCTCGGTTCCACTCAATTAACCACAAATTTAACTATAAGAACCGAACTGAACTGAACCGCTCTTGGATGGTTCGGTTTGGTTCCACAGTTTTTCCAATTATTATTTTTATAAAAAATCTTGCATCAATTGAAAATTCAAAATGTATTACCAGAGATAATGTTTATCCATAAAAGGATAAACATTACTACTATTATTATAAAAAATTACGAATCATATATAAATGTGTAAAAAATTGAAACTCATAATTGTTTGTTAGTAACAGATATATAACAATTATGTAATTGATGGAGAGAAAAAGCAAATTATCACATATAATACTACAATTTACAATTAGTAACATATATATCTATTAATAGCATATATAACAATACAATTCATGGTTAGTAACATATATCAATTAGTAAGATATATAATAGTTACATTTATAACTTTACATTTCACAATTAGTAACACATGTAACAATACTTGTATAACAATATATAATATATGTTAGTTTCAAACCCGATATTACAAAAGTTGGAAAATATGTTCCAAATCATCAAGACACTAGGAAACAATTTAGTAACTAATAACATATATAATACTAACCTAAATTTCTAAAACCATAAACCGAACCGAACATAAACAGTTCCTTAAAAAAGTAACCGAAACGAACGACGAAACCAAACCGTACCACATTTTATGATTTGATTCGGTTCGGTTCCAACGGTTTTGCGGTTTAAACAGGAAGCGCTTAAACCTCTAATACAAAACAGTACATATATTATAAAGAGATACTATTTATTCTGTTTTAGATTATTTATTTTGTTATCCCAATTTATTTTTGTAGGATATTTGTGTACCTAACCAGACCGGGCGCGTGTCCTACACGGTCACACTGTTTTCCTCACTTCAGAATTCTAGAACATTCTATTTATCAGATTCCGAAACCCCAATCTTGTTTAGGGTTCTATCTTTTCACACTTTCTCCCACGTCCTTAGTTTCGAACCTCACTCTTGAATTAAGGTATACCCTCTACTTCTATGCCTATTTTTATGGTAAAGCTATAATCTTTTCTTGCCAACTACCTTATTTCTCGGGCAAATTTAAAAAATTGAAATTGGGTTCATTCACCTTTCAATCTTTTTGTTGAAGCTACAGCTAGTAATAACAGGCTCCAATGGCAACTTCTCAGCTCACAGCATCAATGATTTCTAGTAGAAATTTGGCATCATTTGAAGGGTTTCGACTTTCATCTCTTCAATTTCCTTCTATCAGCCATTTAAGAATGGACACTCTTACCCAAAAGTCTTTCCCACGTTTTGTTGTCAAAGCTTCCACTGTTTCTGCCCTCAAGGTAAAAAAATTCATTTGAGGGAAATTTCAGAAAAAATTGGAACATTTTTCCTCATAATTTGCTTTGTCTACTCTATATGTTTTGTATAGTTGATGACATTGCTATGATTGATTAAATTGTTGGTAAACAAGTGTTGGGTTTGTTTGCTGTATTGTTTGCTTGTATATAAATGTTTTTCAATTCTATTGTTCATATGGCTGATTGGTTATTTTGATTATGTAGTACACTTCTATTAAGCCTCTAGGTGATAGAGTGCTTGTCAAAATTAATGAAGCGGACGAGAAGAGCGAGGGTGGGATTATACTCCCAACAACTGCTCAAACGAAGCCTCAAGGGGGTGAGGTGGTTGCTGTTGGAGAAGGAAAGTCGGTTGGGAAGAGCAAAGTGGAAATTAGTGTCAAGGTGATGTACTGTGTTGGGAAATCATCATGATAATATTTTCACATTTTTGTTGGGTGGTTGGGTTGCTCTCTAACTTTAAATTATGTAATGTAGCCAACCATTGACAAAACTGGTAAATGCGAACTGTGCCATGCTTGGCCGAGTTTTGATTTTGCCATGGTTGGCCGAGTTCCAATCTTGCCATGTTCTAAAATTTTGGTGGGATGCCTCTGCATATGTCCATTCATTGGTCCTGGATGCCATCCCAGAATGGGGTAGTAACTCTTGAGTCTAATTTTTTTATCTACCCAATAAAATTTATGTGGTGTGTTTTCTTTGCACAGACAGGGGCACGAGTTGTGTATTCAAAGTATATAGGGACAGAGGTGGACTTCAATGGCTCAAAACATCTTATACTGAAGGATGATGATATTATTGGCATCCTTGAAACCGATGAGGTCAAGGATCTTAAACCCTTGAACGATAGAATCTTGATACAGGTGGGTTACTTTCCGAGCTTTTTTATTTTTATGTGGAAAGTTCGGTGGAGAATGCCACTGGATCATTTGTCAATCATACATTTATTCATCTAATAATTAGGTGTATTGATGTTATGTCCATTTAATAATTTGCATTAGCCATTTTTGTGTTGGTGTTGTATACAGAGAAATTTTGTTTATCTTTTAGGCCTTTGATATGATTATATCTATTGATTGCTTAAATATTTACTGCAGGTTGCTCAAGCAGAGGAGAAAACTGCTGGGGGTTTGTTTCTCACAGATGCAACAAAGGATAAACCGTCTATTGGAACGGTGAGCTTTCTGCTTTTCATTATCATTAGTCTTGTTATTATGTTTGAAAGAAATGTTTAGTTAGAAACTAAGTAGAATGGTTTCAGGTACCAAAAATTTCTAAAACTACCGGGGTACCAGTATGACACAATACATTATATAGAGATATAAAAATATAAAGAATGAAGTGATTGAATCACAAGACGAATGCCATTTTTATAATGTTTTAACTACATTAACGAACTTTCATAATGTATTTTCAGATAAGGCAAAATATCTAAAGAAGGAACCTGATTTGAAAGAAGTGAAATCATAGTTTTGTTTCAATTAATAGAAAAAACAAAAACTTAGTAACAAAACTTGGTGTTTTGCATGGGCTGATACTTATAATTGAGTGATATCATGTATGTACTTATCATGTGCATTGGGTAAGTACCAACATTTTGGAGTACCCATGCATCATTGATCATAGGTTAGAACTGATAACATACTTGATGAAAGTTGCTTTGGCAGACAGAAAAGTATGCTCATTACACTTAAACAGATACTTGCAATTGATGTATTTCCTAGTTTTACTTGAAGTTGAATACCTTTGTTGTAGAGAAAATGTTTTATAATAAATCTTGCTAGATCAGTTTCTAAGAATATAGTCCATAATAATAAGAATAATATTAATAATTCTGTTCCACTTTGGATGTTACAGGTGATAGCAGTTGGTCCAGGTTCTGTGGATGAAAAAGGCAATAAAAGACCATTGTCAGTTACACCTGGGAACACAGTTTTGTACTCCAAATATGCTGGGAATGACTTCAAGGCCAAAGATGGTTTTGACTACATTACGTTGAGGGCCTCAGATGTTATTGCTGTTCTCTCCCAGTGATAATTTGTTTTTGCTTTTCTAATTTAAAATTTTATATTTTTCATTGAGGGAAATGAATATATTTCTATTTTACTGTAATGCCATGCTTGAATTGAAATATAGTTGATTGCATTGAACTGAGTTTAGCTCCCTTTTATGAGCTATAGGAGAAAATGATTTGTAGTCGATTCCAAGAACAAGAAATTAAACAAAACAAAATGAACAAAGATCAGTTGTAGTAAAATGATGAAACGTTGGAATTAAGTTATTAATTATTTACATATTATATTTGTTCAGCTATATTATTGACATAGTTAAGCCCATTTTCTTTCTTCTCTCTCAAACGCAAGCTTTTCAAGCTTCTGCATTTCTCTCATCTGAAGCTTATGGAGTGGAAAAGTAATCAAACACTTAATACCCGAAGCAAAATATTACGTGGGTAACAATAAAAATTGAAACTTTCTTAGAATTAGAGATTGAAAAGTTCAGCAACAACCCAACTTATTTGAAGTAGAAAGAAACCATTCTCAATGAAATATCCAATTGCTTTACTAAAGTTCTTTATTGGGTTGATTTTGTAAGGAGAATAAAAAGTTCTTCACTTAGTAAGATTAAAGACTTAATTATTGATATATTCTAATTTCAATTATAAACCGGTCTACAAAGCTACATAAACATTTTAGATCACCACACCTATTTATTAAAAAAATTGGCTTGACTTCTTAAAGTTAGTTTGGGAGTTAGATTTTAGAGGGGAAAGAAGGAAAGGGGAAGGCTTGAGAGCTATGAAATACAACTCTCAATAAAGAATATACTCATTTCAAAAACAATTCTCTTCATTTGTTGATTGCGTGAAATGAATTCATAGTGCATCATAAATATCGGCCAGATCAAATATTTTACAGACTCACATATTTGAAGTGTTAATTGCTTCAATTGGAAACATAAACAAATTACACATAATAAAAAATTTGGCCATGTAATATAACTTCAATATTTTGTAAGACAAATTGTGCTACAACACAAATAAAAAATAAATTGTCATAAATAACATTATTGTACCAGAACATTAAAGGAAGTTTCAAAATTGGTATAACAACACCTGATGATAAACTATATAGGATATACTACAAAACATGATGTAACAATCAAATTACTCATTTATTTTTTATTGCTACCTTTCTTTTGAGTCCTTGGTTTCAAACCCTTTATGGACAGTGCAGCAGATGCACTCTTGCCTTCAAGCTTCTTTGTCATCCTTACAACACTTGCCATGCCTTTCCTAGCCGTAGCTCGTAGCTGAGGTCGACGACTCATCATTTTCCGATCAAGTGGCCAATATGCATAGGGTTCAAGCTTGTCCTTCCTCTTCACATCTCCACCTGCTTTTTTGCTAGAATATTCTTTCCCAGTGTAAGCCCACCCAGACTCTGATGTTCTTCTCCGCTTTTGGGTTTTGGTTCCTGACTTCGCAGAGATGTGACTATCACGCTCACTCTTAATATCTAAATCAGGGTCTGAAGGCTTTTCAATCTTTCTGTCCCCTTCCTCGTGAATAATCAAGCGTCCTTCGGAATCTATCTCAAACTCATCATCTGGCCTTGACTTTCTTTTAAGATAATCTGATGATCTAAGAGCTGACCTTGTTTTCTGCTTATCTAGTAAATCAAGTGGCTCGTCATCTGATTGGTCAGAGAGGTGCTCATGCAAATTCTTCTTTAGTCTGGTATTTTTTGGCCTATGTAGAACAAGCAACCATACTTAGTCAAAAATTGATTTTCAGGATAAATCTTTTTGCTAGGATAAGTTTGAGTCTGTTTATGATTGAATAAATTGCAATCAACTGTTAAATTAAATCTCTCAACATTTTCAGCACTTCCAATTTTTGCCAGGAAAAATTGAGATCAGGTGTAAATCCAAGAACGTGAGCTCTTCCCACTTATCTTACAATTATCTCTAATCCAAGCAAAATTGCAACAACAGAATCCAACTAGTCATGAGGAGAATGTACAAATTAAAAGCTACAGCTTACCCCGATGAAGACGCTGCTGATTTGAGATGTAAAGACTTGCCCCTTCTAGAAACTGTCTTGCCATTCAGGTACCCTGAATCACTACCATCACTATCTTCATCGAAGTCCGAAAAAAGTTTTGTGTGATTCCACGTACTTTGCCTGAAAATGAATTAAATGAAGCAGGTACCAGAGGTCACTTGCAATTACAAAATGGCATAGTATAGTGAGTATACAATAAAATGGCCAAGTCTACGATGATGAATAATATTAAAAATTTAAAATCATAATAAGATCAATCACACTACTTAGCATGGCGTATCAAGATTACTAATGGGCCAAATTGAGAACACCTTTGCTGTGTCACTTTTTTAACTTACCACCAGATGTAAATGCATAATTATTACCTGGATGTAGTTGCTTTTGAAAAATGAGATCTAGCTTCCTCAGATTTAGCACTACGATTCCGCTCTTTTCGCTCCTTGATCTGTATAAAGATAATACTCAAAATCCAGAAATATTACTCTGTAAAAAATTACAATGGAATGCTGTTACCTTGCGTATGTTGGAAAGAAGTTTCATATGATCTTCAGGCATGACTGCTTTAACAGCCTCCAGACCACACTTCGCAACGAGCATTTCCAAAATATTTTTCACCTAAAAGTAAAACGAATCTCAGTGTTGACAATATGTGCGAGTAGCTCAATTCTAAAACATCCATCAGCAACAAATAAATGAAATTGCACTAAAAAATCACATAAGATAACAAAAATAGCAACCTTTCCTTTGAAATGATTTTTGGTGTTATCTTGCCAGTTTAACAAACCTTCCACCATGTTCCTCAGGTGCACCTGCAAACCTTCGGCTTGTGATTTGGCTACTAATACCTTCAATAAAGCAAGATTAGCCTGCAACAGGAAGTGAAAAGGGAACATTTAATTCATAAGGTAAAGAAAATAACTTCGCTTCAGTCAGCAATGCATTTAACCAACAAAATATAGAAGGAAACAAACCTTAATTATCTCTTTATTTTTTCTCTGGAGAAGGAGAAATGTGGATGGTAGCCAATCAAGAGCAGTTAAAACAAGGTCAGAGAATTCATACGCCAAGCGAGCTAGGCCTTTGGCTGCTGAACTTATCATATGAGGAGTATCCCCAGCCAAGCCTCCTGCAACCTGAGATCATAAAACGGGACATATACAAATTACTCCATATGGGCAACTTACAAATTATACAAATTTAAGCATGATGAGTTCAAGGTTATATCAAATCACATTAAATAAAGAAATGGATGATATTGATTGCTTTACATTAAATAAACCAGTTGAGATATTTACCATGTTAAAAAAATGATACAGGTTTTCTTTGTTTCCACCTCTCTCCTCATCACCAAATGCATGGCCAATTTGGACGAGAGTATCATAAGCCCTGTTCCTTGTTTTTTTATTAGACTGCCAGGATAATTTCACACATTTAGAACCAGATCAATTTCATGAACTATAAAGTGAATTCAGAAGCAAGCAACAACCAAAAGTAATGGTCACACAGAACATCCTTTCCCAACACACCACACACTATTAACAGTCAATTTAGCCTGCCATCTGTGCCACTGGTCACAGCAACTACCCTACTAGCAACAGTAACAAATTGACTGAGGGGAGACAGGGCTGACCAGCATTTCCAATGAAAGTAAAGCAACATGGATTTCCATTGCCAAGAACTGATGCTACTGATGTTCAGAAGTACAAACAACTAACTTGCCATCGGCAAGAACTTTAAAAACCACACATTTTTTATAATAAAGCACACCTAGCCATATTGGACTATAGATTGTTAAAGTTTATGCCTTTACACATTCAACTGTACAGTAGCAAAATCTAAAATAGAAATGGACACATTTCCTATTTGTGGCTGTCAGTGCATGGGGAATCAGGGGGCAATGAGTCTGTTTGATGAGCAAAGATCACCGACATTAGGATTCACCATTCAAATGCCGTCATTTAAATGTTGGTCATGGCATGCACAGCATGAGACAATAAATTGCAAAATTCGGCATGTGTTGCTAGGGCAACACAAGAAGCTTTAAAACCTATGAAGAATTATTTTCATGCTTTGTGAAAATTTGAAGTCCTGCATGATGTGCTATTGTATGCACCGAGCGGTGTAAAAGCAACAAATGGGCATATCATAATTTCTTAAAATATGCCAGCACAAGAAATAAAAATGACAGACAATAGAAGACATTGCAAACTTATTCCGCATGATTTGAAACTTTTGACATCAACATGTTACCTCTTTCAGAGCAAGTACTATTTCAGTTAGGAACGAACCAACAATTTCTCGCCACCTGTCCTCCATATTATCCTGTGGGATGTACAATTTTTTATTATTATTTCAGCTTATACTTGATATGTCAATATTATACAACATACAAAATGTGCCACGACAAAAATATGGCTCAAGGGAACAAACAAGAAAGAAAAATCCCAGCCTGAGTACCTTTGAATTTGAGACATGGACAATTAAGAAGTAAAGGCAATCAAGCCTGTGATGTTTAGCAGAAAAATGGCACGAAGGGAGAATTTCAACCATAAGCCCAAGCAGTTCCTCAATGTTCGACGAAACAAAACTATCTGAGCTCTGTAACGAAAAATGCGAAGAAAAAAATCCATCAGCAGAAAATCTTACCAACATGAAATAGCATAGCAGTGCAAACATCAAATTTTAAATTAACTTCACAAGAAAGACAGCTTATAGATAATAACAATCATTGATGATCACTTCAGCAACTAAAACATCATACAAGTACACTGATAAATAAAAGCCAAGGAATTGTACTACTTGACAGTATGCATACCTATGACAACAGCAACAATGATTATGATTGACTCAATGTAACCAATAAATTCCAAATGAATACATTTCGCATGAAGTAACTACGTAAACGTAAAACATATACTGTAAGTCATTTACCGAGAAAATCAAATAAAAACTAGAGAAATACCCTGAAAATGATTGAAAGTCCTTTGTATGCTTTTTTCTGCATGACACTTTCAACATCCTGCAGATGATAACCACTACAATCATCCAACTTCCCGACTAGAAGAATGGTTGAGGAAAATCCTTGTAAATAAAAATTTAAGCACACAATCTCAACCAAACCTGCAATGCTGGCTTTATTGCAAGGAATAATGTATTTATCTCTTTAGCATTTAAACCAGGCAACAGTGAAACTGCAAAATCAAGATACAGCGCCCTGGAATAACAAAAAACAGTAAATAAATGCAGACACCCAACATGAAAATAAGGTTATTAAAGTAAAACACAAATGTGATAGACTAAATAAACATTACAAGTAAACAATTTAAACAGAGTAGAGAGACATAGATGATTATCAACACCTGACAACTGATAGAGGCATATTACTTAATGGATCATCAATCTGCATAGAACTAAAACTTGTGGAAATGTCAACATTGCTGGCAGCTTGTGTGCGTTTACGAAGCTCCTTCATTCTGTATATGAATAAACTGGATACCATCGCTTTATCTGCTATGGAAGCAATATCACCTATTGTGCGCTGCAAATGGAGAAAAATCATCACCACTACAAAGTTTTTGCACAAATTAAATTTAATAAAGAAAGGACCAACCCAATTCTCAAGAAATAGAGAAACTCATTAAATTAGAAGATTCAGCCCTTCCATAAAATTGGTAAGTAATACATAAAAAACATTTTAATTTTAATGTTACAGTAATTTATGTGTGTACACAAAATGGCACACTCTAGTTTCATGGTTTGTCAGAATACATTCTCAAATTATGGGGGATGTCACTGCAACTATTACAAATTTACATGTTTCTGTACCTGCAAACAGCCACCATCATCTTTTCTAGATTTCAGAAATACTTCTGACAAAGCATCTAGCAAGCTCTTAGAAGATGATTTCAGGACATTCAAATTGTTTGTTGCAACCTGTTGTGAATAACGTGCCAAATTTTGCTCCTTGACCACATCTTTCTCAGTAGAATCCTTGCCATTTGCATCCACAATATCCTTGTTTTGTTGAATCAGAAGCTGCAAACTACTGCATATTATTCCACGAATGTCATGATCTTCTTTTAACTTATGGCATAAATGTTCCTTCAAAACCATGAAACTTTCAGCAGTGTCTAAAGGATAGTTGCAAAATGAAGGCAGCAAAGACCACAATGAGTAAGCAAGTGCATCAGCGTTCCTTGACGAGACCATCAAACCTCGATTCTCAAGCTGCAAGAGATAGCAAGTAATAAATGAATACTTTGCAAAAAGAATAAAACTGCACCTTATCAACAATAAAATGTTTTGTTTACCTTTCGAGCCTTCCCCCTAACACGTTCAATCATGGGCAAAATTTCTTTTGTAAAATAGATTAATCGCGCACCAACAATGTATTGTTTTAAAATTGGAAAAAGCCAAATATTTGCATCAGATAAGTCTTCAACTTCCAAATTCAGAGGTATGAAGGACAACAAAGTTTCAGGACCCACAGCAACAAGAGCTGATCCAAGGCATTCATGCAGCTGCACACCGTAGAATGTAAAATACATCAGTCATTTGACACACAAAATAGTTACAATATCAAACAATTCAAAAACTCTTCAATGAGAACTATGAAGCATTGATACTTCAATTTCCTTCACTTATTGGTGTCTACTATCTAATACTTCATCAATACATATAGCAGTATCGCTTGAATTAATTTTTAAAAATAAATAGCTACCTTGTTACATTTTTTATACACGACTGTCAACCTTTAGATACATTTTGCAGCATTTTCTATTAATGGACTGAATAGAAATTGTCTCTTCACAGATGATACTCATCGATACTATTTATGTTTTTAGTGATATACAACAAGCAATGTTCTTTTATGACAATGGTTCACAATTTCTGCTTTATGTTTGGTAATATCTATGAAGCATGTTATTAGTTTGGATTCTTGGAAGACAATGGCTTGCAATTTCTATTTAATATTAAGTAATGTCTAAGAAGTATATTTTTAGTTTGATTTTATGATTTGCATTTTGCAATTATATATTTATTATATTTTATGATTATTATATATGAATCTCGAACATTTTGTATCCTTTATTTTTTTCAAAAACTAATGGATATGAATCGTATGCAATACTAAGACAATCAACAAGTCAAAACTGATACAGTCAAATTCTGCAACAAATGTTGAATATATAAATCAGAAGAAATGCAATAAACAAACACTGCAAAACTGAGTTGCTATATTTTGTTATCATCAATTGGCATGTGAATCGTCCAATGGCACATGATCGTCGATCGACACCATTAAATGCCCAGGTACATGGGATAGACACATTTATCACCTTGAATGATGAGATTGACACCACAACCTAATTTGTTTTAATCTCTAGGATCATAGTAAAATTATCAAATCTCTTTCTATAAGATTATCATTTCTAAATTAATTTAGCATGGTGGGAAAAAATTAAGTGTGATACAAAAGATGAGTAGACCTGTTTCCTGAAGGGAAAATCTTCATCAGGCAGCTTCTGCACCTCTTCCAAGTTTTTTAGTATTCCTCTCATAAAATAAGGAGAATATGTTCCTGTATAGATAATATTATTAGTCTCAAACATTAACAATGGGATCATTTGAAGAATGAGATGACAAAGATACAATACTTCTTGCACTTTCAAAATATGATGACCAGCCAACAAATTATATAAGTCAATAAAGTATAACAAGACTGGACAGCAATCAAAATACCTAATTTATAAAACAAGGCTGAAACAACTTGAAATACTCTGTCCCAGACAGCAGCATAGTGGTAATCAAGCAAACTCTCAATAGTTACACAAATTTTTTCAATGATGGTTGGCCCTGACCTCCGCTCGTCTTTATTATCTGTCAAAGATATCTGATCCACTCCCTGTTTAATCAAACTTTCATCAATACAAGAATTTATCATGCTCTTGAGTGCATCAGTGGCTGCATATATGGCCTCTTCATGTTCAGATGCCAAAATATCTGCACATATAAAGGTAAAATGTATACTTCAATAATTGCATTTGCAAATATGGTGCACACATGATTCACAGTATCTTACCCTTCAGAGCAATAAAAACAACAGGGAGCTTAATTACGCATATTTGCCTGTTAAGAGAATAAACTTTATTCATTCCAGAATCAAGCAAGCGAGCAGTAACAGTCATTCCATCTCCAGTCGTCTCATTTGATGATATAGAAAGAGCCAATGAGCTTAACAGCTCAAGTAGTGCTTCAGGGGAAACTTCATATGCTGGGTAATGACAAAGGAAACTCAACCCATCTGTTATGCGCCTCGTAACTAAGGGTTGACGCAAATCTAAGAGCGTTTTGAAGTACTTAAGAATATTAGTTTTGTATTTCAGTGACAATAAAGGAATACATTCTTTCAAAGCATCAAGAATAAACAGAATTTGTTGGGCTCCCTTATTTCCTTCACCAGCACTAGTGTTTGCTCCACCAACAAACAGAAGAAGCCTTTCTAGTTGGCTTGTGACACCTTCACTTGCAGATGCCAGTAATGATGAATTTTGAAAGTTTAATAAGACATCACGGAGGCACAAATGAGATTGCCTTCTGACCTGTTCAAATATCTAGTCAGCACACAAGATTCAAGTATATACTATAGTCTAGCAAGTAGTCACTGTGCATCCTTAATCAGAACCCATGTAACCTTCCTTGACAAATAACATTCTTCCCTTGCACCCATCAGTACTTTAATTTCCCACCTCAACAAATTAAAACTGTGCAGATTGTTAACGCTATTACCTACTTTCTTCGTTTCTAATTCATAATATTATGGACATATCCAATGTTTCAAATCATGGACTGTATCACACGTGATGCGACCATAATATTGCGGTTGCGGTGACAGCCATAATCGCATCACACCGCAATTGCAGTGTGACAACGAATCACAATGATGTGACCACGATGGGCCACAACGCAACCGCATCGGTCCACATTTGGGCCGCATTGATTTAAAAAAAAATCTTTATTCACAAAGTAATTCATACCACAATGGCCGCAGTGACCGCAATCACAGTAACATTAAAACACTGGACATATCAATAAAAAAACAAAAAAGTTATACATACAAAATGTCACTTTGAAATGCCATTGGGAAATTTTATACCTTTCATAAAATAAAAATGATGATGATGGAAGACTAAACACTAGGAAAGACTAATCCAAAGGTAATGTAAAATTACCTTCTATAATCCTAGTCCTGTTAAAGGGGAGTTTGGA
This sequence comes from Lupinus angustifolius, assembly GCF_001865875.1. Classification (NCBI taxonomy): domain Eukaryota; kingdom Viridiplantae; phylum Streptophyta; class Magnoliopsida; order Fabales; family Fabaceae; genus Lupinus; species Lupinus angustifolius. Next base: position 22,909,729 of record NC_032009.1, read on the forward strand.
ATAGCTTATATAGTTTATTTGGGCTTCAAATAATATCTTTGTATTGACTATGGAATAAGTACTTAATTAAGCTATATACCGAATCGCACCCTAAAAGGAGAAATCACTCTCAGATATACCCTACACCCTACATAAGGGTGGAAACAGGCCAGGCCAGGCTTTGCCTTAAACAGGCCCAGCCTATATCGTATGTAGGAGCCTGAGCCTGGCCTGTTAGCTGCCTGTTTAAAAAAAAGTTCAAAGCCTAGGCCTGGCCTGTTTAAAAGCCTGGCCTGGCCTGTTAGCCTGTTTAAAAGCCTGTTTTACTATATCATCTTGAAATAGGTCATCATATCTACATTTAGATAGGTTAATATTCCTACTTTTAATTAGACTCTTCTAACCCTAACAATTAAATTATATTTTTTATATTAATATTACATATGTATAATAATATTACTTATATTAAAATTGTATAATATGAACATATTACATAATATAATTAAATAGGCCGGCCTGTTAGGCTTAATAGGCCTTTTGGATGGCCTACAGCCTGGCCTATTTAACTAAATAGGCTTTTCAAAAAGCTTGTGCCTGGCCTGTTTACGAAGAAAGCCTGGCCTGGCCTGTTATAGGCCAGGTAATAGGCCTCTGGTAGGCGGCCTGGCCTGTTTCCACCCTTAACCCTACAGCATGGCAAGCTCCAATTCACAAATTTCATGGACATTTTAATAAACTCAGACTTCCAATATAAAAATTGAAGTTTAGAAATCGATACCTTTGGTCGCGAATCAGTAAGGAATACCAACAAGACATTGAACAAAGGAGACACATCAGACCAATTGACACTATCCCTATTGATCAACAAATACGATAGGCACTTCAATCCAGATATAACGCCACTCTCTGAATCTAACTCAGGACCAAGAAGTCTCACCAATAAACCCGACAAAAACTCTCTCTGCTTCTTCAGCACCGGAAGAGGAACTCTAGCGATAACAAGTGATAAGATAGTGAGAAGTGAAACGATGACGTTTTTGGAAGGGTTTAGTTCAGATGCAATGCGATCAAGTGAGGAACATGTAGCACTGAAGTAAGCGACTGGAGTAGAAGGAAGGTTCAGGTCCTTAAGCTCCTGAGACATGGCGCCAATGATGGCGCAGAGGTGTTGGTGAATTTCATCGGTGGAATTGGAGAAACGAGAGAGAATTGAGTTGCAGAAATCGTTATTTGATTCGGGAATGGAAAATAAGGGTTCTTCGATTTCAATGCCTTCCATTGGAATGAAGGTTCAGTAAAACCCTAGCAGCTTCTGTGGGAGCTAAGTTTTATGCAAACACTGCAACAAAATATGGCAAAAAATATATTATATATATGGCTTTGGGCTATTAAGAATCTTAAAATTCTTTTTGGGCCTTTGTTTTTTGGGAACTTTTTTTTACACCCCCTTAGTGCAAAAAGTCATATACACATATGTGATCTATATTGGGAAAATAAAAATATAAACTTGTGTCACATGGGACACACATATTTGATTGCTTAAGATATATTCAGCTAGGGTTCTATTTATGTATCATAACTTCATAAGTTAAGTATTTTCTAACTTTAACTTCTATATATTTGCTCATTAGTAATTGGGTATTAATGTGATTGGATGGATGACTTAATGTTGAGTGAAGATCATTTCACAATAATAAATAGTGAGACATGTACATAATTGTCATCATATTATTATATGGTTATTGACTTAGTTTTTCAAATATACAGTACCATTGACATAATATTTTAAAGATTGTCATCAAATTAGTCTATCAAGTTTTAAATAGCTCACCAAGAATTAACTGCTAGAACTACTAAATAAAAAATTAGCTCTAGACATAAAATGTGATAAGGATCAACTAAAAGAAACATTCATCTCTTGATCTACCAAACTTTGGATTGTAACAAAATATTTCTCTCACAAATTTTGGCACCAATCATCGTTCATAAATCATAACCCTAGAAAGGAATATTCTCTAAAAATTGTGGCATTAGTAATTATGGTTAATTGGTTATTAGGATATCAAATTTTTTGATTAATTTTTTTTAATCTTGTATGGTCTAAAGTAGTCTGGGACGAGAGCGCTGAGACCATATCATTATCATTCAATATCACAATTTAATGGGGATATGATATGATTATGACGATCACCACAGATACGTGACAAAGTTCATAATTTAAAACAATCGACTAAATGTAGTTTAGCTAGGTATAGTCATGTCTCGTAAATGTAGGTATACTAACTACTTTAGGCTATGCTTGGTTGAGGTGAAAAGTGAAGGGAAAAAAAAGAGAAGAAAGTTGATGAATTTATATGTTTTCCCTTTTTTAGTTTACAAAGAAAAGTACGGTAGAAAGAAAAATGTTGTGTGGTTCTCACAAAAAACTTTTCTACACCAATGTGGAGAGAAAGTAATGAGAAATCAACCATCAATATAAAATTACAATCTTACTCATAAAATCATTGATGATGTACTATGATATATAGGATAAAAAACACAATAGACCGAGTGACATTGAAATTTTTATAAATAATATTTTAATTAATTAATTTAATATAAATATATTTTTTATACATTATTATTTATAGAAATATTTAATTCTAAAATAAAAGTGAATATTTGTATGTTATTATTTATATCTATTTAATTATGGATATTTATGTTATTTTTTCTCATTATATATATTTTCCTCTCTATGTTTTCTCTTTTTCGTTCATACTAAACAACTAAAAAAACATTCTACTTTCTATTGTTTTTCTTTCCTCCAACTTTTATTCTTTAAGTTTTCTTTCCTCTTATTTTCTCTCACAAACCAAACATGGTGTTAAGGTTATAGTAACATTGTCCACATAAATCATGAAGATTGTGGAAACTTAAAGTTATATTTGGGAGTTATGGTTGAAAGAGAATGAAAATATTATTAAAAGGCTAGGAAGGGGAGGAATGAAAAAGGAAAGGAAGACAATCATCTCTATTGTTATGTAGTATGAAATTTAGACGAAAAAGTAAACTAAAAATGAGAAATGAATAATAATATATAATTATACAATTTTACTAAAAATATTTAAGTATTTTTACATTTTTGTCTCCAAAAAACCTCAAAGTAAGGAAACTATAAAAATAAACACAGATGGTTTTAAAGGATGTGAAATACCCTCCAAAACCTTCTCATCTCTTTCATTCAACTTTTAAATAAGATGATGTTTTCTAAATTATTCCTTCTCTTCTCTTTCAAAATCACGCTAGTAAATAAAACCTAATAATTCAAATAACACACCAGAACTATTAAATATTGTAGACACAAAAAGGAACCAGAAAAAAAGAAAATTATAATGGATAGCCACTAGATCAATGAAAGCTAAACATACGATACCCAAAAGATAATAATTTGACTTTAATTGAGATAATTGAAGCATAATTTCCATCCAAAGAGGTCATAACTATTTGCTCTGTTGAAAAATACGATATATTATCATATCCTTCAGCTCAAAGGATCCAAAATTAGCTAAGCTATCATAATTAACGGAGCACATATTTGATTCTAAACATTGTACGTGCCCCTTAATTTTCATTAGTTAGAAAATAAAAAGTTAATATAATTTTAATTTATGTTTAACTTTTCTAACCAATCAAAAGCAATAAGTACATAAAATGTTACAATGTTTAAGACAGAAAATATGGCTCTCATAATTATAATGACTACAACTCATAGTTAAACACTTGTCTGATTCTGAATCCGGCCAATGGGGATGGAATGGAACACAAAAATTGAACTTTAAATGCTTTTTTTAAGTAATATACTGTCTCATCGATATGCTTTTCTGGTTGGAACTGAGTATTGAACATGATCTAAAACACCCGATTTTTATCAAGAACACAAGTCTTTCAGGCAATGCTCTACTAGAAATCTCCATGCACCTGCACCCCACTCTCTCTTCACCTTATAGGTTTTAATTTGGTTAGTTAGAGTTCAGTTTAGGTGAACAGGTAAGGATCTAGAAAATAGTTATTCAATGTGGAAAGCATCTGCTCTGCACTTCATATTTTTTTTGTTCATATAACAAAACATATACCCTCACCACATGAACAAGAAACTAATATTTGTTAAGTATCTAATTGTCACTCCCAACAAGTGTCATTAAATCAAATTATTAACCTTCTAGGTCATCTGAGAATCCAGTGGAACCTTACATCGTTAAAACATCGTCTTTTTGGTACACTTCACGGTTTCTACCAACGCATTATGATTACAAAAAAAGTTCACGTTTGAGCCCTAACAGGGCAATGCTTTATCACACTATACCTGAATTTTGATTCAGATAAGCACTATCAATTCAAATATGCTATCATCAACCTAGTTTTTGGATTAAAACTCAAAATCAAGTCGCAATTTACCAATCATAAAGGAAACTATAAACTATCACTTGTTTCAATCCAAGATAGTCTTTTTCCGCTTTCTTTTATTCATTCAGGAATGGAAAACAAAATAGGGCTGTGTTAAGAGTGCCCTAATGGTAACTCATTGGCAAACAATTGTAGCCACTAGCAAGCCTAAATTTCAACTTGATTTCTCATACAGAGGAGCTCCCTATCCATGAAAATTTCAATACAAATACAAAATAATGCCCAGGATCAATAGGTAAATGCTCATTTATCAAACTTGGTATGAAGCTGCAAAACTGACAGCCACTTCCTTTGCACCAAACCTTTTTAGTGTGGTTTTGGCACATATCCATCAACAGCGAAGTTCCGAGTGGCAGCAGGAATAGCTAAACGAATTCCATCAAGTTCAGGTTTAGCAATCACTTGGCAACCCAAACGTGATCTGCACAACTGCCAAAATTAGTATACAAGGAAACAGAGAGGACAAAAACATAAAAGAACAATTTCTAGTCCAAATTTCATGGAAAAGAAGCCCACGTTTCACTGAGTCCAAAAGCTAGATCCAACATGTCATTTTCTTCATCAGTTGCATCTTCCAGTTTGTTGTAATATTCTACGTCCTGCACAAGGTTAAGCAATATGACTGTCATGTAAATGGAAAACGGTATATCAGAAAAACAACAAAACTAATTCAAAGCAGTATTTTCCATGGCATACCATCACTATAACATGACAAGTTGAACATGCAAGTGAGCCCTCACATGCTCCTGCAACACCGTCAAGTAAGAAATTAACTTTGGAAAGAAGAGATATAATCTAAATCAAGAAGCTTGAGAGGATGCAAATTCAAAATTGAAGTGTTATGACACAAGCATCAAATTTCAATCAAATAGAGGGCACATGACAAGGATAAACATACATTGAAAATTGAGCAAAGCAACACCCAAAATAGGCTATATTAGAAAGATCAACAACAATAACATAACTTATCCCATTAGATGAGGTTGACTACTTGGTTTAAATAAAGCCATTGTGCTATACCAAACATAAAAATAAAAAGTAATCAGAAGAAATGAATTCTGGTGAAACTGTGACAGAGTAGAACGCCACCTTCAAGTTCAATATCGTTTTCATGTGCAGCTTCTAACATAGACATTCCAATAGGGACTTTAATATGATTTTCATCACCATCCTTATCAACAAAAGTTACAGATATCCTGCATAAAGTTGTATCAAAGTGTAAGGAGCAGCCAGACAAATGTGCATTTTTCTTTTGAATGATGGCAAAGATAAAGTGCTCAAATGCAATTCAAAGGTGCTATCCGTTCTACAATTCAATTAGTTAACTGATAAATCATACACACATGATGCACTTTGCAGAAATTGAACTATCTGTCTTAAGGCAAGTTGTTAGGTATCTTCTTTCCATCTGACATGAGACATGGAATGAAAAATATTTCACAGGACTATAACCTGATGCAACAATTGAGGCCCATAACTACTATTTTCAAATCATTTATATTTTGTGTGTGAATAAAGTTCATTCATCTGTGTGTCATTGAGATTCCCAATTTTTCAAAGGATTCTTATAATAAGCAATAACTTTTCAGATAAGTTCCGGGAATCTTAACAAAGCAATGGTTAAATGATCTAGATCATCAACAATGATTCTGTATCCAAAGTGATCTAACACAATATTACTGTTTTTGGAATCCTGACATGTTTACGAGAGAACAGCATACTACCACAGAAACTGACACGTCAAAAGAAAAAGAACTTACGTTTCTTTTTGTTCACTCCCTTCCTCGGATGTGTTGTTAGCAGTCAACGTTGAAAAGAAATTATGCTTTTTAATCATGGCTCCATTGTATAACATCGTAAATGAAAGCTGTTGATGTAGAGAAGAAAAAAAATTACACATTTGAAATCAGAGATAAACATAAACCAATGGCATAAAAAGAAAAAATTCAATAAAACTATTTCTCCAATAATCTATAAGCATTTGCACATCTACAATTTTTAATATTTACGGAATCCACAAACATTTTCCAACAAAACTGGCAAGTTGCCAACTACTAGGCGCCCCAGAGCACGAGAGCACGAGGCTCTCACCTAATGAAGTATGGGGAGGACAGATATATGCAGCTCTATCCTCACAAGTGAAGGGAGTGTTTCCAGGATTTGAACTCATGACCTTCAGTCACAAGGCAAGCAACCTTACCGTTGCGCCAAAGCTCACCCTCAAACTAGCAATTTGACAAAATGTTAAAACGTAAGCATTATAAACCCCTAATTTTGGAATCTCTCCTCCCTTGCTCCCTAGAAAATTCCTTCTTCAAACGTAATCATTCAATAAACATACCATACTTTTGGTTTATCCCCCTTATCAATATACTAAAAACTTCTCAAAATAGAATCAATCTCAAACCAAATCCCTGTTAGTAAGAGCAACATATGAAGCTAAACCAACACATTATGTAACACTGTAAACAGCAATCTAATTTTATACAACGCTTTAGAACACACTTAACCGTCATAGCTTATCAAACTTCACAAGTACCAAAAAAACCTTAAACTTCACAAGTACCAAAAAATCCTTAAACTTCACTAAGGAAAAAAAAACATAAACACAATTCAAATTCTGGACACATTCCAATCATGTTTGTTTTTTGAAATTACTAACCGGAGGTTGCATGTGGTGGTTGGTGGTGCTTTGAATATACGTTGATCTAGACATAGCAGCACAATTCCCTGTAAAAGTGAAAGAAATAAAATAAAAAAAAGATAATTAGAATAATAAATTTAATGCAATAACATATTCTCATAATGTTACACAAATTATAATAACAAGCAAATACTAAACATACAAAAATTGGTAAAAAGAAAACTATAGAGATGTACTTGTGGAGAGATTTTTAGCGAGGCATGCTCCAAGTTTTACTACTCTTGAAATTAGCATAATGGGGTTTAAATAAAACCCTGAAATGGAATATATTGGGGAAAGTGGATTAAATTGAAATTATGAATAAATTAGAAAGTTGAAGAAATGAGATGAGAGGTGAAAAATAGATCCACGTATGAATGAAAGAGGTTGAAGAAAGAGGAGGCAAGTAATGGAGAAGAAGCAGTGCAATCAGAAGAACAGAACCAGAGCCATTGTTTGAGATTTCAGGGTTCAAAGGCCCACATTCCTAAAGCCCAATTACTTTGGCCCATAGAAGATCTGGCCCAATTAGTGTTGGTTGCTTATACTTTGGACACTAAGGCTTCATTTGGTTATATAAGAGAAAGTAAGAAAGAAAGAAATATGTGAGAAAGAGACTAGAAAGAGAGAAATAGATGAGAAATATAGTAGATTTTTATATTGTTTGGTTTGAGATAAAAAGAAGAGAAAGAGAAGAGAAAGATTTATATGAAACATTTTGAAGAGAGATATGTTATCCCAAACAATGTTATAAATCTTATCCCACAATAATGAAAACATATTATATCAATTAAAAAATTAAATATTAATTATTATTTTTTTCTATTTTTTTTTCATTATCATTCGTACATAACAAAATTTGGAATATAATTTAGAACAATACATCATTATTTCATTTTCTCTCCAAAGTTGAAGAGAAACAGAAAGTTTGGGCTCCACCTAACTTTTCTTTCTCTCTTTCCATCCTCCCCTCTAAACCAAAGGAGGGAAAAAGTTTATTTCTCTTCAATCTCTCTTCCCTCCTTTTCTTTCTTTCATCTTTCTATTCTACCAAATGGAGCATAAGCCTTCATTTGGTGATAGAGTAAGAGTGGAAAGAAAAGAATGAGAGAGATTGAAGAGAGAGAGGATTTCTCATCTTTGGTTGGGAAGAGAAAAATAGAGGAGAGAATGAAAAATGTATGGGATAGACTAATTTGGGGAGAAAGTGGAGAGAATAATGATTTCGTATAAAATGTCAACTATACCCAATTTTCTCATTATATTGTGGATGTTTTCATTGTGAATTGTCAATCATAAATATATTATCGGTCTATACAAAACAAAAATCAAAAGTTAGATCTTAAATTAATAGATAAATAGCTAGACACTTTTACATCTAAATTTACTACACAAAAGTTGGATCATAAAGAAAGGGGTAACATCACACGACCACTATTTCTTTAACGACTTAAGTATCACAATACCTCATTTATTAGGGTACGAGATCTTCTCCAACAATAAAAAGTTTAATGTAGTAGTTCATCTTGATGTTTGTATCAGAAAACCTCCATATTTAGTTGTAGGAGATGCAATTATCATAACAAAGTACTCTCCATGATAAATACAAATACAATAGATTATAGAATAATATCTACTCACAAATAAAGAAAACTGAACTTTTGTTTGGTTTGAAAATGATTATTTTTTGTTGTTGTAAAAATTGTTTTTATATACCATACTCATTTACTTGACCCTACTCGAGGAACCATTCCACTAAACTAAATTTCCTTCCATTGTCTGCCTACTTTGTTTTCCTTTTATTTTATGTTCATCTTCCTTTTATTCATTATCCCTTCTTCTGAATCTTCTGTTCCTTTTACTTTTAGAGTATTCTAATGATGGGAAGTAGGTGATTACTTCTAAATTTTCAAGACACTACTATTACACTATACAATAGCTGGCAAGGTGTTCAACTTCATTATGTTCAAAGTTCCAAAGTTCAAAACCCACCCTTTTAAGACAAACAAAGATTGTTAATTGCCAACTATTGATGTATTCTTATGTGCCATTAGGTAACCAAGATAAAATATCACAATTTTAATTAAGAGCAATAAAAACTTAACCAACACATATCTTCTTTATTACTGGATAAACAAATGCATGGAGATTTTCTCCGTTTGTTTTTTAATAAAGTATAATTTTATTGTAATTAAAAAGGTAAATATATTATTAAAAATTGTATTTATCTTTGTTTTTTGAAACATTTCTCAATGGGCGAATACTAATCCATACATAACTAATGTTTCTAATAACTCTTTTATTTTCTAAATCATCATTGTTTGTAGGGATGACAATGAAAATCAAACTTGTGGGTACCCACCCAAACTGAACCCGAGTTTAACGGGGAAAACCTGATGTGATTGGGTTCGAGTTTTACCTGAGTTTAATTTTCGAGTTTGATATAGCAAAGACTCGAACCCGAACCTGTCCAAATCATGTATGATGGAATCATCACAAAGATTTGACATTTTCGAACTTTATGTGTAACTCACTATAGGCTCGGGAAACAAAGACAAGATGTGTATGAACGAGATATCCAACAACAAGAAGAAGAAAAAAGAATAGAATAGAGGAACTCCCTAACATTTAGCGATCTCAGATGTGTTGATATCAATGGTGACTCATTATTTTGATGAATAATTTCTTCGAACAGAAGAAGATTGTGTAAACACTTACTCGAAATTTCACTTATCATATTAAATTGTGTCTTCCGCAATGGAATCTGAAGAATTCGCCATGATATATCTGATCCATGCATAATATCATGAAAAATGAATACAAATTTTTGGCTGCTACTTAGTATCGGCAATAGGTCTAATGTAATTCAATTTAAATTTGAAATTTATATCATATGTTAATTGTTTTTAATTTCTAATTTGACTTTACATACTATTCGATCTTCAAACATAAAAGAAATGAAATAATACAAGAGAAAATAAAAATGCTAGAGAAAAATGAAACAAAAATGATATTATACTTTCTTTAATAAATTTATAATTTTTGGGTTTTTTCGGGTTCAGGATGATATCTTTATTTTCAATCCTATTGAATTTGAGTTTGAGTTTTGAATTTCGGGTTCGGATGTGTACAAACTCGACCCCGCCCGGCCCCGTTGTCCCATTCCTAATTGTTGGGTATACTAACATCACATAACTCAAATATTGTTGTGGTGTTGAAGTATATCATGCAACAAATGCTTTTATGGGGTGGCAATGGCACCTTGGCAACGCGTTTTCATACAGCTTAAAGATACTAATGCGTGTACTAAACGACTTACGTGCCATCCACTTAATTCTCAATCTAAAATCCTCAATCAGATTAACCAAAAGCTCTCTTTTCTTTCTTTCCAATACTAAGCAACAAAACCCTACGGGGAGCGTGTAAGCTATGTAAGGAAAAACAAGGGCATCTCTAACTACCTAATCATTAGTTACTATATATTATAATCATTTAACAATATTTGAGAGTTGATGAGACCCCTTTATTTTAATAAAATCTCATCAACTTTTGTATGCACAAGTTTTGCTTTATGGTGCTTAAAAGAGATTGACTTCATTGCTGTCTTAGAATATATAAACTTCTTTTGTAGGTTCCTCTGGCTGCAGATTAATTAATTTGATATATTTTATATACTTAATATTATATATATTTCTTAGTAGTAGTGTATGTGGCTCAGATGTAATTAGCATGTTCTATTCCTAATCGAACAACCAAGAAAAATAAAATAATTTACTTGACCAACTCATGAGTGTTTTCAGTTATGTAGTAATTTATTAATAAAGTGTTAGTCTATGTTTAGTGAATAATTTACTGGTGTATATATGAACTCAATAGTGGAATATTACCCGTAAGATAAGATAATTTTATTTGACTAGGTTGAGTGGATAAAGATTCTTTATTAAAGAATATTGTGAATGGTCATATATACTATATTTAATAGTGGGACATTTAAGTGACTTTGAAAAAGTAATTGCAGAATACATCATGAATTTAGACCAGCAACTCAGTACAAAATACTTGTTGGCCTTGCTTCTACGTACACGAGGCATGTTACCTTGTCTCTAGAATAACTACGGGTGATGTAACGATTCAAATTAAAATTAATGATATATTATTCAACAAAATTAATCTAAAATTAATTAATCTAAAATTAATTAATCTTATACTATAAAAAAATTAACAAATATTTCAAAATATATTTTTAAGTGGTGTTTTATAACACGTGTCAGCATCTAAGGTGTATGAAGATTGTTAAATTAATTTATAAAAGAATATTTCATTTAGTGAATATAGTATGTGAGATCATGTAAAATGAGTCCCCACCTCATCCCGGGCTACACAATCGATCAATTTCTATAGCCAGGTGGAATATAAGTCTTAGTTAATCGACAAAAAGAGTCATAAACAATGCATTTGTTTAGTGATGTCAGACCCATTAAATTATTAAAAAGACCAAAAAGTTAATAGTTTAATTCATGAGAGATGTAATTATAAATCCAAAATAATAATAGTTATTTATCCAAAAAGTGAGAATATACTTTTAGGAGTACAAAAAAGTTTGAAGAAGTAGTAAACTTCCATTTTCTTTACTTAAGCAATATGAGGCTTTGTGAATCAAATTTGTGCTCAATTCCATTAATACTCTCTTGTTATAATCAAACATTCACATTTGGGGATCTATAAAAGAAGTTCCAACATTTAAACTGCATAAAATATAATAAATAAGAATATAATTAAAATGTATAATTGAATATTTAGTTTTTTGGAATAGAAGAAAAACATCAAAATATAAGTAATTGAGGGAGTATATGATGAATATACATACATGCTTTATCCATAGGCACATTTTAGGAGGTGAAATAGATTATTATCTCTTCAAGAAGGAATGAACAAAACAACCACTTACATTATATTGCGTACTACATGCCATTCACTACATTGATTATACTCTCCAAAGCTTATCATCTTAGCAATAGTTCAACAACCAATTCAACATCCCTCACTTCCATTCTAAAATCTATAAGTGAACTAACCAAGTTATTGAAATATTACTCGAAAATATGTACAACACTATAAGTAAACAACTTACGGAAAGAAGAGTGGTCTAGTATCAAAGATGAATGATGAAACCACTCTAATTAACCTTAGTCCATACTAATTAAATTACAGTCACAAATACAATATAAAGTATTAATTTTATATATATAGTATTATATAATGTTAAAGATTTCTACCGGAGTCGTCATCAAAATCAATATTTCAGAAACTATTACGGTACGTAACAATGGTCGATTCTACTGTAATAGTTTTTGTAACGACAGTTTTGGTGACGACTTGCGAAAACCTTTAACCTTATTATTCATACAAATGAGGTAGTGATGAGGTAGCATTAGCAAGCATAGAAGTCAACGAGTTCATGAAGAGATTCAGGTTGCGGGTCAACATTCTGAAGCATCCAGATCAAGTGTTCAAAAAGAACAACCTCACATGCTACATTGATGTTATTATGTTGATGTTCATCATCATCACGTGACCTCTCCACAAGTTCCCGGAAGAGTGGGTGGTCCACGACGTCGGAGGTGACACGGTAGAGGCGGCGGGACTTTCCGACGTAGACAGGGTGGAGGTCTGATGTGGAGGAAGAGGATTCATCGTCGGCGACGGCGCTGACGCTGTGGCGGTTGTGGCTTGTGCCGAATGAGTTCCATTTCTTGAGTAATGACTTGAGATTCATTAGCTTCACAGCTTTTGGCATGGTGAGGAGAGAAAGAGATTGAGTGGATGAAAAAGAAGAGGGAGAGAGATGGAAGATTGAGAGAAGGTTCCAAATATATATAGAAAGAGATGGAAGGAGGAATGATAAAGAGAAAAAGATGTATTTATTCAGATTGTATATGTTTTATATATCACCTTATTATCTATTATTTTAATCATTTTTATGAAAAAGAGTAGTTTAAATAAATGGTGATAATGTAATAATTGTTTATAATTTTTAGTTAACAATATATAAATATTATATTTTATGATAAAAGAGTGCAATAATTGGGACATGGTAGAGTGGGACCTAGACGTATTTTTCACTAAATTCTCTTCTTCTTTATATAATGAGTCCCAAATTTAAGTGTATATGAAAATAATGTTATTATAATATTAGAAAAATCATTTTTTGTTGGTGAAAAAAATGTATATAAAAACAATGAATTATATATGCTATTATATATTATTTATATTTAATTGACTTTTTAAAAAGTTAATATAATAAGTAATAAATAATATATTATATGTATATAAATATTAACAATTAGTGTAATTCTATTTGAAAGATGGAAATTAGTTGTTCTAAATAATGTCTCACCCCATGTCCCAAGTCAATCAAATTACTCAATTTTATTATGTTTTGTTTTTAAAAAAATTTATTTTATTCATATATTAATACATGATTGGTTTGGGACAGGGAATGAAACACGGTTGAGGACATCCATTTTCTTCCTATTTGAATAGTAGAATTCACAACAAAATCTATGCTTTTGTGTTTAAGGTATAAAGTGTATGCGTAAGCTGCATGTATCAATAACACTTATCTATAACGATATAAGAAAATAAGCTTGATGTCACGTGTCAAGCTCTCAACAAAAAACTTCCCTCCTAAAAGGCTCTACTTCCTACCATACACCCTACCATACATGATCAAAGTCAATTCATACATATTTGACATTTCCTATCCTTTGCTTAATTAATGAATAATAATAACACCAATATATATGACTTTTACATAAATTGATATCATCAATAATAACTCTTCATCATTTTAAAATATGCACAATTACTTATTATATATGACTTTTCAGTTATTACCTATTAAAGCATTTGTTTATTTTCATGACCAAAATAACACTGATTGATGTTAACTCTTCATTTACCAAAGTATTTTTGCTTCATGATGTAACTTGCATCTCTTCATATTTTTTATTCTATTATATATTTGAATCTATTTCATTTTTGTTAATCATTTCTGTTAATTGTATTGTGTTGTTGGTTTCACTTTCATTACCAACCATGATAATTGTTTTTTTAATGGAGCTATAATTTATTTGTTTTTGTTTTTAATTTTACAACAATCCTGGTCGAGTTTGTTCGACTAATGAGCACTTTGAAAAATGAATGATTATTTATGTTTTATGTATATATTTTGGATGGTTCTGCAGTCGCATGCATGACCATATTTTTTGCTACCATGGCCCCTTTACACATGTTGTAAACATGTATTTATTTTGTTAATTTTTGGTTTTTTGAGTCATAAACGGTGTACATTGACAGTATATATCATTGTTTAATTTGAGGTAATTAATATCAAAACTTTTTGTTATTATAATTGTTTATTTTATAGTTGTTTATTTATCATTTTCAGTTTAATATTTTTGAAACATCTGTTTCGACTATGCATGAAACCAACAATAGTTTAGGAAATATGTGTTTTAATCCAGTCGAATGCACGAGAAATATATATGTTATTAATCATACTACAAAAAATACTGCCTCGTGCGAATGCACAAGTAACTTGCTAGTTCTTCTTTATAATTAGGTGCGGAAACATCATATCATAGCTCATTTTAAAATATACTTAGTTCATATAATAATTTCTCCAAGAATAACTTACATTATATCACAAACATTTTTTCACACCCTCAAATAAATGTATATGAATTCCTTTTATATTTAATGTTTGTGTAACTATTAGTTATATAAAGTTGTACCAACATCAATCATTTGTCATATTCTAAAACATTATACATAATTTAATCATTGTTATTAAATTTAGACCAGTCATTGACTCAATCACGTAATTGGATCAATGGTCGAATTATATGTCACTAGTTAGACGAGTTAAATCGGTTGATATGAAAAAGTTATAAACTTTTTATAATATTATTTAATAGTTTTATACTTCAAATTAAGAAAAAATATTATTGTCACAGAAATACCTAACTAAACAATTAACAAAGAAAGATTTACTTGAAAATATCATCAAACAACATAAATTTTACGTTTTAATCGTAACAAAGTGAATAAATAAGTTGAAAACTTAATTAAATAACTAAGATTTTAATACAAGATAAACTAATGAATGACAAACAAAACTCTATTAACTAGAAATGTAATATTTGAAAAAACAAGGTTCATTTTCCTCCCACAAGGGCATTGTTTTGATGTTTTTATGCATAAAATATTGATACATACTAACTCTAGTTCATTATTACAAAAAAAAATACCAACTCTAGTTCATGGTCAATCAAATGAATGACTCATAGCGATTATGTCTCTGTTCTATATCAGATCAGCTAGTTTGAACCGAATCAAATTTAATAACACTGTAGCTCATGTACTTATACTCTTTATCCGCATCACTAGTGGCACTTGGGGCCATAGTAAGTGAATGTTTCACATTCTATCATGATTCTTTAGAGTAAGGATCCTCTCGAGGCAAATGTTACTTAATAACACATAAAAGATAATATGTAATAATATTTTTATTTTTTATTTACAATGAAATCACATTTTTATTATTGAAATATAAAAAAAATAATCACTTGTCTCTCTATTAATGAAAAAATCGTTGTTCGATTGTGTTAACGGTTGCCTAAGTTCTTTCATTTTCGTTTACTTCTCTCCAATTCTTTTGTTCAAGGTAATGTTATGTTTCTTTCAAGGAATATTCAATATTTAAGAAGTTACAGAGAAGTTCTTTTTCTTGGTGTCCTTGTAGTTGTCGTTAAGTTTTCTCATTTTTTTCCCTTTGATAATATAAGAAAAATAGAATCTTCCCGTATAAATTGTTAACTGAAAAGTAAGGTAGAAAAATAACCAAAATAAGCTAGCATGTGCTGTGTTTTTCATTATTCTCATTATATACTTGATCGCAATTTATATGCAGAAACATTCTTGTATATAATCACACTCATACTGCTAAAACCATAGGTAAACTTTAAAGTTTTAGTTTCACACGCAATCTAATATACATGCACTGTATAGTGCCCAAAAACCATTGCTACATGAAAATGTTGTTTTAGTAATGCCTTTACTTGCTAGGCCCACACCCGTGCAAAATGAAACATAAGTTTAAATTAAACAAGTGTCCAGAACCAAAGAAAAACAACGTTCATTACTTGTCAACTGTCATCCAATACAACTCACTCATATTGGGATCGAAATCATCTCCGATATTAGATAGTCAGGTTTGATGATTTAAAAAAATTATTTAAAATATGTAGAGTTAAACTTTTTTAATAACACCTCATCATTTCCTCCAATATTAAAGAGGATTATGTTTTCATAAATTGTCTACTTCATGATTCCAAATAAATCAAACCCTATTATATAATGTGGGTATGATGGATCCTAAACAAAACCATTATACCTGATTTTAAAACTTGAGCTAGAATGAATATCCAGCATACATAGAACTCATAACTACTTTAACTTTACACATACCACAATTATTTTTCAAACCCTTAACAATAAAATGTAATATATATACATAGTGTCAATATAAAAATTTATACACAATTAATATATCATCTACAATTCATAGATAATGTATTGACAGTGTATAAAATATGTATACATCTTTTACTCTAACAATAATCCCCAACACCTATTTGAAATCCATTCATCACCCATCCAAAGAACTTACAGATTGCATCCCCTCCTATTAACCAAAATTAAGACACCACAAAACTTTTGGTGTTAATTAAGGTATATTTTTTTGCTCCCTTTGCTCAAGAGAATTAAATATTAGCTGATCTTTGGTGTTCAAATTCTTTCACGGTTAAATCAAATTCTACTTGATAACTAACAACGTGATGATATAGTGGAATAAAGCCCTATTAGATTCCGGCGTGACCAAAAAGTCACTAATTTAATTCTCGGAAATGACATTTGTTAATAGGGACAATCATAGATCCTGAAAAAGATTAGTCTTAAAAATATCATTGGTAGTAGAAATTTCTTTTTCACTCCATAGTGACCCCTCAAACTAAAAAGATAAATTAAAAGCAGGTAGAAAAACTAGAAATCTACCTTGCCCTTGTTTAATTAAATCAAACCCTGTTATATACAACTAAGTAATTTAGGCCATCCATAATACAGAAATATATTAAACTTGGGCATTATTTACATCTACATTCATATATTAAAAACCTTATTTTTATGAGTAAATTAAATGAACAAGTGCGATTATTCCTGAATCATTAATTCATCCAAGTTTCTGGATGCCACTCTACGCGGAACAATGATATGTTGTCCCAAGTGGGCTCTAAACCATATCTTACATCAATAATATTAAAGTAAAAACAGAAAAAATTATAAATATCTAATTTTTTAATTGACATGACATATTTTTATTATATAAAATATAGTTTGGAAGACACTTTGATCTTTGTTAGTCTCCTAAACCTATATTACTTATCAGTCATGCTGAACGTCCTACTGGTAAGTAGTAATAGTGTAACTTTTTTTTTTATAGGGTATCATCATATTTTTTTGGGTAAGAATTTTTTTTTCTTTCAGAATTTGTGATTGTCCCTTGCAACAAATGTCATTCTCAGGAATCGAAGCATCAACTTTGAAGATTCTGTGAGGTCTTACACCACTAGACCAATACATTATATGTTAGTAATAGTCTCCGAATAATGATATTTACACACTTTTTACCATAATTTTTAGATTAGAAAAACATATTTTTTCACTGAAAAATAAACAGATATATTCTAACATTCACTTTCTCTACCTTTTATTTCTGGAACAAACAAAAATGTCACCTCAATCTAAATTTTTGTCATCCTTTTTATTAGTTGGTTGTTGTTTGGCAGTGAAAGTGACAGGCATGTGCATTGGTATATATGGTGCCAAGGTTTCTCCAACCTTAATAGTCTATGTCATCTTTTCTAATAAACTCGTGTTGTTAATTAATTGGATTGTATTGAAATTTCATTTAGTAATATTTCCTAGTACATTATCACATTGTTTTCTTCTTTTTCTCTTTCCTTTTTTTGTTTTAAATTTTATAATTTGGGGTTTACAAAGACAAGGACAATACCTCACTCTCTTTAGAACTGGCACCAACCAACGGGTGCTAACTACCTTCGTTTTAAATCACTGAGAGTACCAAAGTAAGCACCTTTTTTAGTTGTTGGAAAAAGAAAGCATTTATAATCTAAGTATTTTATAGGGTCAGATATTTAAAATTCTAAAATTTTGTTGCCCATTCAACGTATCAACGTATATGTCTGTCAATATCATTGAGCTAATTAAAAATGTTGTTGTATATGCTTGAAAGGTTCTTGATGGAGACAAACTAACGTATTCCTTGGTTTGCTTTCTTGCATGTATTAGAATTTCCTTATTGGTTAAATAATTAATCCTTTAAGAATTTTGAATCTTACACACAAAATAAAACAAGGATTGCAAATATATACATGAATTTATGTTCTCAAATCTATTTGTACTTTGATATGTCTTGCACATGGGAAAGAACATCATTGAGAAAGCTAGTCCATTTATATCATGAATTTTCTCAAATCTAACAAAATTGCTTCATATGAAAAATACTTGTGGATTGTCCAAAAACATGGTTAACCCCCTATGATACAAAAACATTAGTGTGTGAATAAACCTCCCCAACTATACTCCACTCATGTCCTATATCTTTTCTCTCTCCCTCATTTCACATTTTTAAGAGTAGGTTTTTGGAAAGTAATAGAGGGAAGATAAAGAATTAAGAGATATAAAATATATTTGTAAAATGACTCTCAAGTATCTGTTTTACTTTCACTCCAAAAACCAACTATCAAACACATTATTAGCAGCAATAGTTGAGATGATTTTGTCCCCTTAATAAGTCTTTCTTCCTTATTCAATATAGATTAGTCAAAACTTTAATTTCATTTCAAGATTGAACCAAAAATATAGGAACAATTCTTTCATCTAACACTTCTTCTAAATGTTTGTTAAAAGTATGAATTGTTAATTTGTTTGTAAACCAATTTAATTAATCAGGGGTGCTAACCCATATATACTAGGTGATAATCATAATTACTTATAAATTATAGTCCTTCCAAACAAGTAATATGAAAGATAAACCATTAGGCAAAACCATAAGGATCCTTTTTATATATTAGAAAATCATGTTTGAGCTAGTAACTTGCACACATTATAGTATGACTAAGCTACAGTTTTTCCATTAGTAAAACTTTAACCCACATAATCTTTGTGGAAGGAGCTCTAATAATAGTTGAGACAGATGAGTTGTGTTGGGTGAGATACTCTTCAATACTAAATAGAGTAGTATTGAGCTGGATTCTGATACGTGACAACAAAAAATAATTAAGGATTTGTATCTTTTATTTTTTTGCATTAAATAAATTAAAATTTTAGAAGTTTATTTCTAACGAGTATTGAAGGGTTCAGTACAGAAGATGATAGCTTCTCACCATGTTAGGGAAGAGCCAAGTGAGCAACACATGGATTCAGCATGTCCCATATGGTTGAACCCTCTTACATTTACATGATTAATGAAATCATGGCACCCATATTCATGACTAATGTTTTGCCATGTGAATTTCGTAAAAAGAATATGCAATTGGTGTTCTATGAACCAGAAACATAAATTGTGACCATACTTTTTTAACACAAGTATATTTGGATTTATGGTTGCATGCAGGAGTTAATCACAACATAGTGGCATATTATATCATGCATATATGTCCTAAGAAGAAACATATCATATCAATCATGTTATAATAACACCAAATAATGTAAGCGTTTATCCTTAATCACGAGAGTAATTAACTATAAAAAAATCTCATCAATCGCCCGAACAGAGTCTTAAAATGATTAATAAATTAAGATTATTTAAACTATTATACACTAGCATTTTCTAGAGTTATGTAGGGTATTTGCCAATCCAAACTAAGAATGGCACAAGGGTCAAAGGCATGGATTAGTAACATCTCAGAGGAAGGACAAAATCATGTGGCAATTCAATATAGGTTTTTGTATATATATATATATATATATATATATATATATAGGTACAATACTAAAATACACTTGGTAAATACTGTTAGTTGAGACATGTTTACTGCATAAAAATTATGTGTGTGTGTCAATAATTAATACTTTAAGCTAGGTACTTGTAGTTTGTATTATACTCTCTCGTAAAGAAGGAAATAGAATGTATTTGTATAAAGAGACAAAGGAGGTGGATAGAAGAAAGTTGAAACACGACAAGAATATGAAAGATGGTTTTCTCATTCTAAGTAAGGGAAGCATGTGCATGTTTCAAACAAAAACATGAATCGGTATGAAATCATTGTTGGATTCTATAGCAATGTCTCTCCCATGTGCTTGATGTTACTAGTGGATGATTGATTGCATGTATTTAGCAATATTAATTAAACTGGATAATCTTCACTTTAGAGGCGACTATATGATGATAAATTCTGGATGCGTGGTTCCATGGATTGTAGAATGTATTATGGAGTATATAAGATTATATATACAAATGATACTTTCTTTGGATACCTCGTTATTTGAAGACTAAGACTCAAATGTCATGATATTCTGGCATTCTAGATGCATGTCTTGTTAGTCTCATAAATGATTGTGGTGTTATCAAATGAGCTACTTCTTTAGAAGAAACAAATTTTGTTATAGAATCCAATGGTTTGAATTAGTGAATAGATCTAAACCATTAGATGTTCATAGGAGTGATGACTAAGATGAGAAGTAAGTTTAAAAAACTTACTCTTACTTTTGAAGTAAATGGATCCCTTCTTTTATATATATATATATACCCATCTCTCATCCTTTTACTTGATTTTTCAGATACCACACACAATCTTTTTTATAAACCTTGTCTGGTTACATAAATTTGCTTGCATTTAATAGAGAAGTAATATCTATTCCTTAAAATAAATATTTGCCATACAAGATCTCACCAAGAATTGGAACAGTAGTTTTAAATTATAATTCAAATTTTAATTTTAGTTTCAAAAAAATTAAAATTGAATCAAAATCATAAATTTTACACGAAAAAATTAATTACTGTATAGAATTATAATTCTAAATTCAATTGTCAAAATTGAGCAAAAACATACTGATAATAGCTGTAGCTAGGTGGTAGTAGTGGTAACTATAGTAATAATAGTGGGAAGATGGTGATGCAATGGAGGTATCATCAAGGTTTCATTTGCAGCAAACCAATTAGTTATTATGAGCATATATGATTGATTGAAAAATGTATTTAAATTAAAAATTTAATAATTAAGTATTTTTTTGATCAATCACAAATAATAACATATGAAGTGGTACATTGATTTGGATAGAAGATGTCATCACTTAGTTATTAAAACATCATTAGCAAGAATCCTAGAAGCAACCAACATGGGATATGGATATTGTTGGGCCTTTCTGTTATGTTCTTACAAACTATAGAATGCAGTACTAGTAAATGGACTTTTGTTGAGAAAAACTTGAATTGTTGGGAAGATGTTGCATCATTGAACAAATAAATGGTTGATTAATATGTATGTAGAAACTTCCAAAGTGTGTGTTGCCACACTAACCTTTAGGTTCGATTCGCCCCCACCAATTTAAGTATATTGGATACAAATGGGATGAACAACGAATCCCCTTCAAAATACTTTGGAAAACCTTGATGTGTTTTGCACCAACACACCAAACATATCTTTCGATAGTAGGTTACAAATCTATGTTTCCTACATTTCTCTCATGCATTAGAGAAATTTTGGATGATTTCTTAGATAAGAAATTTCGGATTTTCGGATGTCTCATTATGCCTGGAAGTGTCTCCATTTATAGAGAAATAAATGTCACTTGCTGAAAAGAAACACTTTTGGGATTCTACACTAATTCATGAATAGTCATATACTAACACGGTTCATTTATTATCTGAATGAGTTCCGTAACTTAGTGGTCAAGTATACTGTTTGGCAAGTAACACATCCTTGGTTTGAATCCCTGCGATTGCATTGTTTCATTTTTATTCACGTTAATAATGAATAAAACATGGACAAAACCATCCAAGCAGGATCGAACTCATGAACTTCAATTCATTGTCAGGTACAACCACTAAACCAATTATCATTCTATTTCATATATTATGAAACTAAAATATGTATATACTCACTATATGAATTCAGATATTTTGGAAATATCTCTCACAGTTATTTCTTCTTCTTTTTAAGAATATAAAAAATTAGGTTGGATGACATCAAATCTGTCCTAGATTTCAGTGTTAAAATAAATTCGATCCCCGGGCATAATTTAGAGTACAAATGTATGCAAAAATAAATTTAGTCCCTTATAGTACAAAATTAAATTCAGTCTAAGATTTAACAACATAAACATGTGAATATATGTATTTTTTTTTAGAAAATAAAAGTATAGCTAAGTATCAACAATTAAAATGACAAATGGAAATAAAACATATATTGAAAAGTGAAAAGAAATTATGGAGCATGCTGCTAAAGATAAGAATCCATAAATTACAAGGTTGTTTAATAATCCCTCCAAAACAGTGGGTGAGAAATGAGATGTTTCAAGCTTTATTTATTTTCTTCTATTTCATTCTCTAGTTCATTTTCAACTTTCACATCAATAAACAAAATCAATGAAAAGAGATAAAGATGTTCCTATGGTCCAACCATAATATGTTACATAAGTATACGTTTGAGGAGAAATAGCTAACGAAATGTCAAAATGATTTTTTTGGATATTACTAAGGATATCCCCTCACCTTTGGGAAAAAAACTAATATCTTTCGAGGTTGTGACAGCCCCTCCCAACAAGTGTAGCTCTCAGTAATCAAACTTTCGACCTTGAGGGTTCAATGATACCTTACACCACTAGATTAACACCTTGTTGGTAAGAAATGTGAGTAGAAGTTGGATGCTGAAAGCACAATAGGATGCCCACAAGAATCAAAGCATTTCTGATTTGTATATTTTTGATTTAGTATAAATTCTTACATTTACTAAAGTGTAAGCAATAATTTTCCATTTTTAGTGTTCTTTATTTTACAAATAGCAGTAGATAAATTAGTATGTATAGAATTTTATGTTTTTTCAACAGTAACATTAGTTTAATATTAATATAAAATCTTTTATTATCAATACTCCACATAGATCCAAAATGATGCTATAAGAATTAGGAAGATACTTCTCCCAATGTATGTGCCTGATAAGAATGAATCAAATAAAAGGTAGTTATTCTTTGACTAAGGTGGAAGTGGAACTGCCAATGAATTTGCACCCTTTTGTTCTAGATTACTCTACTCATGCTTTCTTGTGTAGTCTATTTTATGGATTGATAAAGCCAAAAAGTAACTACAAATGATGAAAAAATAAAGTTGGAGGGGAATATAGACAGAAAGTTAGAAAGCATGGCTTCAAATAGAATTGTTGAGGGTATAATACCCAAATTCCAATCATGCAAACAGGAAAAGAAAAATAAAACTAGTTGATTTTTGTTTTATCCAAAGCCTAATCACATAATAAAAATCATTGACATTTATGAAACTCAACAAACAGTGCAAACAAGAAAAGAAAATGCCAGATCCTCCATTTCTTTATGTACTCTTCAACATTGTTTTACTCTTCAACAGCAAGGGGCACTGACTCAGCCTGAAGTTACAAGAATCACAAAATACGTTAGTCATTTCAAACAGAATATTGATATTTGATAAAACAAAACTCGAGTGTTGTAATAACATACTATATTTTTATGGATGAACTATCTAGGCACATGTTAAAATATAAGTTGTCAAAATATGGTTGAACTTGATAAGATCAAATTGAAGGTAATAGAATATGAAAGATACCAATTTGCGGTACTTGAGAGCATAGAACATCTCAAGGTAGCGGCGACTCTCACGTCGGTCAAGGTTAGACACATGCTTCCAGAAGCCATAGACACCAGTGAGAGTCAGAAGCCTCTCCGAGTAAATTTGCCATGTATACCTTTGAAGCAAAAGCAAAAGAAACATCTCAATTACAGTGTATACAAACTAAGTAAAAGAAGAAGAAAACAAGTACTGTTTGGATGAAACAAAACATGATGGTTAGAACAATTTCATTCTATGTTGTTGGCACACCAAATACTAGTAAAATGATGGTTAGAATAATGCACTTACTTCTCTTCAATACGCTGCAGGCCTCCGCCGGAGATTTTGTCCCAGTGAGATGGATCTGCTTTAGACTTCTCAAAGAATTCAACAAGAAGATCAGCAGCACGGTCACCATGATAAGGATCAATGTGGTATCCAGATTTTCCGTGCACAATGATCTCAGCAGGACCGCCATTGCAAGTAGCAAAAGTTGGCAAACCACAAGTCATGGCCTCAACAACGGTCAAACCAAAAGCTTCATACACAGCAGGCTGCACAAAAGCACCCTTTGTGTCACAGATCACACGGTAAAGCTCACCATTCCTTACTCTGTTCATCTGAGAGGAAATCCATCTGAATTGGCCATTCAGCTTGTAGGTCTCGATCAGGCTATACATTTTCTTCATCTCAGCTTTTTCTTCCAAGTCCTTGGACTCCTTCCTCCTATCTCCGGCCACAACCACAAGGTTCACCAACTCGCGGAGGCGAGCATTCTTACCATACCACTCCACAAGTCCTGTAATGTTCTTCACACGGTCCAACCGTGCCATGGTGAAGATAATTGGCTTGTTGCGGTCCTTCAATACACATCTGTTACAATGGAATTGCATTAGACAGATTTTCTATGACAACATAAAGAACATATCGAATAAAAGAGAGAAGAGAAACTTACATGTGCTCTTCATTCTCCACTGAGCTGTAAAGAAGCTCTTCAATCTCAGGGTGGAAGGATGTCAACCTACGGCTAGTTTCGGTATACGGGAAGTAAATGGTCTGGTCAGCGCCAGGTGAGACAATGTTGAACTTTGGGTCAAAGACATTGATACCGTGTACAACACGGTAGAGTCCAGGAAGGGTGAAGGCAGTGTGACTCTCATACTGTCCAACAGTATCCTTGCTGTATAAGTACAAGGGATACAAGAATTTCAGTTAGCTATAATCTCCAAATGAAATTGTGCAAAAGAACAAACAGAAATAATGAACAATGAAAGGATAACTCACTTTCCAGCAATCTCTTGGAAGGTACTGGTGATAATAAAGTCTGTGTGGTTCATTGCAAAGAGATCAGCTGTAAATTGGGACGAGAAGTGATATTTCTCGTCAAATTTTTTCCAGTAAATGTCAGATTCCGGATATTTGGTCTTCTCAAGTGCATGAGCAATGGTACACTACAATCATAGAGATAAAAGAAACTTAGGCCTCTGAGTTCCAAATTATAGTGAATAAGTGGTTACAACTTTTAACAACATAGCAAGTGTCTATGTAGCCAAACCTGAGTGACACCTAACTTATGCGCCAACAGAGACGCAACAATGTTTCCATCGCTATAATTTCCAACAATCAGATCTGGCTTGCCTTGCAACTCCTTCGCAAGTTCTTGGACAACATCCTAATGACAAGAAATAGTGGGCTTGAATGTTAATTTCATGAGAAAACATCAAAATGATCGAAACATGTACCGATTATGAGTCAAGAGTTTACCTCGGTGTAAGTTTCTAGGTAGGGCCATACTTCGAATCTGGAGATCCATTTGCGAACAATTCCCTTCTCAGTTCTAAAGGGAACTCGAAGAATGTGGCAATGTTCAGTATCATATACCTTCTCAAGACGTTGCCCACAAGTAGTTCCTACTGCCTCAGGGAGAAGACGAGTGATCTGCATTTATCAGCATCCACAATTAACAATTAGAGAAATCTCCAAACACTATATACACAAGTAGGCTTACCCTTCACAAAACTACACAAGGACTTACAATGAGAATACGAGGGACGATATCCAAGCCTTGTTGCTTAATACGCTTGAGCATCTCACTCTCCAAGGCACGAACTTGATCCAAGATGTAAACAACCTGGATTAGAGAATCAAGAAAAGCATGTTGAATTACCAGCTCCTTGATAGATAGATAGATAATTAGTTACCGAGAGCCATGTATCTTTCAACTAACCTGGCCACCAGTATCGGGGTATCCCAAGACATTATCTTGTGCAAAGTAACCATGGGGAGAAAGGATAACAACATTGAAGACCATTGGGATTCTTCCAATGAATGTCTCAAGGGTGAAAGGGTCCGGTGCCTCAAGAAGATCCAAGAGAAGTTGGATCATTTCAAGGACACGCTCGGCGGTGTCACCCCACCCCCTTTCCAAACCAATCTCCTGGAATCTGTGTTCAAATGCTGAGTAGGGTGTTTCAGGAGCAAGTGTGCTTAGATACTCTTCAGCTTTCCTTAGAACATTTTGAAGAGAATCTGGTGTCTGAATTCTGTCATTCAGCATCAATGTCTGCATAGGTAACAAATCATTGTTAGTAAAATAAAACAAGAGAAACATAAAACTATATCTTATCTTAAATACATTGGCTATTAGATTTTTACTCTAGATCTGGTTATTAGACATGTTACAAACATGAATGTGAACAATCAAAAGCATTAAAGTATTGAAGAAAAAAGCCTTACAAAGTAATTACTGATAATTGTTGTCACTAAATAAGGGCTGAATTCATGCATAACAATGTCAATCACTACTAATTTGGATAATACAAAAACATACACTTCTCACAACTTTACAGTAATCTAGCTCAAAAATTCAACTGAAGAGGAGAAAATATGCATGTACCTTTCCATTGTAGCTGTGAGATCTGAGGAATTCCAGAAGTGGAAGCAAGCTCTCCTTGTCATGGAAGAGTTTCGCAGACAAGTGGCGGTTGAGGAATTGAACACCATTTCCAATTGACTTGTTCAGAGTTGGGCGAGGGAACGATGCATTAAATGGTTCAAAGTCCAACTCAAGCACAAAGTTACCATTAGAACTGCATTAAGAATGAGAGAAATGTTGTTAATTTGTATAAGTAACATTATAAGAACCATTAACCTCAAAGGCCTTAAAAGCCTTAAATTACCTTCCATCAACTAGTTCCTCCTTGAATTTCAGATACTCAGCAGCTTGCAACTCCTCAGCAACAAGAGCATGCACATTCACTTTCAGATACTCCCAAACACCAGGTCTTGGACGAACAGCCAAAGCAATCCATGGTGGTAAAACTATGGCTTCCTATAGTGTATGAAAAAACACAACAAAATGAAAAAACTTAAGCAAAAACCTACAAAATAGTAAAGATATTCTCACACTAGTTTTACCAGCATAGCTTTTCAGAACTTTATAACCACCATAAAAATTTGAAAATAATAATGGGTAGCTGATAAATGATCAAGTTTAGGTGTAAAAAACAAGTAGTGAGATAACAATTTCCTTGTTCATATAGAAGAAAAGTACCTGTGTAGATCTCAAAACTTCACCAAAGGGACCATTACTTAGTTTCTTTCTATTCTCTTCAGGGATTTCTTCAAACTCAGCAATGATTTGATGGTGTTGTAGGAGTCCCTTTCCCTTGCTTTCAATCCTTTTAAAACCATAACACATTCAGTGTTAGAATACAAGCTTCAACAAAACTACAACTTTGATCAAAAGGGTTTAAATAAATAGGGGGAAAAATAAGATTTTGATTAGATACCTTGAGAGAAGGGTCAGAATTTCATTCCTGTTAGTACTGAGTGTTTCATCAATCCTCTCACGGAGACTGTGAACTCGGGTCAAACGATCAGTAGTAGCCATTGTCACAAGGAAAAAACTTCAACTGCAACAATAAGATCAAGATTTATACAAAATAGAATGTTAATCAATGATCATTACAAAAATACAAAACCAATAACCAAGTGAAAAAATATATAAAATAAAATGACTTTTAACAAAACTGTATAGGATTTCAATCTTAAACAGTGCAGAAGAATAATTGAAGATGTTGTTTCTCTATAAAATAATTGCATGGAGTCATGGACTAAAACTGCAAGATCAAGCAGAAACACAATACTTGATCTCTTTTCCTAAAAAATAAAATTATTATTATTATTTCATTCTAAGCTTAACCCTCATAAAACCACTAGTTAGAAACTGACCACAGTTTCTGTTCAAAAATAACAATTTAATAATGACAAACCAACAAACAAGTTCTTAGTTCAAGACCAGGGTGTTAGAAACTAAGTTATCTTGTAGTGTTTTTTTCCAACCAAAGACATGCAACTCATGTGAGATGAAGATTGTGTTAATGTGGCAACAGTGTAAAAGATAACTGGGAGGAATAATATATTCAATTCATTAACCACTGACCCTTTTGAATAACCAACATAGATAGTGGATTAGTGGATTAGATAACATAACACCATTATCTACCAACATTTTCACTGTTTAGTAACCACCCCACTATCTAGTAACACCTATGAAAAAGATAAAAGTTAAGTAACAGATTGAAAAAGAACAGAAAAGTAAGAGAGACCCTTATAAACAAAGCATAGAGTGAAATGATTATAATGGTCAGAAAACAACGGACATGCAGAAAAGGTGGTGAACAGAAGAAAGTGAGAAACAACTAAGAAAGAGAGAAGAGAAAAAAGTATACCTATGAAAACAGAATAAACGCAAAATAGTAAATGGAGGGATAAGAAGAAGGAAAAGTGAATGAATAAGTGAGGTGCTAGATCACTCAATTTATAGACTTGGAGACTCAGACAAAATTGGAATTTCACACACATTATATATAGAAAAATATATTAGTTTATTTAAGAGAGTAGAGTCATCACATGTCAAAAAAGTTTCTTTTTCTTTTTTCTTACCTCCACTGAGGGTAGTTTTGTAAATGCATAATGTAAAAGTATATGCTACAAGTAGCTTGAAATTCAATGTGTTATTACATGATAAATGGCACATCATAGCTGTATTTCTTTTGGTGTATTATTACCCAAAAAATGATCTTTCTTTAG
Source organism: Lupinus angustifolius (assembly GCF_001865875.1). Classification (NCBI taxonomy): domain Eukaryota; kingdom Viridiplantae; phylum Streptophyta; class Magnoliopsida; order Fabales; family Fabaceae; genus Lupinus; species Lupinus angustifolius. The sequence continues at coordinate 22,938,876 of NC_032009.1, forward strand.
ATAGCTTTCCAACTATATATGATCTTTTTTTTACAGAAATTGAAATAAATGGTGGTGTGAGTGAAAACTATCATGCAAGTCTTCTGTTAAATGTTTTAGTTGATAATGCAAGCATGGTAAATGAACTTCATGAGTATCGTAACATTTGACAAAAAATAATGTTAGATCGAAATAGTGATGTAGGCAATATAAAACTTTGATCTGATATCATATTAAAGTTTCATTTCAAAAACTAATTGATAATAAAAGGAATAGTCCCCGACAAATATTTATATCATTTACATTTCTATATGGAAGTACAATTCATTAATTATTACTGCCAACCCACCAATGGTTTTTCCTTATTATGACTAAAACCACTTTTTATCCATCACAAAACCCCTTCCCTTCTCTCTCCTACTCATCAATACACTTTTTAACTTGTTTTCTTATCCACTTGTCTCTTCCAGATTTATATTTTAAGTCCTGCCATCAACTATTTTCTTTTTAGTAATAACCTCCTTATCCATTTCTAGTTGATTAGTTAATTTCCTCATTGTATTAAACAATGCTATGTCTAAGCAGCCTTGGTTTTTCTGTGGTTCCTATAGTCTTTGACCCAAAACTGTTGTCTGAACCTCAAAACTGTTGAAGGTTTAGTCTATTTAGAAACTGAAGAATGTAGTAAGTGTTATGAACATTATTAAAGAAATAATCTAGAATCAGTCAGAAAGAATTTGAAAATTGCTATAGTCTATAGAAGTCTCTATTGTAGTTAAAATTGGATATGTATTTTTATTTTAAAGAAGGACATGTTTTTGCTTATTTTCATTCAAGAGGGGTGAGGAATTATGAACTAATAATAATAAGGGAATGGAGTATCTCCTTATATGAGGAGATAAGTATGCTAAAAAATGGGTAATGCTTCATTGGAAAAAATAAAACATGTGGGGTCGTTTACCAACAAGTTGCAATGAGTCCCAATTCCAATAGTCCAATACATGTTACTGCTAGATTTATAATTGCCAGTAAATCAAATCAGGGGGGAACTTAGTTGGTTTTGCAGGGACACAGATCTCATGTACCGGATATTAATATATATTCATCATATAAAAAAAACAACGTAAGAGATTTATACACTATTATTATATTATTTATTATTCATATTTAATATAAATATATGATATATTAATTGTATATAAATTTGACTGTCAGTATATCTTATATCTATATTTATAAGTCACACTTAATTATAAACATAAGTGTTTTTTCCTTTTACAATATATGTTATATTTCCATGCTACATTTATAATTTTACTTATTTTTCAGTAATGAGATATATAATTTTTAATAAGAGTTGATAATAAAATTACAACATAATATATTTTTGAATGATTTTATTATTTATGCAGAGTTAATATAATTTTTTTACACAATAAATACATTATTTGCTTATCATTTAATATATTCATAACATAAAAAGTCTTACTTACAAATGGATAAACATTAAATCATTGAATATAATATTTGGCTACTATTTGTTTGTTAGTTGTGCAAAATGAGTTTTCTTAGATTGAAAGCTTCACTGATTGTGGTATCCAATACGTGATGGAAATCATCTATTTCTAATCGTGTCTTATTTCATGTCTCAAGTTAATTACATATATGAATAAAAGAAAATTTTAACAAATAAAAAATAGTACTCTGATTAGTTTGAGACAGAAAGTGAAACATTGTTTGAGACATGTGATTTTTGTCCTCCCATATTACTATAATTTCCATTTTGTTGGGAAGATGGATGAATGACTCAACTCAACCAACACCTAATTTTCTTTCAAATGAAACAATGTTTTTATATTTATATTGTTGCGTGATTTAGGAGTTTTTATCAGTCTAAGATAATGTGAGTACCTTTCTTGGTTAGTTATGCCTAACACAAATTAAATCTAGTGTTTTTTTGTTAGGAATTGCACTGCAGCATTGATAGTTAGTAGCTACCATCCCAACACTTTATTTCATAGTCAAGTCAGTAATGAGTTTACACATAGCTGTCAACCATATTTCTTCATTTTGGTTCGTTAGAACTTACAAGTATCCCACTCTTAAGTAAGGAAATCTTGAAGAGAAAATGTGATGATTTTTTAGTTGTTTGGTATAATAGATAATGGAAAGAAAGTGAAGAGAAAATAATATAATTATTATTAATAATGATATTTTCTTTGTACTATCAAAAAGATAATATTTTAAAGTATGTTTTAAATCATGTCTTAAACCAATAAAAACATGCAATGTGAATTAAAAAATTAAATATTTTTTTTGTTTTTATTTCATCGCCATTAGTTTGGAACATGGTTTAAGAGATACTTTGTGACAATCGATTCTGGTATAATTTTTTCTACACGTTTTCCTCACAATAATGGAGAGAAAACATAATACATGGGCCCCACCAATTCTTTTATTCCTTCGTTCTTTTTAATGCAATGAAAAAAATTTCCTTTTTCTTTCACTCCTCCCACTTTCTTTCCTCCCATTTTTACCCCAACCAAACATAGCCTTAAGCTTGATCTCAATTAGGCTTTTATACAGTGGAGTTTTATTAGATTTAGAGTTGAGTTTAAATTTAAATATTAAACTTAACTAATATTTGGGATTGAGTAAGAGATAAAGAAGATATGGTCTAGATACATTGTCATTAATAATATCTATTTGTAGGTATCTTCTCAATTGCGTATAAAATAATAATATTTTTTTGATTTAAGTTGACAATGTATTTGTTACAATAACTTATCTATAAATATAATTTCATAATTTTAATTGTGTTTTTTCAATTGTTTTTACTAGTTAAACATTCTTGTATAAATGATTCATTGTCAAATGTATATATTATTTCATATATCATCAATTCTCTAATCTTTTAATTATATATATAAATAATTAACAAAATATATATACATATATATTATTTCATGAGTAGAGATTCACTTACTCCATCTGGCCATCAATTCTAGTACATCTAATGGTTTAGATTTACTCATTAACTCAAATAATTGAATTTCTTTAAAACTGATGACTAAGATGAAGAATAAGTTTAAAAAACTTACTCTTAACGTAAGTAGATCTATCCCTTATTTCATATATCAAATTATATATTTATATTAGTAAATAATATGGAGAATACAATAGATGAACAGTTTGTATTTATAATCAAATGTATCATCTTTCTATTATTGTTATGTTATGGAACTAATTTTTTTAATTTTGTGTGATTGATATTATCAAATAAGTGTGACTCTAACCCACACATGTTTAACCTTACACAATAAGATGGGATATGTTGTCAGGTTTATTTTTTACGTTACTAAAATTATTTTCAATTTGGAAAAGCGAGAAAACGAATAAGTTGAAGTTTCCACTGAATCATATTGGAATCCAGCAATGATGGAGTTGGTGAAATATATGTTATGGATTTACTATCATGCTTTTATCTTCACATTAGAATATTATTTTAACTTTAAAAATATTATCATTAACAAAATTCAATATTTTATTCACATTGCATATTGGGCAATGGCACTGGGCGAGTCTTCTGGATATTAGAAAGATATATACATATTTTATTTGGTGGGGAGGGGATTTGCATATATATATATATATATATCATTCATTTTCTTAAATCTAACTGAACAAATGAGATACTGTAATAAATTATTTAAGATTTCTCTTTTTTTGTCATCATTTATTGCATTTACCTATTTGGTGTGTTAGATTTAAGAAAATGAATGATTGAAAGTGTAACTTAAGTTGGGTGTAAATATATATATATGAGGAGAGATTTGTTTACCCAAGTTAAGTTATATTAGTTATACTCAATCTCTCATTTATTTTCTTAAATCCAATAAACCAATTAGGTAATTGCATTAAGTTATTTAAGATATCTATTTCTCTCTCTCATCTTTTATTACATACACTCATTTGATCGGTTAAAGTTAAAAATAAATGATTGAGATTGAACGTAACTAATGTAACTTAACTCGAATGTAAATAGTTCTCCTATATATAATTATTTTTGGTATCACCACTTTCAATATTCTCAAGACTATGTCACAATAGTAATTTATCAACTGTAACTCAAGTTAATACTCTTGAAACTTTATGCCACATTATGAATACTAAAATCCAATTTATTTAATTTAATTCATTCTTATTATCTTAACACATATGTATAATTGATCCATTTCTTTACTTCCAATTTTTTGTGAAGTTTTCACACGGTAGTTTTTTTCTACTTAATTCACTTTATATAATTCTAGAGCATTTTAATATTATATATAGTTATTTGCTTATTTACGTTGAAAACATGTATTTTTGGTGATTATTCTGCATGTATTATGTATATTTACCGTCAAAATTTGACCATAACTATATACTTATTCTATATAACATATGAAATATAATATAAACTAAGTGTCGTATCATAAAAAATAGATATCTAATTGTGGTGGATAATAATGATTATGGCTGTGTTTATATAAAAGAATATCATATTCCAATCTACGTCAAGAACAAAGACATTGTTGATACATCAAATTCAATGGAGACACATGAAAAGGGATGAGGGGGACATCAACAATTTAATTACGTGTATCAGATGAATGGGCGTGATAAATGACGAGCCATGCATGATGCATGCGACCAAATTTTCTATGAACTGTAACGCATTTACCCCATTTTTTTCAAAAGTGTAATATGTATCATAGATATAAAAAATTTATACAGTGAATATATCATGTGTCATTTATACTTAAAAGTCAATGATGATTAAGAATGAATGACGGATTATATAATGAAAGAACCTTTTATATTATTAGTGTATATATATTTTTTATGAGTTTAAAACATGTGCATTGACAGTGTAAAGTTTTTTACATTGTCAGCATATTATCCACCATTGATTTGTATTACTTTTGTTTGAGAGTCAATGGTGATTAACAAATCAATGGTGGATGATTTACTAACAGTGTAAAAAACACTTACACTGTCAGTATATACATATTAAATCCATTTTTTATTTCTAAAAAATATAATTATGGAAAATTCATTCTTATTATTTTACTTAGCAAAAATTGTTAGTGTATTTGACAATACCCTTCATAATATTACTAGTGTGCCACCCATTACGCGTCAAATGAATAAAAGTTTGGAGACATATAATAAACTCAAATTTCAAGAATGGTTTCCAAAATCCACGGTAAGAAACCATGTGCCCAAATAGTATTTGCCAAAGCATTCATTTTACACCATTACCAAACACGATTCTTCTTTTTTATTTCAAGAATGGAAAACATATATTGTAAAACTAAATCTACAACAGTGCTTTAAGTAGCTCATTTCACTTCATTTTAGGGGGAAAAACTCATAAATTGAATTTTGTTTTCCATCTTCTCATTGCCACATTTTAATTCCTGACATCCATATTGTCCAAATAAACCCAAGAATTGGGAAAACGAAAATTACACGAGATTTAATAGGATGTGCATTTGTTTAACATGCATCATTTAAACTCAATTCTAATAATAAGGTGCTATTTATGAGTCGAGTTTTGGATGAAAATAAAATATAAAAAATTTAAAGTCATCTCACAAATGTATTTCATGAACACAACAGTACCCTTGAGTTGAGACACCATGCATAATAATATCATAAATCTGAAAATCAAACATTAAAATAAGCAAAGTTATTTAAAAGAATCAATTATCCGCAATTCTAAATGTTGAGCTCCCACAAACATGGTAATAATATTTACATGTGAACCTACTATCACCAACTGATGAAAAAATAATGAAAAAGTGAGCTTCAGATTTGGAAGAAAAAAAAAGAAAATAAACATAGAAGAAAAACAGAACAATTTTACAACCTTTTGTTATATACTCAAATCTAGTATTCTTTTAGGATTTGATCCATTTTTTTCACCACAGAATTGATGCTGCATGGTTGCACCAACTTGAATGCATGTTTCTTTCCTTCACCGGCTTCCTTATTATAAACTCTCTCTAGTCTGTTCTAATCAGCATCTTTAGACCAAAGCCAAATCAATTATACAAAATGTGAGTTATATATTAGTGCAAAGGAAATTATCAATGGCAAAGTGTCTGTCCATAATTCACCCATTGTACAAATGTATCCGGAAATTCCTCCGGAACATCGGGCCGTGCATCACCATAGGATAAGTCTGGTTCAGTTCGGTCAGTTTCCTGAGAATGCGACAAATAGCTTCAACTTTATGCTACAAATGTACATGTATTGCATCTAGTGAATGTAGACTAGTGTGGATGATTATATGATTCAATGATTATATCGTAGGAACAATGACTCTAGAAATTAGGCAGTTGTGAACGTATGCTATGCAAGAAGGGGTCGTACCTTCCGGCTGGAGCCACCCAAATCACTAGCGGAGGCAGTTGTTTCTCCTACTATAATGCCACTGGCAATATTTTCTGAAGAAAGCCCGGGAATTGGAGAGTTGGTAATTGATGACCTGCATTAGGTACAAATAGGCCACTAAAATAAACACATTTTTAAAGAAAATTGTACGAGACACACCTAGTCGGGTCTGGAAATGGGATATGTACATAGTCTTACCCTCACAAGTGAAAAAATTGTTTTCAGGTTTGAACCCATGACCTCCAAGTCGCAAGGCAAGCAACTTAGCGCCGCGCCAAGGCTCACTCTCTAAAATAAACACAACTTTCTTTCGATTAAATATACATCACGAGGAAGAAGCGAACAAATACTTCTCACTTTCCCACTTCTACCTTGCCTTGTTGCCTATGCATCTCTTCCAATAACTTCAATATTCCTTTAACAAAACATTCTTGCTAGGTACTTGTGCAATTTCTTTATTAGAAAGCATTACCTCTCATATGCGTCTTCTTCACATGAATTTCCAGAAGATGATAGCCAATCCAAGTCAACAAAGTTGGAGAAGCTGAGAGAATCGCTGCGTTCGGAATAGTAAATATGATCACTTTCAACTGTTTGCATGACTCCGAAAAGCTGTCTCCGGGGCATTGAGGGAGTGTACCTACACAAGCAAAGAATTTCACATCATTCACTTAAATGGACAAAATGAAGCAGCAAATGGCAGAACATGTGATCGTGTAAACAAGCAACACAAGCTTCCAACTTGCACCGGTACAGTATGCGCATGTTGACCCAATTATATATTACAAACTAGAAATTATGATTTTTGCAAATGGACATTTTAATATAAAAACACAGCAGAAGACAGAGAAAAGAGAAGACCCTCAAATAGAATCATTTTTCCAATATTCCAGGAAAATAAGATTATTTACCATTTAGTTCTATACAAAAGTTCTCACACAGAAAGGCCTAAAAAAATCTTCCAGAATAAGGTGACTATGACTAATAAATATAAATACAGTGAACAAGAAAGAAAATGGGGAATTAATAAGCTATCCAGTATACTTCGAAACAGAATAATATTTAACACAACATTGATAGAGTCCAAACCTTGACAATGATACATCACTCTCTGTAGTAGATATTTCAGGAGATGACTCACTAAAAATCTTGCTTCCTTCTTCTGAACGGTTCGGCAAACCTTGGTTTGGAAAATTTTCATGATTGGCATTAGGGGCTGACATAGGTGTAGAATTTTCTTGAAGAATGTTTCCATCTGAGAAGGATCTTTTAAAATATGGCCTAAAAAACAAATTTCAAAGTTACCGCATAAGCTTCACTGAGAGGCATCTTCAATGTACATGCTTCAAGTTATCATGATATATTTTAACCACTTATAATGATATGCAGTATGAACAAATTCATCACGATTAGGACAAAACCAAATAATTTCCATATCTTGAGCGAAACCTTTTTATTACTTTCTTGCTTCGTCACTTTTTTGCAGAATGTCATCAACCCTCCAGCCTGCCTCTCAAGTAAAAACCATATACTTCTTTCATTTATTTTTAGTTGAGTGTTTCATTTGGAGCTCGGTAAGTTTTGCATTGAAAGGAAACTACTTTCTTACAGAACAATATGTTCTATGGCTCATAGTTTTCTTTCTTTTTTAATTAGTTTAGAGGACTTTTTATCCTGCCTGAGTTTCAGTATCATAAAGAAGCTTCCAAACTTGTCACATGTAGTTTGCTGCTGATTATCTCACACCTCAATATAGTACTCGAGGATCAAACAACATTCATTTTAATATTTGACATTTGTCACTTTTTAAAATGCATATTAGCTATATTATGGCATACTTCTTGATCCTTTGACACTAATACCGTGGTAATTTTATTATTGTTTAAAATATGCTTATGCCATGTCATTGCGATGCAGGACAAACATGGTTAACTATGATTAACTGTTCGCAGCAGTCTTATTCTCTATCTTATTTGTATTTTTCATAAGGCATCCTATATAAAGGGTGACAACTTGTTTTTAGGTTCCGGTTTGTATCCTATATAAAGGGGGTTTTATGGTTGCAAGGGGATTGCTCTGATTTTCTTAACAACAGAAGAATTTATTCTGTCACTTGCTGTTATCCAAAAAGTTCATCCCTCCATTGGCTACAAACCACATCACTTCACCTCTCCTAATGCAATAACTTAACACTAGGCTTTTTTAGCTTATACCAATTTTTTTTTAGATTTTGTTATTTTGAAGTGTCTATGTTTCACTGATCACGATATGAAAGACAAGGAAACGGAAGGTGAACTGTGTAAGTTATACAGACACAAACCCGTCAGCAAACTCTTAGATCTTCAATAAAGACCAATTCATAGAGGTGAAGAGCAAAAGGTATCATACTACCCATAAATTGCATTTAAATACCTTGTATCGTTATCCCCAAGTCGCCCTGCATCATAGTGCTGATCCGAACCCAATTCCCATAAAGCAGGTTTATCCTGTTGAGGCTGAAAATGCCCCAAGAATCTGACCCAATAAAATAGAAAGAGTATGTCATTAGTTGAAAAGAATAACCACTTGACACCACAAAGACAACGTGTCAACAGAAAATATATCACAAATGCAACAGCTGCCAAAAATAGTTTCGCGGAGGGATTGGAAACTCTGTTTTGTTTTTTATTTAGCAGTGTTTGTGGATGATTCCTAATCCCGATGTGTAATACTTCTTACCATCTAAGGTAAATTATTACCCGAAACAAAAAGAACTATAAGAGAGCTAGAGATAGAGAACATAAGAGAAAAAACAATATGACTTGGAGGCACATAGAAAAAGTAAGAAAATTCGTGACTATAGCACATACACATTAATTGCATCTTGCTTCACAGCATCCATGTATGCGTTGCTGTAATAGCGTTGAAGAGTCCTAAAAAACTCCTGAGACTGTATTGCAGCTCTCCACTGACCCCTTCTTTCAGAGAATATCTACATAGAAACATAAATTATAGAAAAGGACCATCAGAAAAGGGTAAAAAGCAGTTATGTTATAACAATGTACAAACGATTTAATGAGCTTTTATATGATGAAAATCCTCTAACCACTGCTACTCTGCCCATTTAACATTGAAGTGTACTACAACAGCAAGAACTAGAGAACCTAAATATTAAGCAATCCCCATTCTCATGAAAGTTGTCAAGGTTCCATCCCAAAACCAATTGGCAATGATAAGAGTAGCCCAACAGGTATTTAAACCATTCCCGAGATAATGAGGTAGGTGATGTGAGACTTACTTTCCAACATGCCCCCTCCACATAAGCCTGTCGGACCAGGCGAAGGGTTATCTTTGACCCATAACTAAAGGGCATCTTTTGGTCCATGACAACCGGAAAGAAGTGGGGCTCTGGCTCTGATACCATGTCAAGGTTCCATCTCAAAACCAATTGGCAATGAGAGAAGTAGTCCAACAGGTATTTAAATCATTCCCGAGATAATGAGGTAGGCGATGTGAGACTTACTTTCCAACAAAAGTAAAATTAACTCTAACACTCTACATTATGCACCACAATATATAAAGCTAGTCACAATGCCAAATTTGTCCATGCTCTCTAAAAATGACACATGGAATATAGTAGATAAGTCCACTCTCACAGCACCAATAAGAAATCTAACAATGTTATCATATACCATCCAGTGCAGACAGCATTATTAGAAAGCTGCAAAATGTGGTTGACCCCTAAACTTTTAAGCAAGTGATTGTTAAAGATTATCCTTTCTGTATCCCCGCCAAAACAAAAATAATTCACTAAGGTTGATGATTATCTTACTCACTACAAAGTTTAAACCCAATGACAAAATTTATAGAAAACTATTTAAATGACTTCAAAAGTAATAAGGAAAAAAGTAGCAAAAATAAATTCCCAAATCTGCAAACCGGAACAATTGTAACAATCCTGATAACTACAAATCACCTTGTTGTGTGCAGCAGAACCACCATACTGATGTGCAAGTGTGTCACCCATCCGCTCATAAAACCCCATCAAATCTTCAGCTACAGGGTCATCAAGGTCAATTCTTGTGTGGTCAATAACTCCCACAGCATGGAGCTGGTGGCCAAGAGCAGCCAACCCATATGCATATTGTGCAACATTTGTGCGATCTAAGCAGTCTATGCAATTGGTCCTGAGCACCCCCCTCTGCAACATGGGCGGTTTGACATAATGATTTCCATCGGAAACACTGTTTCCTTTACTAGGTTTCCTCTCTAAGTTATTAGTATCCTCATTGTCATCATCATGTCCAGTAGGTGAAAGGCTAGTGCTGGATGCAAAACTTAAAATCAGTAAACAAGAAATACAATGTAATTAAGCCAGTTCTCCATCAAGCATTAACATTTTTTATTAATATTGTTTGGTTTATTCTATGGCAAATATTACATCGTTGTTCTTATCTATGAATGTTGAGAGACATAATTGAAAAAATGAAAAACTTACTCTGTAGATGACAGTTTTAGACAGTCTTCTGGTCTTAAAGTTGGTGTCGCTTGGCAATAGAAAAACCCAGTTAATGTCAAGGCATATGCAGCGACTTTGCCCAAAAGCAGCAAAACATTTGTAGCTTTGCTGAAAGTAGAGAAAAGTGTGTTCATTAATCAGCTTACTAAGAACACGCAATGTATTTTGCTACGAAGGATAAAATTATTATATAATAAAGGACACCAACCTCTGAAAATGTCTGTGAAGATCCCAGTGAAGGAACCTAAGCCTGTTCTCCTCAGATGAATCTTTATTAATAAAATCTATGGCATTAGCAAACTCAGCACGAAGTATGGACTCCCGAGGCTTCTTCTCAAGGGTCTGTTTTAAACGAAGAAAAAATATCAATCACCCAAGAAACATATTGAAAATTAAACACGCGTAAAACAGTACGACTCATTGGCGGATATCCACATTGTCACTAAAATATCACTCTTTCATTTTAGCAAATATTATTACATTAAACTAGTCAAGGAAAATCCAAATATAACATCAACATGTGTCAACACAATCAAGATAAAAGATAATTCAATACTAAGTAGATTATGTAGCCCCACTGCAAAACCTCACTGAGGTTAATAGTCTACCCTAGTGAGAAAGATTCTCCTCACCCTAAGCTTTTATAGTATAAACAAAACGAGAAAGACGGTGACATGTAATAAATGAGAAAATAATTTCATTTTCTTAAAAAGAGAAGGAAAGTTACCTTTATTAGATTCAAAATTATTATGGGATTCCCATATCTTTTTGCAAGATTTTCAAAATGAAGTCTGGTAGCTTGATAATTCTGATCTTTCTTTGACACTGGGGGAAAACAAGTGCTACATAAACAAACAAATGGACACTACCACACCAAAATAGAGAAGAGAAAAATAACTCCGCAACTGTTACAATGTTCATGAAATGGAAAGACATACATATAACATCTGGTTTAATATTTAGACGAGAAGTTTCCTGTGACCAGAAAAGAGGGATTGAACCACGGTTCTGGACAATGGAGCTTATTCGGATTGGAAGACCTTCTGGAACACGCTCAAACACGATTTGTTCTGTCTCAACATCATTAGCCACTCTGCCTTTCTCATTAACACCTCGCCTCAAATACCTACCCATAATCATCAATTGGAAAAGATTATTAGTACCAAGTATTTTTGTGAAAACCTTAAAAAACAACATTAACTTCTTATATGTGTGCCTTGTTTACTTTTTTTACCACACATGTTTGGTCAGCTAACACTTGGTTGGTCATCAATTCATTCCTCAGTTTTCATACAGTACAATATAGCATATCTCATCATCAAATAATTGAAGCCATAAATCGCACATATCATCATTCATCATATCAAATATGTATCATTCTTGCTGCTTTTAAGCATTTCCTCATACCCATCCTTAAAATTTACAAGATTGTATCGCCTATATTCTTTTCTTTTTACTTCGCTAGAAAATCTAGCATGATGCCTGGTGCTTTCAAGTATATACTCTTAGTAATTTTGAAGCTAAAAAAATATTTAATATGCTAAAAAGATTGCGTTTAGTCCACCTCTTCTCTTTTCTTTCAAAACCCGAATGGCAAACAAAGGTGTATCCCACCATCAGAACATGGAAGACGGATACCCATGTTATATGCAAACTTCAGAGGCATTGTGACAATTAAAAACAACTAGAAAATACAAAATGTGGCAAAGGAGTACGGACCAGTTCCTCAACACAAAAGGAAATAATCGTCAAAGGAGTCGCTTAATAGACTAGCTAAGTTTGCGCATAACATTCTCAAAATACAGATCAGATGTATAACCAACTGAAGCATACTCTGCGGTAATCACATAGAAAATTGACTAAATGCATTTAATGTGTTTGGAAATAAAATACAACGAATTTACAGACCTGGTGCCGGCATAATGACGTGATCGTCTCGCAATGAGCGTAAGTGTGAACTCCCGCCCAGATATTGTAAGTGTGTCCTAACGAAGCCATAAGATAGGCATCAGATATTCAGGCACATGATGACAAAATTACTTCAATTGAGCAGGAAATACTACTAAATTGTAAATAAACCAAGTACTTAACAAGATTACTTGAACAATGAATAAAGTATCCAACATATTTCAAGAGCCTCCTATTTTCACCTGTTTAAAAAATCCGTATACTAGTGCAACTGTCCAAAGAGTATTCTGGAGGTGATTCCTAATTCCTTGAGTCAAGAACTCATTCCAGACAAACATGGTCTCATAAAGGACTTGACCTGACTCATTATCATACATGTTCCTTTGAAGACTACGCATAATGTGGTATGAATAGCTGAAATAGAAGTCCTTTGTAAGGTCAACCGTGCATAGGAGCTTCTTGTATCTAGAAAAACCAATGGAAAAAGAATACAATCATGTTATTTATACATAAAGTTTCCAGTGGTTTTTATATTAACTTCAAAGATATATAAAAGGAGGATAACGGAAATAATTTAGAATTAGGATAGAAAGGGGGAAACTGAAAGGTCATGAGAAATGCATGTAAATAAGAACAGAACTGAAGTGACTTTTTGTCTTAAACAGTAAAAGAAAACAATGAAAAGATATCAGCATTCAAAATTAATATATACAAACTATATAAATAGTAATTTTTTGTATCAATGGTTGAGGAAAGAGTGGAACGGTATCAACATTCAAAATTAATATATAAAAATTATTTATGTTTATAAATAATATGCACTTAGATGTTGAGCATCAATTGGTATACCATTCAGGTTTTCAGTGAGAAGTACAACTGATGTAACAACGGAGATTGTAAAGACCTGTTTTCATTTTTAGAGTTGATGATGTTAGACCGAACTGAAGAATTAGGCAGTGGAATCATCTCACTCTTTGAGACCGCATATACTGCATGACCACAGATTGCACCAATTTGTTTTCTTTTTGTGATAAGAAGCATGTAGTAAGGCCCCAAAAATTTGATGAAACCTAATAGCACGAAAGCAGAATAACATATCAAGATAACGAGTAACGACAGATAATTTGTCAACAGGCAGCTGGAGAAGGAATTATGGATTTACATACCAATAATTCCATAACAAGTTGTAACAAATTTTAGTCCACCTGTGGACTTATTCCCCTCATGTATCCGTTTCAACAGATCAGAACATTCAGTTTCTGTATATGTCGTGGAATCTTCACGCAGATTTAGCTCAGAAGGATCTAGACGGTCAATCTTTAGCACTCTCCAATATGTCCTGCTCTTGTCCCTTCCTATCAAGTAAAAGTTCTGTGACATAAAACATTAAAACAAATGGACAAGGTTAAAATATTTAAATTAAAAGAAATGCATGATAAACATGGCAACTTCAACAAAATGGGATACCCACGTTTAGTATACACATAAGATTACACAGGGATGAAGTATCATACTGCCCAACATCTAGAGCATACAGACTTTCAGAAAGGCTTCAATTAACCCGCTTTCAAAGTTAAGAGTTGAGCCAAATGGCGGATCCCACTTTAACGTAGGACAGGAAGCATCAATAGAGATGCTTAAATGCAAAGACATACACATTACATTCATATGCATTTCAAAAAGAATTAGAACTTAATCAAAACATGGAATGAGGTTACAAAGTTAAGTAGTTTTTTTCTACTTTGGCAGACAGATTCTATATTGCAAAAAACAAAGAAAGTATAATCGTCCCCTAAAAAATTGAAGTCTATCATTCAAAAGAGCAGCAGATTTAATGTTTATTCTAACAGCATTTAACATTGTAGCATCAAAATTAAGAGCCACTTTTTAGAAGATGAGTGATGTATAAGTGGATATTGGATAATAAATTCACTCAAATTTTAAGATCCCTCAAAAGTACATGATATTCTTACTCATATGAATATGAACAAGAAACAAGTTCACTGATAAAACTTTTGATCTGCAGTGGAGATTAAAACTATTGACATATGTTTCAACAACAAAAAAGCAAGCTAATCATGTTCACATGACAAAATCAAAGAGATCACACTATAACAATAGCAGAGAACAAAGTACAACAATGGAGATAAGGAGAAAGGGCATTACCGATCGAGTCTCATAGAGCCGAAATTTGTGCATATAAGCATGAGAAGAAGGAGGAAGAGGGTTCTCTGAAGAGTGATGAGAAGGGTCATTCTCTGAAGATGCCATGACTCTTTTTCTTTTGTGATGTTCAGATCCCCGAGCCTCAGGCTCAGGGAAACTACCAAAACGGCATGCAAATTGCAAAAACCACCAAATTTACAAAAATTTACAATCACCAAAGTGCAAAACATTCACATCCAAAAAACACAAACCCATATATTGAACTATAGGCTGCTTCAAATATAGCATTATATAACAAAACTGATCCTAAGTTATGAACCTTTCTTCGTATTTTCAGTTCCACCACCTTCTCCAACCAAAATCATCACTTACAACGCCTTCTAGCTACTACACCTATCTTCTGCTATAAGCAACAACGACCCACTAATCCTTACTTGAGCTACAACAAAAACAGATCCAAAAATTAATACCCCAGAAACAAAAATCACAACTTTTTGTACTTACGAAAGGAATATTATATATTGGTGCGGGTTACAATGGAAAAAAATACCGTATGGGGAATTTGAAAATGGAATCTTTACGCGGAAATGGATACGAGGGTAAGATCAAGCACAGAAATTGGGTGAAAATTGAAAAGGGGAAGAAGATTTGAGAACAAAAAAGCTTGAAACCACGGGTGCAGGAACAATATAGCTGCTAATTATTGATTCGATTATTATTATTTATATATATTTTTTATAATTTCAATTTAAATATAAAAAAACAATAATTTCTCTTGTGAGAGGGGGAGAAGTTGTAAGCTCAGATCGGAAGAACAAATCAAAATCACATAATATTAAAAAAGTCAATTTTATTCTCTTAGCTCCTCTACACGTTAAAATAAAAATAATGATAATAAATACGTGTACCAATAATATCAATTGTGAAATTATAATATTTAAGCAGCATGTGAATTGCGAACATGATTAGTTATTTGGTTATTACTTAGTTATAAAATGTGTAATAGTTAGTATTACAAATAGGTTATAATTATGAGAAAAATATGTAAAGACTAATTATATATGAGATTTCTATAATGTTATTGTATTATTTATTATTCATATTTTATTATTATTATTTTACTCTCAAAATAAATAATATATAATATAATAATTGTGTATAAATTTTTAAACTATTAGTATATAGATATTATATGTTTCTTGCTTACAAATAGTATAAAATAATTTGGTGTCTCACAGTTTGTGTCGTTCCATGTGTCATAGACTTATGAATGATCAGAAAAAACATATTTAAATTAAAATTTAATTATTAAATATTTTTCTGACCAGTCACAAATTTATGACACAAACTATGGGATAGCAGATGTGCTCCTCTTGAGAATATAAATATGTGAACTTAACGTGTCATCTAAATTTATTTTGGACGGCTATTTGGGATGATAAAGGATAACATAAAATTAGACGTTGAAACATTAAAAGGTACAGCTTTAATTATACTAGGACGACAATATATTAAGAGAAAAGTATATAAATGTTCGGACAATATAATGATTTCTTATATTCTATTATTCATCATTTATATAATTATAATTGAGATTTAAATATTAATGATATAAATGAATGATAAATAATATATTAATTGTATATGATATTTATATTGATAGTTCATAGATATTATATTTATATATGGAGAGGGATCTATTTAATGCAACAGTATGTTTAAAAAATTTACTTTACATCTTAGTTATCAATCATAGAAAATCACTATTTTAAACAATTGGATTTTCCTAGAATTGATAGCTAAGATGTGTAGTAAGTTTTTTTTAAACTTATATTGGAGTAAGCAAATCTCATCTTTTTATATATTAATGATGTTTTGTTTATAAACTAAAATTTTGGTGAGTTCCATAAAGAGGATGAAAATAAAGTAGCATCCTTTATTTTGATTAATGGGACAATTATTTAAGGCCTCTTCCCCTTAGCTCAGAAGTCTTACATACACCGGTAAAAAAAACATATATATGAAGCTTATTGAAGTTATCACACCAACCGACTTTATAATTTTATTATTGTATACTAGTTAATTTAAGGTAGACATTATTTACTATATTTATATATGACTTTTTATATTAGTTAGTTTGATGCGAGACAATTACTATATATTTATGTATGACATTTTTCATGCTAGTTAATTTGAGGATTGAGATTTTTTCACATTTGTGTTTGGTTCAATTTTACTATTAAATAATTTGATGGTATGAGATTATTTATGTGGTTGTAACATATAAGTGCTCACTGTTATTGAACTATTTTTTAATATAAGTATAGTAGGGTGTTCGTTATTTATCGATATATGTTTATTACTATCTTATTTAAATACAAAAATTTATTTGAAGACTTTATTCATAATAGGATTTTAAGTATGCTTATAGCTTTAGAGTGAACTATGAAATAGGTTAGGCAAATCCTAATTTTTTTTTTGTCTATGTGAAGCCAACATGTTAACCTTAAACTCCAAAAGCAGGTAAGACATGATGAGAGCTAGCCTTCATGGATTGTGCCCCTATTGATACTTTATTGACCAAAGCCTCTCTTATGAATGTTCAATGGTGTCATTCGGAAACTGGAAGTATGAAACTTAATGTGAATAGCAGTTGTAGACCGCATGATCAAAAAATGGGTGGAGGTAATGTTATCCGCAATCATGATGACCTTTGGTTAGTTGGGTTCATTGGGATTTTTGGAACATGATCATTCATTCAAGTTGAGCTTATGATTATTAGTCATTGACTCGAGCTGGTTTGGAGTCTAGGTCATCGTCAAATTACTTTGGAGTCTGACTGCCTGGAAGCAATTCATGTCATTAACGACAAGATGCAGATTAACTTGAACTCTATTATTCATATGTTTCATAACATCTATGATCTTCTAGAAAAAATTGGCACATCTAGATTTATCATATATATAGAAAAGACAATATAATGATAGATTAGATGACTAAAACGAGCTTGAGACTTCAATAAAACTTTAGATTCTAGGACTCACCTCCTTCATAATCACTTTCCATCTTGCAGATAAACCTTTCCCCTATACTTTAGTTATGTTGTTTTTTTCCTTTCAGATGTACTAAAGAAAAGACATAGCGTAGCCTATTCTCATACCTATGTCTCATGGTTATATTTTTTTCTGCCATAATTTATAATATATATATTTCAATAATTAAATTCTAATTATTTTGAGATACTTATTTGTATTTGATGTTTTATTCTTAAACTTGGTTTGGTACAACTAGTTTTGAAATCATACATATTTATCAAGATAACAAGGATACCACTATATTAACAAAATTTAGTCCACTTACTATTAATGAAAATAATAATAATAGTATAACATGAATAAGACAAAATGACTTTATAAATATCCACAGAACCACCAATATGTTGGTATAGTAAGATATATTATTAGATCCTTAGGATGATCAAAATATCACGAGTTTAAATTCTGAGAATGATGCTGTTGTAAGGAACAACCATGAATTCCAACAAAAAAAAAAAATAGTTCACCTTTGCATGAAAAAAAAACATGCATAGAACCCTGAGATGCACGCGGGTGAGTCTCAAGGCCCAATATGTCAAAACTTCAAGCAAACAAAAAAAGTGTGAAAGCCATGCTCTCCCTCTGAACGACATCGTTTAATTGAAGTAAGGTAAAGTTACTTATCCCATAATAATCAATTATTCCCATAACCCAATTCTTTGAGCTTCTCCAATCTGTTCCCAATTTTGTTGATCTTGATTAAGCTTTGTAGCAGGCAGTTTCAGCTCCATAGTTAGTAAGTTTTTGTTTTCAATTTTTTATTTTCATGCTATTCTCCTCCTTCACTTTTCAAAACCCTAATTCTACAACCCCACCCCAATTCTCTTTCCTTATCATTTCTCCTATTCTCTATACGCGATTCTTTGACTCTTCCATCCTCAATTTATGTTTCTCCTCAATTTTTCATGCCCTACTTCAATCCTTTCTTCATTTTGAAAAACCCTTTATAAATAAAATACTAGTTTTTCTTTGTTGATTTGCTTTCTATTTCTTTCGCCCTTTAATAAAGTTTATATCTTTGGATTTTTCAATTGCAGTTTCGGATTACTATCTTTGAATACATGCATACACTCTAGTTTGGTGGTAAATTAATGGCAACTTCTAATGGTAGTGTAACATACTCTTGGCTTTCTAAGGTAGAAAAGGAGAACAATACCCACTTTAGCTACGATTTTATGAATCAGTGTGATGAGTCTAATTGGTCTGAGCCTGAGGTATTAGCTTCAAAGTCATCAAACCAAGGGATCATGTATCAGCCCCCTTCTGAGGCTCATGATTTTTTTGATGACGGTTATGAATCAAATGATGATGATGATGATAATAATAATCATAGTATTGTTCCGTCTAACATGCCTCCAGAGGTGAATTTGAAGAATGTGTTATCTGGATGATTCATGGTAAAACATTCTGGCATAGTTCGATCCATGTAGCCGACCCCACCTACTGAGATAAATTGTTTGGTTGTTGTTTGTTGTTATCTGGATTTGTTGCTATTTTGACTGGAAAAATAAGGTTTGGTTGATTGCCACAAACAAGGAAGTACCTACTTCAAATGTATCATTTTTTGGCGCTGGGAAGAATGGAAATAGTTTACTTGACTGTTCTGTATACATTCCGAGTGCACCACCACTTTTTGAGCCAAGTGGGACTGATTATTATAGTTCCTATAAGGAGGTTTTCGAGGCTGAACCACCCGAGAGGCTTCCTGATAGCTCTACTAATGTTTGTATGCAGCGTACTGCTCAGTTTACTGCATTGACCCACGGTAGACATCATTGCCGGTTTTGTGGAGGGATTTTCTGTCAAATATGTATACATGAGAGGTTTTGTTGCTTGTTAGGTTTAGGAAATGAATCCTCAGAGGGTGTGATTCCTGCAATGATAGGTCGATCCTTTACAGGGTGTTTTTATCAACACCATAAGCAATGCTGTGCAGGTAGCTAAGCATGGTGTGATGGATAGGACTTGTGCTAGAGGGTGGATTAATCTCTCTATTGGTTTTTCTATGGAGCATTAGATATACGATGCATGTAAGTGTCTAACACATTGAGAAACTACTGCCAGGTTTGTTCATTCTTTTGTTTTTGTTATTTATTTATTTGTAAATTTCATTGAAGTTTTCATTAAGCAAGTGACTTCTTATCTTATTCCAATCACTGCATTTCTGTTACTGTTTCTATTCTATGTGTTTAATTTGGTCGTAGCTACTGCTATATGATGCAAACAAGTAGTTCTTAAAGTTATATATACGAAAATGGTTTATTAGTAATTTGTAGTATTGTTTTGCAGTAAATTTCTGCTGATTTCTTTTCTAAAGTTTTTATGAAGCATCTATGTGATCTTTTCGGAATATAACCCTTACTCCTTTATGTGTAATATTTTTTAAATGGACAGGTAGCCAGATCCAATTTGAAGAAGTCCACCTCTTTTGCTCTTCTTAGAAGTGCCAAAGGCCTAGCAATTTTAACAGTTGCCAAAGCTGGTGCACTGCTCTCTTACAAACTGGGTACTGGTTTAGGATGGGGTGCTTAGGTAAAGTGAAGATGTGCAGGTTTAATTCATGTTAAATTACAGCATTATGGCTACTCTTGATGTTTTGGTTCAATTAGGAAAATAGAGTAGGAATGGAGGTATGGCCATTTTAAGATTTGCTTGTGAGTTGTGTCTACAATTTCTTTTATGCTTCAGTCTTGATTGACATGAGTATTTCTAGTTACCTGATTTGTACGAAATTATTGTAAGAGGGTCAACCTCGGGGCAATGATAAAGTTGATTGCCTTGTGACCCAGAGGTCATGGGTTCCAATTATAGAAACAACATTTCCATTTGCAGGGGTAAGATGTAAGAGTGCATGCATCTATCATCCTTAGACTTCATTAGGTGGGAGCCTTATGCATAGAGCCGCCCTTTATCTCTATGAAATTCTCTTGCACCTGGTGGTAACCAGTTCTAAACTATCACTTAGTTACCCTGATAATAGGAGTTCGGTAGAGAATATTGAAAATCTCTTTAGGGCATACATTATTGTGCTACTTTGTTATGAGTTTATTTTTGACTGATGAATGTGTGTATCCTGTTCCAGATTGGTGGTGAACTTATGGATTTTATAGTTGTTCTTCATGACAGAGAGTTATATTTTGCATTTTCTTTGTTATTGTCAGTCTCATCGTACACTCATTCCTTAACAAAAACCACATAACGTCCTTCGTATTTTTCAGGGATTTTTGCTAAAGCTTCAGAGATGGTTCTGAAGTCTCCACTGCCATCTTTTGCAACAGTCACATTAGGTGTAGGTTTGTCATCAACAGCCTTCAAAATCCTTGTATCCTCGTGACTAATCCATTCAGGGTAACCTTCTTTGTCCAAAGAAGGAACAATGGAGACAGAATTCTCATACAACAAACAACCACCGGTTGATTGGAATGTAGCAAGGAATGATCCAACCCTTTTCACAATGGCAAGGGAATTGGTAATGAATTC
The DNA here is from genome assembly GCF_001865875.1 of Lupinus angustifolius. Lineage (NCBI taxonomy): Eukaryota > Viridiplantae > Streptophyta > Magnoliopsida > Fabales > Fabaceae > Lupinus > Lupinus angustifolius. The sequence continues at coordinate 22,960,443 of NC_032009.1, forward strand.
CTTATAATCCTTATACAAGTTTGGTAAGATATTACAACACTTGGCCAACTATTAAAATCAGGAGTCTTTGTTGAAAATTTATTGAAGTCAGTCCTGTCAAGTTCTGATATAGAGGTTGCCAAATCTTCCTTACCATCCTGAAACAACTGCTTACAATCCTCAAATGCACCTTTGTCTTCTTTAGACTCAAACTTCAAGGTGCTAGTCTTGTTAAAGGCCTTGCCGTTGGAAAATTTAACATGGAGTTGGGTCTGTGAGTTTAGGGTCCTTCACTGTCCCACTTAATGGCCCTTCACATTTTTCCTTGTAAAATTTCGAGCTACTTACCATCTTCACAACCTTTTATGAATGTGCAACACGGTTGCCTTTTGAAGAAGGTTCACATTTTTTTCAACCTTATTTCCAATGAACTTATCATATCCTTCACACCAGCTTTCGATGTCTTTCTCTCCTTTATCTGAAGCTTAGATTTCCAAAAAAAAAAGAACATACTAGTAAATCAAAGATTTAACATTATTCTAAATAAAAAATGGTTTATGCTTTTGAGTTTTATGTTCTTTATGCCCTTTAAGACTATTGGTTATAGAACATTTAATCTCTTCATGAGAAAAACGTAGAAATAAATATATGTTATACCACATAATTGAACTCTTACATTAGTTTTGCTATCAGCAACAAGGGAACTCTTCCATTTTATTTGTTATACAGAAAGCAGAAAGCAATGGCTCACTTTACATAATCACATAACAAAGCATATAAAAGAATATTCAACCACATATCATCAAATATGTTCAGTCACACAAACCAGTTATTAGCTGAGACTTCATTAGCGCCGCTAACTCATGCCTATGTGATTTGCCACCACACCAAATAACTGGTCCCAGTGTCCCATTCTTACCATCTTGTTAGAGCTCATAAATTCTAAGTGCAAAAAACTCTTCAAAACAATATTTGTTTAAAATAAAAGCCTAAACTAACAAGTTTTCATTAAATAACTATTTAATACAAATAATAATAAGTTGGACTTGTGAATTTGAGTTACTAAACAAGTGACAACCATTTTATATACCAATCTTGTAGAGATTTAAATGTGAATTTGCACCTCTTTTGTACTGGTCCAATTATCTTCCAGAGCAGAAAAGGAAAATATTCAATAATCACAAACACTAATTATTTAGAGTGATTATCACACGTCTTTTTTCTTTCTTTCTTTGATATAAAGAACAAGGTGAATAATCATAATTTTATATAAGTACAACAAGTAAGGTACCAAGATGGGAAAGATCTAACATATAAAACTTCTAAACATTCAATCAAGCAGTGTAAGCCACACCTGTTGAAGGTAACCATAGATTCCCTTCAATAAATTGTGTGACAGTAAAATTACTAGCCATGCTAGAATCATTTAATACATGGTACCCTGTCCAATTCACCCTATTAACTATACCAGCACCTGATCCATAATTCAAGTACTCAGCATAGTACAATGTATTCAAATATAAATTACCATTCCATTCTAACCACCCTTCTGGACTTATAACATTACTCAAATATGATTGCATGAAAATGGTACGTGAATATGTCTTCCATGGTCTCCCAAGATATGTTTGTGTAGTGTTAATAAATGGTATAAGGTCATAATCTGCAGTTATGTTGCTGAATTGGATTGAGAAACCAGTTGATTCATTAGGGTCTTTTCTACCTTGTGCTGTGATTGTGTTCTTTTGATTTGGTAATCCTTTTTTTGCTAGGATTTGGCAGTTTTGGAACACTGCAGTGGCATCACCAAATATGAAATCAACTGTGCCACTTATTTTACATTCTCTATAGAATTGGCGCATTGTGTGAGTATAGAGGCTATCTTGGTAACCAAAAATGCCACATTTGTAGAAGACTGATAGGTCTGAATCTGATCTTAGTGCTACTGCTTGATGCTTCTCTGGGCCTGCAGTGTTCTGGAAAGTGATGTCTCTTGCTAAGAACCCTCTTCCACTGACAGCTTCACATGATCACATACACAAAGAAGGAAAAGAATGATGTTAAAATAGAAGTGTATGTTTGGTGGTGTCAGATATGTCAGATACTGAAGAAGACTTTAACTTCAAGGTTACTAAGGAATATAATTGTAGCACATGGTCCTTTAATTATCAGATAGTGGCAGATATATTATGTATGGGTTTAAGGCCCTACTGAATGTTGAAAGTTGAAGCTTTATTTAAGCATATGTTTTAATGTTATGAGGTATTGTTTCTCATAAAAGCTGCTTAGGACATTGCATCCATTTCATCATGCTTTTCCATTTTAGAGTAAGGAATAATTGCATACATGCACTATGTTGGTAATAAGTCCCTACTGACAGATGAAACTACACTCTTGGACTGAATTCATTGCCCTCATTGGATTACTTTAGTAGATTTATATAAAAAATGTACTACTATTTCAAACAATTTCCCATCAGTTAGTAATTACAGATATTTCATTTACTAATTACAAGCATTTAAAATATAAACTAACAAATTATTAATATTGGTAGATTCAAATTACAGACATTTCATTTACTCATTACAAGTATTTAAAATATAAACTAACAAATTATTAATATTTAACAACTTTTATTGGTATTTGTTTTTAAGGTGAATATACCTTTAAAACATTTAAAATAGCTTACCAATTCATTATAACATATATCTTCATTAGTTATTACAAAACTATTAGTTTTATACTAAGTTATTTTCTAATTGTTTATTGTATCAAGTCTATCATGTTGTTTAGAAAATAAAAGAAAAAGGCCAAAAAGAAGAAAAGGAAAAAGAGAAAGGGTATAGTAGTAGCATGTTCTTACCAAAGGTAGCTGATCTAAATGTGGTCCATCCATCAATAAAACTCCTGTTACCAGAGATAACAGTAGCATTAATACCATCTCCAATAATCATAATATTCCATTTCTTCTTTTTAATCTCAACATATTCATTATAAACACCCTTCTTTATATATATCACATATCTTTTCATGCTATAATCAGGTGCTGCTTCCACAGCATCCATCACATTACTATAGTTTCCACTTCCATCTAAAGCCACAACAGCATCTGCAACCACACCATTTGATTGGATCAGGTTTCTGTCCCTTTGTTTCATCCATGAAGGGTAGTGATCCTTGTTGAAGGGTTGATCCTCTATGGTAGGGTGCACTTGTGTTAGAAGCTGCTTCACCAATGAGGATACTTGGCCTAACCCTATTGAAACTAGACCTTTAACAATGCTGCTGGTTCCTTCAAATCCTTCCAAACATGTCTCTGGATTTGTAAGGACAGCACTTAACCATGTCCTTAAATCTGAGCTTAGGTCCCCTGTGCTGTTATGCTTCCCTACAACATTAATATTATCAAAATTTTAACTTTTTGATGTAATATTTTCTTACTGCTAACCATTTGAAACAAAATGGTCTATGGAAATTAAAACAATTTAAGAAAACATAGATTCAGAGTTGGATATAATATTCATGTACATGTATATAACTCTTTAATGTATATAAATATTGGTTGGAATAAATTATAAACGGGGTCTTTTTTTTTGTGGTTGATTGGTTTGAGAAGTGTTTGATATATAAGAAAACATAGAATGTAGAATAATGGTACCTTTGGGAGCTTGTGTAGCAGATTGAGACCAAGTGAGTTCATCAGAGGACAAATCAAGCAATTCAAGACAATCATAAATGGCATGAGAAAGACGAGAATCTCCTAAGCCACTACTGAACTTAGATAAAATGGATGAAACCTGTTGCAAAACATCAAGAACTTTTCTCACTAGCCCAACAAATTCAGAAGGAGAAACTTTGAGTTGTGCTGATCCTGCTGAATGAGTGGTTTGAGCACTACAACCCAATGGGGTGAAGACTCCAAGGAACAATATCAGCATGAAGATGAAGGTGGTAGGAGGCATTTTGGAACAAGTGTAAGATAGTGAGGCCATGAATACCTACTAGTGTAGTGTGATAGTGTTTGTTTGTGTAGGGTGAAGGGAAAGAAGTTGAATATATAAAGGGTAAAAAAGGGAGAATATAATGTTTTTGGTTAGCTTAGCAGGTTAGGGAATTTCAGAAAGGTTACAAGATGAGACTTCTCAGAGTCTGCATTCATTAATGAACAAAATATCAAGGTAGAGATCTCAATGTCTTAGATTAAGTTACATAGGCACACCAATAATAATACACCAATATTTAAAATTTCTATTTAATATTATATATTTGAGTAAATTACACCGACAAAATCCTCAGTTTTAGTGAAATTACATAAATCATCTCTCATTTTTCTACATCTACACAAATCTTCCTAATTTTTATATTTTTATTACACTGACTACCCTTGCATGAAAATTAAGTTTAATCTTTTAAACAAAAAAATGTGATAAATACAATTAAGTTAAACAAAACATATATTGTGGAGACAAGTTCAAATAATATATGAGTTGATATCTCTTTATTATTTTTGGTTCGTTACGATATAATATAATAATGATTTAAACAATATAATTTTAGAATTGTTGATGTGTTTTGTAACAAAAAATATAAAGATACATTGATTTGTATATTATTTGGACTTTTCTCCATAATATATCATGTTTTGTTTAACTTAATTGCATTCATCACATTTTTTATTTAAAAAATTATATTTACTTATCATGCAATGCAATGGTGGTTAGTGTAATGAAAGTATAAAAATTAGAGAGTTTGGGTAGGTATAGAAAAGCGAGGGATGATTTATGTAATTTCATTAAAATCCAGGGAGTGTCAGTATAGTTAACTCTATATATTTTTATTGATATTGAACAATGTATGGAATGTGAGATAGATCTTTGATCACAAAATAAACTTGGATACTACTCTTACGTTTTAGATGCTTAATTCTATTATTGTCTATGATGTTTTCAGTGTTTTTAGTTACTCTTTTTTGTTTTGTTTTGATAGTTTTTAGTAGTTTAACTTTTTGGTATGTGTAATATTGTTACTTTCACTATCCAAAAAGTTAAAAATTTAATTTACTAACAAAAGTGTAGTAGAATATTTGTACAAGTAATAATTTCCTAATAGGTGCGAGTGGTAACTATGCATGTCAGTGAGTCTTACAATGTCTGTATCAAATCCAACATGCAAATTTAGCACCCACTGACACACTGTTACACCTTCCAATAAATAGATTTGCTATGTGAAAATGGACCTCTCTCTATTGTTTTTTATACTTTACCATAAAAAATGGAAAACAAGTTTGAATTTTGATGCAAGCGACCCATGCTTCTCATCTTCTTTGTTAGATAATCTATCTCAAATAGTATCTTATTTTATGTTTTAAGTTAATCAAAATATTACTTTTTATTACAGTTTATTTTTTTTAAATTTTCTTTTATATACATGTTAATATATAATTAATTTAAGATGGGAATGAGATACTATTGAAAACATATTATCCTCTTCCATTCTTTACAAATGAGTATGGCCCAACATTAATACTTTTTCTCTTCGTATCCTTTTCCTAGGCCAATCACCGTAGGCAATCCCACAATTTTGGGTTCCACTACTTCTACCAAATTCTATATTCTTTGCATTTTGAATTCCACACGTGAAGGGTTTAGTACTTTAGTTATTAATAATTTAATATCATGCTCTATTGGCCAATTTAATGTTAATACACCTTTAGGAATGAGAATGGGTACTTAAATATGTGGATGCCTACAAAAAATACTGTAATAGGTCAGATTTGAGTCCTTATTTTTGGACCCGTGAGTAAGAAGACCCGAGATTTTAAAACTCGTTGTTGGATGAGTCTGGATCCGGGCAAGATACCCAAATCAATAAGCACCAGGACAGACTCTTATTTCTTCTTATATATATATCTCTCTATTAATATATATATATATATATATATATATATATATATATATATATTTATTGTTAATCCATAATGTTATATTGTTAATTCGTAAATATAATTGATATAATGTTAAATAGTGATGTTACATTATTAGTAGTGATGTGATATTATGTTGTTAATTGATATGTGTAATATAATATTATGTTGATTAAAAATTCTTATTAAATTAATTTTATATCATAATGTTGAAATAGTCAACATTATTTTTTATAATTTTTTCATGTTGATTACCTAAATAATATATAAGATTGCAGTAAACAAATATATAATTACATAAATTATTGAAAATTATTTTTAATATGTTTTAATTTATGGGTACCCGTCGATCTGTTAGATACCCAAAGACTCGTGGGTAGCAGATCCAACGAGTATCAGCATGAGTTTGAAGCGGGTATGTATCCAAAAATGAAACAATGGGGCAGGTCTAAGTAATGCACTACCCGGGTCTAACCAGGCCCATTGCCATTCCTATACACATTTATATTTTTAGTATATCTTTCTTTGTTTTTATTTGTGTGGAAATTTTTTTATAATGTTAATACACTTTATGAAATTCTTAACGTTCAGATTTATATATTCACACGAATGATGCCGAACCAAAAAAACATGAATGATTCTAAACCAATACGATGTTAGTTTAGTGGTATAAGTTTGAGATAACTAAATGACTAAGGATTCAATTTTTGTAAATAATATTTATTGAGAAAGATAACTATGAATCCCGAAATGTACTTATAGAGTGAGAGAATATTACTAGTAGTACCAAAAAACATGAATGATGCCCATGCTTAAATGATACAAATCCTATTCACTTTGTTGTGCAATGACTCATATCTCTAGATAACAACAATACAAGTTATGGGCTTGAGCTGATGTAAAGGGGTTGGGGTAGAGGGCTATATATATTGATGTTATGTAGACCTAATGTAACAAGGAGAAGAATAGTAAAACACTAATCATTATTCTCTAATAATATATAGTGGTAGCCGCTCAACGCTCCTGGGGACGTAGGCACAATTGGCCGAACCTCTTTACCAAATCTCTTGTGTTATTCTCTTGTCTCTATACTCTTTACTATTTGATTGTTCGCTTGTTCCCAACAATTGGTATCAGATGGCTCTTAACCCAGGTGCCAAATTCGAGGTGGGGAAGTTCGATGGAACTGGTAATTTCGGATTGTGGCAAAGGAGGGTTAAGGATGTGTTGGCTCAACAAGGTCTATCAAAGGCGCTGCGTGAGAATAAACCAGAGGGTATGGATCAACTGGATTGGGAAGAGTTGAAGGAGAAGCCTGCGGAAACCATAAGGCTTTGTCTATCAGATGAGATGATGTATCATGTTATGGATCTGATGTCACCAACAGAGGTATGAGAGACATTAGAGAAA